>NW_026585895.1:78928-90454 GCF_907164565.1 Psammomys obesus | reverse complement strand
GAAGGAAGGAAGGAAGGAAGGAAGGAAGGAAGGAAGGAAGGAAGGAAAGAAGAAAGGGACAGAGGAACTCAAAAGGAAAGAGAAATGAAAGGAGGGAGGAGAAGAAAAAGGGAGGGAGGAAGGAAGGATACAGAAAGAAGAAAAGGAAAGAAGAAAGAAACTAAGGAAGAAGATAAACGATATTATAGGCAGGTAGATTTGATGACAGGATGAAGTTATAGATGAAGATCCAACCAATAAATAAAATATTTTTAAATAAATATTATTGGATATTTTGGTATTAGGCAAGTACATAGTGAATAATTACTATAATTATCAGTTTTTTTTTCTATTTTACACAATCATGAAACAATATTTACACTGAATGCAACCAAAATTACAAAGTACACTACAATTTTAGACTATTCTTTATGCCAAATTCTTAAAATTCATATATAAATCATCATTTCAAAGCACAGTTCTTATCCCTACAAGTGTGGCAACTTTCCAAAACACCACTAAATATTGAACATATATGTAAGTTTTAAAAGTATTACAACAGGGAACAATCAAAACTGTCTCTCTGAATAAACAAAAGCATCTCTCTCCATGCAGTTACAGTGTGTGGCATGGTATGAAATATGTGATGTGTATGAGGGCACATTCCCCAAGCAGTAGACAGGCATAACTGTGTGCCTGTGTTTAGAGCAATGAAGTCCTCGCCATGTTGGAAAGACAAAGATGGACAGCTTCTGCTTTTCCATGGTATCTATCTCGATAACTACTAAACAAGAGCTCTGCTACTGAACGTCCTATCAGCTTAGTGTTATTTTGAGATGAGTCCTCATGATGTAGCCCTGGTTTATCTTCTTCCTTTAGAGTTATGTAGTTTTTGCTTTTTAATTCCAAATAAACTTTCAGGAAAGATATTTACATGGACATTCTGTAGAAGCACTTAGATTCTATTCCTGTAATGAAGCGATGAACAGGTGAGTAAATGCTAATTAGAACATAAATATTCAAAAACTTCCAAAGCAGTCCCAATGGCTCTCATTGCCTGAATGAAATTAGACAAGCAGAATTCTGTTGTTTTTGCATTGCTTTTTAAATGATACTTATAATTTTAATTCTATTCTTAAATTACTTACATTTGTATGAATTTAGTAGAACTATTACATTGTGGTCAGCTCCCTTGCAACTGATAGATGTATTAGAATATAACAAACTTGATTTAATCCATTGTTGAGGTTACCTGGAAGAATGTGTGCATATTTGAGAAGACTGAGGGAAAGGGCCATTTGAATTGGTTTTATGCAATTAGGTCTAATGAAATTTCCCTGGATAAGGTAATAAGATACAGTACAAACTATAGGGTGAAATGTTTTATAAAAAGTTTTATGAAATTCTGTGGTGTATAGGCCTAGTACTAAAAATTACAGTACCATGTAGAAGAAATAAAATATATCAATTATATATTTATATGTGTGTTCTGACATGAAAATTCTTTTCAAATAATTTATAGCGTATTATAAAGAAAAGCAAGTGTACAACCAAATACAAACAACTCAATTATTTTAGTAACAGAGAAACTGGACGGTATATCACAGTGAAAAAAATATTAAGCTGAGACAGTTGCTTAGAAAAACTTTTTGTGAACAGAAATTGTCAAAAAAATAAGTGAAAAAAATAAAAATTACAGTAAAACTTTAGTGACCAAAATCTAAATGTGTGTTACATGCAAATAAATGAGATCATATAACCTGTATGTATACACACATATATACGATATTCATATATTATATATGTACATATATGTGTATATATGCAGATAAATATATAATATGAATATCATCACTGATGAAGTAAGCTTACCTCATGAAATGTTGTTGCTGAGATTGTGGTGCACTAACACACATTCCTCTTCTCTTTCAAATAAATTTCTAATACTAATACTTTATAATTATGATAAAATAGATCATGGTATAGCAGTAAATATCTTTAATACATGTGATTCAAAAACAGTTTAAATTTTACAAGTTTGTTGAGGGGAAGGCTCCAATCATGAAATACTACAAATTAAAGTGTACACGAGTACATATAAATAATTTTATATGGTAAATAATAAAAAGGTGTCTCTTCATTTTTTAATGCCTAGAAACATGCCGCCTCTTAAAACCTTACTGACATTAAAGAATTGGCTATTATTTATTACTATACTTTGCAAAATTCCCTTTGATTTCACAGCTTAGTCAGGTTGACCGTCACCATAAATGTGATGCTTTAAAGTCAATTGAGATAAAAAGTTTTTAATATCTCTTTATGAACAGAAATTTCTCTTCATCTTTTAAAAAATGATAATGAATATCTTTCACCTTTTCCTTGACATAACAAAAATAGTCCAAGTCATTTAACCACCTATATATATGGGAGAAAGTCAAATGAAAAAAAAAAGTTTCAGTTCTTCTTATAAAGTATTAACTTCCATTTACTCAAATTCATATTCCACTTACTTTTGAAACCTATAGATAAAATTATAGTTTTGCAAAATATACTTTTTAAGCACTAATGTAGCTTAGTATATCAGACATGTATGTGACTATTAACCTCTAAACATTGGAGAAAGTATCCAACAGTAAATATGAAGAAAGAATCTGTACTCCTTGGGCACTATAGCACAGTGGGAACCACAGAAAATGAAACAGAAATGAGCTCTTACATTTGATCACACAGGGACCACACTTGTAGATTAAAGCAATGCAAAGTATCTCATTAATCATTCCACCTTTCTTTAAGTGAATGAAACTTTTCTCTCTAATCTCCCATTCATTTTCTTAAAACTGTATTTTTAAGAACAATTTATAGATTTTTTTTTATTTATTTAACATCAGATATTCTCCCTGTGGGGTTGCAAGCAATTTGAAGACTATCCCTAAAGCATTTGAATATTTAATGAATTGCCTGGAGGTTGTGCACTAATTGACTTGTATTTGACTTTAAATTGAATAATAATAATTCATAGGTTTTGTTTTTAAAGTTTTGGAATCGGATGGCCAGGACTGCTCATTGGCTAAATTAACTTGCCGGACAAGCCTGAAGACGTAAGATGAGTGCCAAGAGCCCATTGGAAGAGGGAACTTACTACACTATGAAAAGAGGGAATCATCTTCTCTCTCTGCAGACCTCATCCCTCCCCCCTTGTTTTCTTCCCCACACTCTCTCTACTTCCTCTTCCACTGTCTATTCTATTTTCCCTTCTGAGTGAGATTCAAGGAGGGTCTCCCTTGGGCCATCCTTGTTACTTAGCTTTTTTGGGTAGGTGATTAGTAGTATAGTTATCCTGTAATATATGACTAATACCCACTTATAAGTGAGTACGTACTTTGTGTATCTATTTGAGTCTCAAATACCTTCCTCATAATGATCCATTCTAGTTCCATCTATATGCTTGCAAATTTCATGACTTCCTTGATTTTAATAACTGAGTAGCATTCCATTGTGTAACTGTACCAGATTTTCTTTATCCATTCTTCCACTGAGGGACATCTAGCTTCTGAATCAGTTTTTGGCTATTACGAATAGAACTTCTATGAACATAGTTGAGCAAACGTCCTTGCGATATGCATAAAAAAAATCTATACCAATTTAAAATGAAGCTTGTTTTCTTTTTATAATTAAATTTATTTATTTTTATTAATTACAGTTTATTCCCTTTGTATACCCCCATAAGGCCCTTCCTCCTCCCCTCCTGGTCCCACCCTCCCTCCCCCTTCTTCAAGAATGCCCCTCCCCAAGTCCACTGATAGGGGAGGTCCTCCTCTCCTTCCTTCTGATCTTAGTCTATCAGATCTCATCAGGAATGGCTGCATTGTCCTCTTCTGTGGCCTGGTAAGGCTGCTCTCCCTCAGGGGGAGGTGATCAAAGAACAGGCCAATCAGATTATGTCAGAGGCAGTCCCTCTTGTTTTCTTATCCTAAATGGAGATAGGATGAGAAACACAATTCATGAAGCCCAAGAAGTTCTGTAACTGCTGCCTTATACCACACAGAAATTTCAAGATGATGAGTCACATCACATGGCATGTTGTAGAAAATATGGTCCACATAGTTGCTATTTAAAAAAAAAATCTGTGTTTCTAGAGATGTTTTAAATACATATGCACGCATACACGCACACACACACATATTCTTTATAACCATATGCATTTAATACCATTAGAAATAAACATGTGGTGGCCAGACATACATTCAAAACAGAGGACCTCTGAAAAGCTCTGCCCTGCAGACTATCAATGTAATACTGAGACTTATGGGCAACCTTTGGGCAGAGTGCAGGGAATCTTAGGAAAGAAGTGGGAAATAATAAGATCTGGAGAGGACAGGAACTCCATAAGGAGAGCAACAGAACCAAAAAAAATCTGAGCACAGGGGTCTTTCCTGAGACTGATACTCCAATCAAGGACTATGCATGGAGATAACCTAAGACCCCTGCACAGATGTAGCCCATGGCAGTTCAGTATCCAAGTGGGTTCCATTGTAATAGGAACAGGGGCTGTCTCTGACATGAACTGATTGGCCTGCTCTTTAATTACCTCCCCCTGAGGGGAAAGCAGCATTACCAGGCCACAGAAGAAGACAATGCAGCCACTCCTGATGAGACCTAATTGACTAGGATCAGAAGGAAGGAAAAGAAGTCCTCCCCTATCAGTGGATTTGGGGAGGGGCATGCATGCAGAGGGTGGAGGAAGGGAGGGATTGGGATGGGAGGAGGGAGGGAACCACGGGGGGATACAGAGTGAGTAAAGTGGAAATGAATAAAGAAAAATAAAAAATAAAAAACAGACAGATGAAACTTTCCATACTTCCTCTAACTTCAAACACTTTGTTATCTGTTGAATCCAGGCAGGAATTGGAGCTTGCTAGCAGTATGGCCCGGGGCAACACACACTCCAGCCACCCTTTGGCGTAGCCAGAGCGACCAGTAGCCAGAGTGACCAGGGGAAGAAGGGGCGGCGGCACCTGACCTCATCTCTGCTGTTGCCACTGTGCTCACATGGCTCCCTCCTGCCAGCCTGCCTAGGCACCTACAGCAGCTGTTGCCACTGCCAATCCGACACTAGAGGCCCCCCCTTGTGGAGCTGCCCCACAAGGGACCTGCCAGGGACCTGCACAGTATGCTTGAGCCGAGTGGGCAGCTCTGCTGGCCAAAAAAATAAACTCCAGTTTTACCCATGGTTAAATCAATTCAAGAAGACCCACCATAGAACAAAGACAAGGACATTCATGAAAAGACTGGGACATTCCCAGGAAAATCCTGGTGGACCAGAGAGTTGCAGCAATACCCTTTGCTGGAGACAAAACCACTTTGAGAGTTTTCAGGCTCCCCCAACCAAAACCAACGAGAACTCAAGTTCTCCCGAAGAGATGGTAAGAATGTCTTCCACACCTTGGGCGGAGGATTTACAGCACATCACCTGAGCCCAAGGGACAGGTCCAACTCCTTTTGCAAAAGGAAACCAAAACCAAGAAAGTAGACACCAGAAGCTAGAACATAGACACAAAGAAACAAAAAACATAAACCAATGTCTCTGATGGGGTGCCTCTCCTAACTCACTTACAGATCTTCAGGGAAGACAAAGATTCCCCTTACACACCTTACTACTTGAGTAGGGGATTCTGCCTCTTTCCAGCCAACGCTCCGTACGTTAGTGTCCAGAAGATGCTGAAAGAACGACCCCAGAAGACCAGCAGGCTGGGACCACCGCATTCCCAACATGGCAGCTGCCCCTGGAAGAGCTGAAGGTAGCTTTTAAAGCCAGAGAATGGAATTCCTACTATGGCTACATAACTGAAATCGGGACTGGCCGGTACCCACTAAGGCTACATGACTCTGAGCCTACTTAAGGGCTTCTCAAACCAGTAGCTAAGCAACCCTATCTCCATAGGCCAAATGTTTTGCCTGTTTCTGTCTGGTTGCCCTTTTTTCTGTGTTTTTTTTTCCTGCAACTTTTAGGCCTGTTCTGTCTAGCAAGCAAATAAATATTTAACCAGGCCCTTTTAATACTGGTCTTTCACTTGCTTGGTTAGAGTTATACCAAGATACTTTATATCATTTTTGGCTACTGTAAACGGTGTTCTTTATCTAATTTCTTTCTCAGTCCATTTGTCATTTGTATGCAGGAAGGCTACTCATTTTTTTTAATTAACTTTGCACTCAGCCAACATTGGTGAAGATTTTTACTAGCTGTAGAAGTTCTTAGGTAGAGCTTTTGGGGTCACCTAAGTATAATATCATATTATCTGCAAATAGTGTTACTATGACTTCTTCCTTTCCATTTTTTACCCCCTTTATTAGTCTTATTGCTCCAGCTAGAACTTCAAGTACTATGTTGAAGAGATATGGAAAGAGTGGGCAGTCTTGTCTTGTCCCTGATTTTAGTGGAACTGCTTTGAGTTTCTCTACACTTAATTGACATTTGCTATTGACTTGCCATATGTAGCCTTTAGTATGTTTAGACATGGGCCTTGTATCCCTGATCTCTGCAAGTCTTTTATTATGAAAAGGTGTTAATTTTTTACCAAAGTTTTTTTTTTCTGCATCGAATGAGATGATCATGTGATCTTTTTTAAATTTATTTGTGTGGTGGATTACATTGATGAATTTTCATATGTTGAATCATCCCTTCATCTCTGGGATGAAGCCTACTTGATCACGGTGAGCGATGTATTTGATGGGTTCTAAGATCTTGTTTGTAAGTATTTTATTGATTATTTTTGTATCAATGTTCATGAGGGAGATTGGCATGAAATTTTCTTTCTTTTTTTGGGTCTTTGTGTGGTTTAGGTATCAGGGTAACTGTGGCTTCTAGAATGACTTTGGCAACTTTCTTTCTGTTTCTTTGTTGTGAAATAGTTTGATGAGTTTTGGTATTAGCCTTTCTTTAAAGTCTACTAGAATTCTGCACAAAAACCATGTGGCCCCTGCTTTTTTTCCTTCTGATGCTTTTGCTGCAGTAACTTCACTTATTTCCTGTGTTTTCTTGAGTGTAGTATACTTCCTTTGGTTAGAGTTTTCCTTCCAATAATTTTTGTAAGGATGGGTTTGTGTATAATATTATTTAAATTTGGTTTTATCTTGGAATATCTTGTTTTCTCTATCTATGGTAATTAAAAGTTTTGCTGGGTAGAGTAGTCTGGGCTGACATCTGTGTTCTTTTAGCATCTGCATACCATCTGTCCAGGCCATTCTGGCTTTCATAGTCTCTGTTTTTTAGTCAGGTGTCATTCGGTTATGTCTGTCTTTATTTGTTAGTTGGCCTTTTTCCCTTGCATCTTTTAATATTTTTTCTTTGCTCTGTACATGCAGTATTTTGATTTTTATGTGGTCTGGGAATTTTGTTTTCTGGTCCAATCTATTTGGGTTCTATAGGACTCTTGTATGTTTATAGGTATCTCTTTCTCTAGGTTGAGGCTTGGAACTGGAAATCTTTTTCTTCTATTCCTATTATTCTTAGGTTTTATCTTTTGATAGTACCCTTGATTTCTTAGATGTTTTGTGTCAATAATATTTTAGATTTTTGACAGATGTATCAATCTCTTTGATTGTATCTTCTACACCTGAGATTTTTTCTGTCTCCTATATTCTGTTGGTGATGCTTACCTTTGCATTTCATGTTTCCTTACGTAAGTTTTTCATCTATTATTTTCTCATTTTGTACATTCTTTGTTGTTTCTATTTCTGTTTTCAGGTATTGAACTGTTATTCATCTCCTTTCGCCTGCTTGTTTGTATTTTCTAGCATTTCTTTAAGTGATTTATTCACTTCTTGTTTAAGGGTCTTTATCTGTTTGATTGTATTTTCAGAGATTTGTACGTTTTGTCTTTAAATGCCTCAATCATCTTCAAAAGAATAGACTTAAGGTCATGTTCTTGTGTTTCAGTTGTGTTAGGATACCCAAGGCTGCTTTCAGGGGGATAACTGTGTTCTGCAAGTATCATATTGCTCTGATTTTTGTTGATTGTGTTTTTACACTGGCTTTTAGCCATCTGTTTGTCTCTGATGTTGGCTTGTTGTTCCTGGCTCCCTTCTGGATTTCTGGAGTGTGTGGAAGAGCACAGGGCAGGAGGTTGGATATTTCTGGAGCAGCCCTCCTTGGAATGGTGGGTGTGGCTGTGGACTGGCTGTGCGATCTTAAGAAACAGTGCATAGTTCTCAGGTGCACTATTTATCCACAGGTTGGAGTGGGGGGTGTCTGGCCTTTATAATCCAGAGGGCATATAGGTCTCCTCAGGAACCCAGGAGCCCTCCACTTGCTTCAGGAACTGCTTGAGTCAACAGCCTCACTCACTTGTTTTGCAACATGGTCTCTAAGCTCAAGCTGTCTAGACCCCATGCAGACTAGATGCCATTTTGTAGTGAGATCCTCTACATTCCTGAGGTCTGGCTGGTCTCCTCAGGAGAGAAGGCTAGAGCTGTTAACTGGAGGCTGGGACTGTGCCCTAAGTCTTGGGAGTTGGGTAGCTAGAGGCTGGAGCCATGTGCCTCTGGAAGCAGGGAGCTTTCCTTGGGAAGATGGAAAATGCTGGGTGGGTAGAGGGAACCAGGGAGCTTTCCCCAAATGATGTGATTATCCTGGTGGCTAAAGGCTTAAAGCACTTGTTCCCAGTACCTGTGGACTCTTCCCTCACCTGGGAAACACAGTCACTGGCATTTTATGGTTCAAAGCACAGCCTCTTACTTGCTTTGTAGTCACCAAGGTCCTGTGGTTGAGAAACCATGAGCACTCAGTGCCGCCATCTTGAATTCTCAAAGTAACAGTTTTCAAAGAAAGCTCACACATATTATGTCTTTATTAACCTGTATCAGCAAATAAATATTTTTCAAAAAGTTAGGGAATAGGGTTTGAAAAGATGGATCAAAAGTGGTTTGGATAGACTAGGATCAGAGGGAAAGAGAGGAGGACCTCCCTTATCAGTGGACTGGGAGAGGGATATGGGTGGGGAAGAGGGAGAGTGGGACTGGGAGGGAAAGAGGAAGGGAATAAACTGTAATTGATAATTTAAAAAAAAGTGGTATGGAGCACTGACTTGCTCTTGCAGAGGATCCATATGGCAGCTCACAAGAACCTTTAAGTCCAGTTTCATGGGATCTGGCGCCCTCTTCTGGCCTCTGTGGTCTCTGCCCCTCATCTAGTACAGATAAACTTCAGTTAGCAAATGTGTATACACATAAAATAAATACATTATAAATCTTCAATGAAAATGTTGAAAATACCTCTGTTTTGAATTGGGAATTCTTTTGTTTGTTTTATTTTTAATTTCTAAAGGATGGTTACTCGCTAAGCCATTGGTGATTGATTTTAGATATTCATTTTAGTAGAGTATCTATTTAGGAGTCCAATTCTTCCCTGATTTTTTAAGTTTGTTTGTTTCCTGTAAAAGTCGTGTAATTAATATGTTAATATATTACTTACATATAGGGAGAATATTATTTACCAATAACAGAAATTTTTTGTTGTTTTTTGTTTTGTTTTGTGTTTTGAGACAAGGTTTTCTTTGTGTAGCCTTGGCTGTCCTGGCCTTACTTTGTAAACCAGGCTGGCCTGGAACACAGAGCAATTTGCCTGCCTTTGCCTCCCAGAGTGATTGCTTGGTTTGATACATGGCTGAAAAAATGCTTATTTTTATAGAAGGGAAAGGTACCAAAAAGCAGGTAGAACTCTAAATTCTGAGAGCCAGGGCTATTGGCTTCGAGGATCTCTAACATACAAATTATCTGGAACCCAAAGCTGTCAGAAATGCCAAATCCAGTAGCTCCTGAATGCTATGCATGGAGCATGACAACTTTTCCTGTCACTGTTGTGCTCACACAAACACATTCCTTTAGCTCATTGGCATAGGCCTTCCATTGCAGCTAAGGAGATGGAGGTTAAATACGCAAAACTGCCTTTCTTGAAGCAACACTGCTTCTTAAGCAGAATAGAACAAAAACTACTAGTTGCACCAGTAATTCATTTATTGTCAAGAAGACTTGTGGTGTTCAAAACTTTAAGACCATTTTTCATTTGTGACAAAAATGTATGAACAGATGCTTTGACTGTACCCATGCAGATTGGGCATTTTCTTAGAGAAAGGGTACATTCCAACTGCCAGTTCACCACAACGAATAAATAGAATAGAAACCTCTCAGTCCATACGTATTGTAGACATTTGTTTTTACCACAATTACAACTGTTCTTCCAATGACAAATTTTAAACAACTTCTGTTGAAATATACTTTATATTATTTTCCACAATAATCTTTCAAATAATTTGTACAATTTCTTTCAAAATAGTTTTTGAAGACATTAGCTGTAATGTTTCTGTACCTAAAATGGTGGCAGTCAGTTCTCTTGACTGTAAAGAAGTCTGTGTGTTCGGTTTGATAGTGTAATTGCTGATTATTAATTACACTGCCTTTTAGATGATTACATAGGGTAAGGACACACTCTAATGGTTTAAAAAATGGCCATTCTACTCTCTGATTCAGGGATAAGGTACCCTGAATCAGTTTCTTAATTAGTTTCAATAAGTGTTTCTTAATTTTTCTTTCCTTCACCATTTTATTGTCAGCATCAAGCTACAATACTGAATAACAATGTCATTCATTGTTCTGTAGGTAGCACTATTGGTCAGGATTTGACATTCACCTGTTTGCCTGGTCCCCTAATCTTTTGTTTCTTGCTTCTTTCCTCCTTTCCTTCCTTCCTTCTAACACTTCCTTCTAACACTCTTTCTTCTCTTTCTTTCTTTCTTTCTTTCTTTCTTTCTTCCTTTTTTTCTTTCTTCCTTTCTTTCTTAGGTTCAGACAGGAGTTTCCCCATGCTCTGCTCACAGTTCCTGCCCTGACCAACTCTCTCCTTCCAATTCAATCCTCAATTTTCCTTAAGAAAAGGGCAGGCCTCCCAGGGCTATCAACCAAACCAAGCAAATTTCTGAAACAGGTTTAACCCAAGGTATTTTCAGATTGACTATATCTTCTGAAAAGTTTGCCAGGTCCGAAATGCTCAGTTGTAGGGTTAGCATTTTCTTCTCCTGGAATGCCTAAAATTGACACTAGCTAGTCAAGAATATGAGGATATATAGCTTAATTCTCATCAACCAAGTCCTGTACTTTCATTCTTATCAAGAAGTCACATTTTGGGAACTCCTAGCCTGTTGTAGCCAATACGTCAAGCTACAGTCAAAAGAAGAACTTTGACATTATCATTTCAAACTGCAGAATGAAATCCAGCAGCTGAATGCTACACAGCTGCACATCATGTTCAGGAAAATTCTCATCTGAGCTGAAAGAATCTCTGTAATCAAATTGAAATGATCAACCTCTGTGCTTCTGTAGTTTTCCAGACATGGGCAATTAAGGAAATTGTGCTCAGACACATGCCATTCATCAGTTCCCACTTATTGATCTTTCCACCACAGGCAAAATAGGTCACCCTATATATATAATAGAAGCAGGTTCAATCTGAAAGACCCCAGCCTCACACTAAGTTAAACATAGCTAATGCCATTT
>NW_026585895.1:68045-75928 GCF_907164565.1 Psammomys obesus | reverse complement strand
TTTGCATCCGAATGGACTCGTTGATCCTTGGGAGGGGGTCTCTCTGATGGAAGATACCCTCCGGGGATCTTTCAAATCCAGGAGACATTTGTCTTTATATCCACAGATAACTATATCCCCTAATCAGGAAAAATGCTTTTGCAATGGACAGAGAACAGTATATTAATCCACAACCAACCAAAATGCAGAGCTTTTGGTCCCAGTCCCAGTGAACATACATATAAAACACTCTCATATCCAAGAATCAGGGGGACTGAATGATTTTAAGTTTTGGCAGAACAGTGAGTTGTGTGTTCTATCCTAGTAATGTCCAAAATTTACAACATTCATAAATTCTCAATAAGGATAACTAAATACGAGTTGAACAAATCAACAACAGTAGACATGACAAAGTGGATAGGAAAAGCCCACAATGTCTTAACTATACACAAAGAACTACAGGAAGCTATACTGAATGTGGGAGAAAAAGTCTCCCCTATGGAAGAATATACCAATTGGTTATCCAATACCAAAGGTTAGCTCTGAAAACACACATACAAGTAACATTTTAAAAAATGAGCAAGCTATATTTGTGAACATATGTGTATTTACGTATAAATATAAACATGTAATTATAATGAAAACAGGGCCTTGGATTTGAAAAAGACAGGAAGTTATATGGTAAGATTTGGGATGAGGAAAGGGAAAAGTGCTGTAATTATGTTATAATCTCAAAAATTAAATTTTTGGGTACAGAATGATAACGTGAATTTACCCAGATGAATGAATAATAGGTGTGTTTGTAGATTAGAAAGGCAGGCATAGCCTGAAGATGTTTGACTTTGCAGTGTTGGAGTTATTGAAGAAGTGATGGATGACAGAGTATGCTTTGTATATTTAGGTGTATTCACTGTAACTAAAGAAATAATTTGAAAAAAAATTGGAATAAGTCTTAAGATACATGCTAGAATTTAAAGCACTTACTGTATCTGAAAGGAAGAGGATCTGAAACTCTGAAATTGGTGAGTGGAGGGGCAGCTAAAGCCAGAAAATTGACATGGAGGCTTTCTTAAAGAGAGGGAGCATCACATGAGGTGAGACCATTTAGATTTAGGTCACCCACGGACTGCTCTGGGGATGGAGAGGGGCAAACACTGGAGCCCCTTTCACTTCCCCTTTTCAGGCCTCCCTCCTATTCTGTGGAGCTGGCCCACAATGCCAAAGAGTCTCAGCACAGAATTCACTGTCTGGTGACTGAGACAGCAGAGGCGGGACTCCTAGCTCCTCAGCCTTGGCTGCCAGCTGTACCAGCCTTTGGAGTCCCAGACCTGTGGTACCATCCTTCTGGGTCCTGGGTTTGTATGACTCCACAGGACCTCCCAGCCAGTAACTGTATGTGCTGCCCAGTCCCTCAGTGGAGACAGCCTGCTGTAGAGCCACCAAAGTCGCCAGACCTGCTAAACCATACAGGTACACCAGGCCCTCCAGGCCACCTAGGTCTGTGGACCACTGTTATGGCTCCCCAGGACTTCCCAGCAGGCACCTGGACCTGCCTCCCAGTTCAGAGGCTGCAGCACCACTGAGCTGACAGAGCTCTTCCTTCCGCATTTGACCCGGAGGCCCAAAACTGAGAGTAGAGAACAGGGGGAACCCTGTGCTTTCCCATTTGACCTGCTAGACAGTGAATGTGCCTTCAAGTGCCTGCAGAGCCCCAGATCCAGGGTCCTTCTAAGCTAGCAGCCAGACATCAGAGCCCTTCCACCCACACACCCACTGTGGGAAACAGAGGGTCAGGGTTCTCAATATTGATGCCCCTGTTCCGTGGAGTCTACCTGTGGACTTCAGGCAAATAACTCCTGGAGTTCAGATAGAGCTGAATACCAGTGGCCTGGAGACCAGTGAGGTATCCAGGGAATCTGCACAAGTGAATTGTGCCTGCAAAGACCTCAAGTACCTGCAATCCCTTTAGTGACTGAAGAGTGCCCCTGCCCCTGCCCCACACTTCAGGCATCTACATCTGCGAACATCCTGTCCTTCAAGGCACACGTGTACACACACACACACACACACACACACACACACACACACACACACGCACTCTCACACGCTCGCCTGCATTTGTCCTGCTCCTGCAAATCTTTCTCCCGTAGGTACAGATGAATCACCAACACACTCTCTCAAACCACTGGACCTCTCTCATCTTCCTGAAGAATTCTCCAGACACCAGATAAAGACAGTGCCAGCTGGAACTGCGGAAACCAGGAACAAACAGTAAAGGTTACAGATAAGCAAATGCCCAGAGGTTGGCAGCATAAGAATACATCCAACAAAAATCAGGTCATCATAACTTCACCAGCAACCCCCAAAATCAATGGAAACTCCAATTCATCAGAAACACAGGAAAGTGATTTTAAAGCTATGCTTATCCAGTTTTAGAGGCACATAAAGAGGAAACAAACAAATCTCTCAAAGAAATAGCCACACAAATGGAAGCAAATAAAGAGGAAATGAACAAAGCTCTCAAAGATACACAAGCAAATATAGCCAAACAAATAGAGGCACAAGGAGAGGCACAATTAGTGGCATATAGAGAAGAAACCACAACCACTAACAACAACAAAAATAGAGACCATCATAGAGAGACAGGAATCCACATTCAAACAGATGAAGGAAATGGTGCAAGGCATGAAAACAGAATTAGAATCAATAAAGAAAACACAAACAGAGAAAACCCTGGAGCTGGAGAACTTAGAGAAAAGATCAGGAACCGCAAAGGTAAGCATCACCAATAGAATACTAGAGATGGAAGAGAGAATCTCTGGTACTGAAGATACACTTGCAGAAATTGATACTCTCTCAAAGAAAAAGTAAAATCAGAAAAGTCCCAAACACAAAGCTTCCAAGAAATCAAGGACACCATGAAAAGGCCAAATCTAAGAATAATAGAAATTGATGAAAAAAGGACTCCAGGCACCAAGGCCCAGAAAATATCTTCAAGAAAATCATAGAAGAAAATTTTCCCAACTTAAAGAGATGTCCTTAAAAATATAAGAAGCCTACAGAACACCAAATAGACTAGACCAGAAAAGAAACTCCTCATGTCACATCATAGTCAAAACACTAAATCTACAGAACAAAGAAAAGATATTAAAATCAGCAAAGAAAAAAGACCAAGTAACATATAAAAGTAGACCTATCAGAATCATACCAGATTTCTCATCAGAAACTATAAAAGCCAGAAATCCCTGAGCAGATTTCATGCAGACTTAAAGGAACCACAGATGACAACCCAGACTACTATACCCAGCAAAGCTTTCAATCAACATAGATGGAGAAAACAAAATATTTCATGATAAAACTATATTTAAGCAATATCTACACAGCAAACCAGCCCTACAGAAGATACTAGAAAGAATCTCCAATCCAACGAAAATAACTACCCACAAGAAAACATAGGATACAGATGATTTCCCAACAAAAATTAAAAGAAAACAAGCAATAAATCACAGTAGGACCACCAACTACACAATAAAAGGAACTAACATTCATTGGTTACTATATCTATCAACATCAACGGACTCAACTCTCAAAAAAAAGACACAGACTAACAGAATGGTTGCAGAAACAGGATCGAACGTTTTGCTGCATCCAAGAAACACATCTATGCAGCAAAGATAAACACTACCTCAGAGTAAAGGACTGGTAAAATGTTTTTCAAGTAAATGGACCCAGAGAACAAGCTGGAGTGGTGATCCTAATATCTAATAAAATAGACTTTCAACCAAAATTAATCAAAAAAGATGAGGAGGGGCACTTTAATCTCATTAAAGGAAAATTCCACCAGGAGGATATCACAATTTTGAAAACTTTGCCCAAAACACAAGACCACCTATATTTGTAAATGAAACATAAGTAAAGCTGAAATCACACATTGATCCCAACACCTTAATAGTGGGAGACTTCAACACTCCACTTGCATCAAGGGACAGATCATCCAGACAGAAGCTAAATAGGGAAATAAGGGCACTTACAGAGGCCCTTAATCAAATGCACCTATTAGTTATCTATAGAACTTTTCACCAAAATTCAAAAGAGTATACCTTCTTTTAAGCACCTCATGGAACATTCTCCAAAATAGACCATATACTTGGTCACAAAGCAAGCCTCCGCAGATACAAGAAGATTGAAATAATCCATGGTTTCCTGTCTGACCACAGTGGTCTAAAGCTGGACTTCAACACAACAGAAATAGCCAAAAGCCTTCACATACATGAAAACTGAACAACTCACTACTCAATGACAGCTAGGTTAGGGAAGATATAAAGAAAGAAATTAAAGACTTCCTACAATTCAATGAAAATGAAGGCACAACATACCCAAACTTATGGGACACAAAGAAAGCAGTGCTAAGAGGAAAGCTCATAGCACTAAGTGCCTTCAAAAGAAATCTGAAACACCCCATACAAGCAACTTAATAGCGCACCTGAAAACAAACAAACAAAAAAAGCAGACACACCCAAGAGGAGGAGACAGCTGGAAATATTCAAGCTCAGGACAGAAATCAATAAAATAGAAACAAATAAAACAATTCAAAGAATCAATGAAACCAAGAGCTGCTTCTTTGAGAAAATCAACAAGCTAGACAAATCCTTAGCCAAACTAACTAAACGGCAGAGAGAAACTATCCAAATCAGCAAAATCAGAAAGAAAAAAAGGGAACATAATAACAGACACTGAGTAAATCCAAACAATCATTAGGTCTTACTACAAAAGCCTATACACCACAAAATTTGAAAATATAAAAGAAATGGACAATTTTCTTGATAGATTCCATCTACCAAAATTAAATCAAGATCAGGTAGTAAGACTGAATACTCCTATGTCCCCTAAGGAAATAGAAGCTATCATCAAAATTCTCCCTTCCAAAAAAATCCCAGGCCCAGGTGGTTTCAGTGAAGAATTTTACGAGACCTTCAGAGAAGAGCTAACTCCAATCCTCTTCAAACTATTCCACAAAATAGAAGCAAAAGGAACATTACCAAACCCATTCTATGAAGCCACAGTCACCTTGATACCTCAACCACACAAAGACCCACCAAAATAAATAAATAAATAAAGAGAATTTCAGGCCAATCTCCCTTATGAACATTGATGCAAAAATATTAAATAAAATACTTGCAAACCGAATCCAAGAACACATAAAAGATATCATTCACCATGACCACATAGGCTTCATTCAAAACATGCAAGGGTGCTGTAATATATGGAAATCCATCAATGTAATCCACCATATAAACAAACTGAAGGAGAAAAACCTCATTATCATCTCCTTAGATGCTGTAAAAGCATTTGACAAAATCTGACACCCATTCATGTTTAAAATCTTGGATAAATCAGGGATCTTAGGCACATACCTAAACATAGTAAAGGCAATATACACCAAGCCTATAGCCAACATCAAACTCAATGGAGATAAACTTAAATTAATCCTACTGAAATCAGGGTGAAGGCAAGGCTGCTCACTCTCTCAATATCTCTTTAACATAGTGATTGAAGTCTTAGCTAGGGCAATAAAACAATTAAAGGAGATAAAGGAGATACAAATCAGAAAGAAAGAAGTCAAAGTATCACTATTCGCAGATGATATGATAGTATACATAAGCAACCCTGAACTCAACCAGAGAACTCCTTCAGCTGATAAACACCTTCAGCCAAGTGGCTGGATACAAAATTAACTCAAAAAAATAAAAAAAAAAAAAATAAAACAGAAGCCTTCCTGTATACCAAAGACAAAAGGCTGAGAAAGCAATTAGGGAAACAAAACCCTTCACAATAGCCACTAATAACATAAAGTACCTTAGTTTGACTCTAACCAAGTGAAAGACTTATTTGAAAAAAACTTCAAGTCTCTGAAGAAAGAAATTGAAGAAGATACCAGAAGATGGAAAGATCTCCCATGCTCGTGGCTTGGCAGGATTAACATAGTAAAAATGGCCATCTTACCAATAGTAATCTACAGATTCAATAAAATTAGTATCAAATTACCAACACAATTCTTTACAGACCTTGAAAGAAAAATTCTCAACTTCATATGGAATAGCAAGAAACTCAGAATTTCCAAAATGTTCCTGTACAACAACAGATGATCTGGAGGTATCTCCATCCCTGATCTCAAGCTGTACTACAGAGCAATAATAATGAAAACTGCATGGTATTGACATAGAAACAGAATGGTGGATCAATGGAATTGAATAGAAGACCCAGAAATAAACCCACACACCTATGGATACTTGATTTTTGACAAAGAAGCCAAAACCATTCAATGAAAGAAAGACAGCATCTTCAACAAATGGTGCTGGTCCAACTGGATGTCTACATGCAGAAAAATAAAAATAAATCCATGTTTATCACCCTGCACAAAACTAAAGTCCAAATGGATCAAAGACATCAACATTAAACTAGATGCACTAAATCGGTTAGAAGGAAAAGTGGGGAAGAGCCTAGAACTCATTGGCACAGGAGACAACTTCCTGAACAGAACACCAACAGCACAGGCTCTAAGAGCAACAATCAATAAATGGGACCTCATGAAACTGAAAAGCTTCTGTAAATCAAAGGACGCCATCATCAAAACAAAACAACTGCCTACAGATTGGGAAAGAATCTTCACCAACCCTTTATCTGACAGAGGACTAATATCCAGAATATATAAAGAATGCAAGACATTAAAAAGAAACAAAACAAGTAAACCAATTAAAAAATGGGGTACAAAGCTAAACAGATTTCTCTGTAGAGGAATATAGAATGGAAGAGAAACACTTAAAGAAATGCTCAATGTACTTAGCCATCAGAGAAATGCAAATCAAAGCGACCCTGAGATTTCACCTGACACCCATCAGAATGGCTAAGATTAAAAACTCAAGTGACAACACATGCTGGAGAGGTTGTGGAGAAAGGGGAACCCTACTTCATTGCTGGTGGGAATGTAAACTTGTACAACCACTTTGGAAATTAATCTGGCGCTTTCTCAGGCAATTGGGAATAGTGTTTCCTCAAGATCCAGATATACCACTCCTAGGCATATATCCAAAATATGCTCAAGTACACAACAAGGACATTTGTTCAACCATGTACTAGCAGCTTTATTCATAATAGACAGAACCTGAAAACAACGCAGATGTCCCTCAATGGAGGAATGGATACAGAAATTGTGGTATTTTTACACAATGGAAAATTGTTATTTTATTATTATTGTATATAATATCATCCACAATGATTAATATCTCTAAGATTGTAAAGAAAGCAACAAAGTTGGCAATCCTCATATTTGCAAGTATGACTCACATAAAATAGAGAATATAGTGAATTGAGAGACAAGGACAAAGGAAAACATTCTTTTGAAACTGTGGACAAAGCTAGAGTGGAGCCCAAATTTGAGGTCCAAGCATTCCTGGAATCACCTGATTTGGGGGAACCCAACATCTCTCATGCAGCACTAGGATTTGTGGTCAGTGTTGTGGGCTGGTCCTGGATGGGAATCAGGAATATTGATCAGCCAAAGATAAAGATCAGAGAAGGGCAAAATGCCTGATTATGGAAGATGGAAGCATTGGTAAAATAAGAAGCTCTAGTAGAGGAATTGCCGCGACTCTAACAAGGACAGTGTTCCTAGTTAAAGGAAGTCCAAGTAGAATGAGAGCAGAAGCTTTGGTAATGGACGTGGGATGCAGTAACACCCCTGTTGGGTGATCCATCCTGGCCCGTAACTCAGGTACTAAGGATGCAGCACCTCATAGTGGGTAATTTGTGAGAAGGAACAATAGAAGAGATTTGAAAGAATGCAATATTAACTGTCCATTTCAGGAATGGTGGGGTCTTTGTTCAACTTACATGTAGTAGGAAAA
>NW_026585895.1:59269-65045 GCF_907164565.1 Psammomys obesus | reverse complement strand
CGGTTTGCAAGTATTTTGTTAAGTATTTTTGCATCAATGTTCATAAGGGAGATTGGCCTGAAATTCTCTTTCTTTGTTGAGTCTTTGTGAGGTTTAGGTACCAAGGTGATTGTGGCTTCATAGAATGAGTTTGGTAATGTTCCTTCTGTTTCTATTTTGTGGAATAGTTTGAAGAGAATTGGAGTTAGCTCTTCTTTGAAGGTCTGGTAGAATTCTGCACTGAAGCCATCTGGTCCTGGGCCTTTTTTGGATGGGAGACTTTTGATGACTGCTTCTATTTCTTTGGGGGATATAGGACTATTTAGTTGATTTACCTGGTCCTGATTCAGCTTTGGTGAGTCAAATCGATCAAGAAAATTGTCCATTTCATTTAGATTTTCAAATTTTGTGGCATATAGACTTTTGAAGTAAGTCCTAATGATTGTTTGGATTTCCTCAGTGTCTGTAGTTATGTCCCCCTTTTCATTTCTGATTTTGTTGATTTGGGTGGTGTCTCTCTGCCTTTTAGTTAGCTTGGCTAAGGGTTTGTCGATCTTGTTGATTTTCTCAAAGAACCAGCTCTTGGTTTCATTGATTCTTTGAATTGTTTTATTTGTTTCTAATTGATTGATTTCAGCCCTGAGTTTGATTATTTCCAGCCGTCTACTCCTTTTTGGTGTGTCTGCTTCTTCTTTTTCTAGGGTTTTTAAGTGGGCCATTAAGTTGCTTGAATGAGCTGTCTCGAATTTCTTCTTGAAGGCACTTAGTGCTATGAACTTTCCTCTTAGCACTGCTTTCATTGTGTCCCACAAGTTAGGGTATGTTGTGTCTTCATTTTCATTGAGTTCTAGAAAGGCTTTAATTTCTTTCTTTATTTCTTCCCTGACCCAGCTGTCATTTAGTAACAAGTTGTTCAGTTTCCATGAGTGTGTAGGCTTTTTGCTATTTCTGTTGTTGTTGAAGTCCAGCTTTATTCCATGGTGATCAGACAGGATACAAGGGATTATTTCAGTCTTCTTGTATCTGTTGAGGCTTGCTTTGTGACCAACTATATGTTCTATTTTGGAGAAGGTTCCATGAGGTGCTGAGAAGAAGGTAAATTCTTTTGTGTTTGGGTGTAAAGTTCTGTAGATGTCTGTGAGGTCCATTTGATTCATGACCTCTGTCAGAGATATTGTTTCTTTGTTTAATTTCTGTTTTGTTGACCTGTCCTTTGTTGAGAGTGGGGTGTTGAAGTCTCCCACTATTAATGTGTGGGGATCTATATGTGGTTTAAATTTTATCAATGTTTCTTTTACAAATGTGGGTGCTCTTGTATTTGGGGCATAGATGTTCAGGATTGTGATGTCTTCCTGGTGGAATTTTCCCTTGATGAGTATGAAGTGTCCTTCCTCATCTCTTTTTATTATTTTTGGTTGAAAGTCTATTTTATCAGATATTAGAATGGCTACTCCTGCTTGTTTCTTGGGTCCATTTGCTTGGAAAGTCATCTTCCAACCTTTTACCCTCAGGTAATGTCTATCTTTGTGTCTTAGGTGTGTTTCTTGTATGCAACAGATTGCTGGGTTTTGTTTACGTATCCATTCTGTTAATCTGTGTCTTTTTACTGGAGAGTTGAGTCCATTGATGTTGAGAGAGATTAATGACCAGTGGCTGTTAGATCCTTTGATTTTGATGTTGGCTGTGTTCATAAGGTTGTGTGCTTGGTTGCTTTTTGTTTTGCTGTAGTAAGGTTAATTATTTCCTGTGTTTTCTTGACAGAAGCTAATTTTCTTGGGTTGTATTTTCCCTTCCAGTGTCTTCTGTAATGCTGGATTTGTGTGTAGGTATTGTTGAAATTTGTTTTTGTCATTGAATATCTTGTTTTCTCCGTCTATGAGGACTGAGAGTTTTGCAGGGTATAGTAGCCTGGGTTGACATCTGTGTTCTCTTAGGGTCTGCATGATATCTGTCCAGGCCCTTCTGGCTTTCATAGTTTCTGTTGAAAAGTCAGGTGTGATTCTAATGGGTTTGCCGTTATATGTTACTTGGCCTTTTTCCCTTGCAGCTTTTAGTATTTTTTCTTTGTTCTGTATACTTCCTGTTTTGATTATTATGTGGCGGGAGGATTTTCTTTTCTGGTCAAATTTGTTGGGTGTTCTGTAGGCCTCATGAAGCCTTATTGGCTTCTCCTTTAACTTGGGGAAATTTTCTTCAATGATTTTGTTGAAAATATTTTCTGGGCCTTGGGGAAGGGAGTCTTCTTTTTCCTCTATACCTATTATTCTTAGGTTTTGTCTTTTCATATTGTCTTGGATTTCTTGGACGGTCTGTGTCAGGAATTTTTTGGATTTAACATTTTCTTTGACAGATAGGTCGATTTCTTCCATTGTATCTTCTACACCTGAGATTCTTTCTTCCATTTCTTGTATTCTGTTGGTTATGCTTACCTCTGTAGTTCCTGTTTTCTTCCCTAAATTCTTCCTCTCCATTATTTCCTCCATTTGTGTTTTCTTTAATTTTTCTAGTTCTATCTTCAGGTCTTGAGTTGTTTTGTTTACTTCCTTCACCTGTCTGCTTGTATTTTCCTCTTTTTCTTTTAGTTCCTTCAACTCTGTCTCTTTGATTTCTTTCAGTGATTTAATTATTTCTTCTCTGAAGGCCACAAGCTGTTTGGCTGCATCTTCCCGTATTTCTTCACGGATGGCCCTAATTTGCTTGTCTTTATCTTCCTCCATTTCTTTACGGATAGCCATGATCTGTTTGGTTTTATCTTCCTCTAATTCTTTACGTATTTTATTTGTCTCCTCTATTATCCTCTTCATTAACATAGATGTAAGGTCCTCTTCTTGATTTTCTATTATGCTGCATTGTTCAGGGCTGTTCGCCCCTGGATGGCTGGGTTCTGGAGATGCCATATTGCTCTGTCTTTTGTTGGTTGAGCCTTTACGCTGACCTCTACCCATTGGGCTGATTTAGGTTTTGGCTGTTAGTTTCTGTGCTTCCTGGAGTCCTGAGGTAGGGAGTATCCCCTTGGCCGGAAGATGATTTTTCCTGAAGGAGTCCTTCTCTGATTTTTGGTTATGGTCACTGTATGGCCAGTGTTTCTCCGGAGATGCCACTGCTCACCTCAGGTTTATAGCCCTGAGTAGTAGCTGTGGTCTATGTTAGGCAGGGGGGGATCTCCTCTTACCCATAAAATTTCTCAAGACAGCTGCCCCACTGCTGGGTTTCTTGTTATAAATTTAGTGTGCTGCTGCTCACTAAATTTCCATGTACAGTCCTCTTGAAGAAACTGCTGATTCCCTAGCTATGGGGTTTTCTCCCAACAGGGAAACTCAGTCTGTTATCCTGGGGCGCACAGTTCTGTCTGAGAAAGTGGGAGGTGCACTCAGCAAGTCTCTGGGCCCAAGGCTGATTGCTCTGCTCTGGACCTGGAGAATGTGCACCTAGGTTGATTTGGCACCTGGGGACACTGTTCTGGTCTGGAGGCTGGGTGCCTCACTCTGGACCAGAAGCTGTGTGTCTCTGTCTGGGATGGCGGCTGCAGGCACTGCTCTGGTCCAGACGCTGTGGGTGCAGCCCCCCTGAAGGATCAGGGATTCCTACAGTTTTGGCAGTCCAGCCAGGGACAACTGGCCGATCCCTGGCACAGTATCTGAGGGCTGCTGTAATAGCTCTTCGACTCCTGCAGGTCCGAGGATGCAGCTGTGTGTCCCAGTGCCCCAGGGGAACACAACAATGGCGGCAGAGCACAGCGCTTCTGCCTGCACTAGAGTCTGCGTGAGTCCAGGAAGTGTTTTGGTGCTGGGTGTCCTAAGCGTTAGAGCTGCTGACCCCCTCTGCTGGGGGTTTCCTCCTGCCAGAGACACGCAGTCTGGTGCCCTGTTGCCCTGGTGCCCACAGTTCTATCTGAGGCGGCGAATCACGCGCGCAGGCAGGGCTCTGTGCAGGCAGGCGCCTTTGTCCCTCCCGGCTCTGGGTCCGGGCTGGCTCCTGGGGCACCCGCGGAACCCGAGTCTTTTCCAGGGGATGTCTGGGTAACCTGGGGTCGGTCCCAATTGTTTCCCCCTCCGTGGGGTTATCTCTCGACTGGGAGATCCAGTCTATGGTGTTGTGGGCCCACAGTTCAGTCTGGGACCGTGACCAGATCGCGCTGGCGGGTAGCTCTGGGCTGGCGACCAAGCGCCTGGCGGAACGAGGGTCTCTTCCGCGGTTTTGCCGGGTGAGTTAAAGCTGATCGAATCCCCCACCGTGGGGTATCCTCTCACCTGAGAAACACAACCACTTGTGTTTTATGGCCGCGAGTTCTGATTGCTGGTCACTGTGCCAATCCTGCTGTGCTGCTCCTCAGAATGAGAGTCCTCCCGGCGCTGCCATCTTGCCCCGCCCTCAGCATTTTTATTAATTTATAATAAATAAGAATGCAGATATATCAATATATTACATTTTAATGATAACATGAAGTAAAAAAAACAAAACTAAAATGTCTTGTATTTGAGTACATATTAGGCAAAATGACATGTGTTCTTGAAATGTTGGGTCTTACCTACCAACAATATCTAAGAGTGTCTGAGCTTACACAACCCAAACAACAACAAATAAATGATTTTATTGTGATTTAATTTACTTCAAACTAGCATAATAATGATCACCTTCATAATAAAATAATAAAATTTAATTACATTGATGTTTTTCTTTGTCCATGTTTCCATGTTTATTTATTTAATAAAATGGCAGGTTTCATAATATACATTCAAATGTTTTTTTTCTCCCATTGAACTCTCTTGTCACAGCTCTCACCTCCCTTGCTCCTCTCAAACATTTGCTGTTTCTATTACCATGTGAGAAAAATTGTAAATTATGTCTGTATAAGCAATTTTCCTTAATATAACGATGTCTGTTTATGCCCATTCTCCTACAAACCACATGGTTCATTGTTTATGGTTAAATAATACTCCATTGTTTATGTGCACCAGATTTTCCTTATCTAATGAACTAGTGACTTCTCTGCCTTGACCGTGGTGAAAGGTACAACATTGAGCATGGTGAGACTGTATCTGCCAGTTTGTTCAGATTGTTCAAGAACATACCCGAGAGAAGTATAGCTAGATCCATGGTAGCTCTACTTTTACTTTTTGAAAATTTGACACATGGATATTTCATTACCTATATTCCCTGCAGCAGTGCATAGAGAGTGTTTTCTTTTTAATTTTATAACACATACTTTTATTTTAAATAATGTAGTGAAGCTAATGGGATAAACATCCATAATAACATGTATTTATTTGTTTGAAGCTACTTAAATATATATCTATTTATGTGTAGTCATTAATTAATCTATATAAGAGTTCTATAATCCTTTCCTTTTTCACTTTTTTTAAAATTCCTTATTAATTTATTAATTACACTTTATTCACTTTGTATCCCCCCTGTGGTTCCTTCCCTCCTCCCGTCCCAATCCCTCCCTTCCTCCCCCCTCTGCATGTATGCCCATCCCCAAGAATGAGCTATCCCAGAAGCAGAAAGACGCACATGGTATATACCCACTCATATAGACATATAATATAGGATAAACCTATTAAAATCTGTATACCTAAAGAAACTAATCAAGAGAGAGGACTCTGGCTAAAATGCTCAATCCCTATCCAGAAAGGCAAAGAGGATGACATCAGAAGAAGGAGAAAACAGGGAACAAGTTAGGAGTGGCTACCTCTTGTAGCCAGGCAAGACTTCCAGTGAGGACAGCCAAGGATACAAGGCTACAGGTAAAAGAAAGAAAGAAAGAAAGAAAGAAAGAAAGAAAGAAAGAAAGAAA
>NW_026585895.1:15907-59259 GCF_907164565.1 Psammomys obesus | reverse complement strand
AAAGAAAGAAAGAAAGAAAGAAAGAAAGAAAGAAAGAAAGAAAGAAAGAAAGAAAGAAAGAAAGAGAAATAAAAAGAAAAAGTTAGAAAAAAAGAATGAAATCAGGGTGGTGGTAGTCCATGCCCTTAATCTCAGCACTTGGGAGGCATAGGAAGGGGCCAACCTTATCTACAAAGTGATTTCCAGGACAGCCAGGACTACAGAGAGACTCTGTCTTGAAACTACACACACAAAATAGATTGAGAGAATGGCCAACCAATGACTGACCCTAATTGAGACCCATCCCATGGGAAAGAACCAATCCCTGACATTATTAATGTTGCTCTGCTATGCTTATAGACAGAAGCCTAGCATAACTCCTCTGAGAGGACTCACCCAGCAGCTGATGGAAACAGATACAGAGACCCACAGCCAAACCTTAAATAAAGCTCAGCGGGTCTTGTGAAAGAGTTGAAAAATTATGATGGAGCTGGAGGTGTCAAGGACTCCACAAGAATACCTACAGAGTCAACTAATCTGGGCCCACAGGGTCTCACAGAAATGGAACCAACAACCAAAGAGAATGCATGGACTGGTCCAGGGCCCCCTGCACATATGCAGCAGATGTGCAGCTTGGTCTTGATATGTGTCCCAGAAGAGAAGGAGTGGGTCCCCTCTCTGACTCTGATACTTTCCTTTGGATCCCATTCACCTAACTGGGCTGCCTTGTCTGGCCTCTTTGGGAAAGGATATGCTTAATCCTGCAGTAACTTAATGTGCCACAGCAGGTTGGTACCCATGAGGGAGTTCCCCATTCTCTGAGGAGAATAAAAGATGAACAGGGAGAGATATGAGTGAGGGGAGACTGGGAAGAGGGGCTCCAATCAGGAAGTAAAGTGAATAAATAAACAAATTAACGTGGGAAGCACTTATCCACAGCATTGTACTGTGATTTGAAATATCAATTTAATATTTAGCAGAATAAAATGGAAAAATACATGTAGTCTCATTATGCTAAAATATATCTGCATGTTTCCTCTCATAATTGGGCATCAGAATCTGCTACCATGTTTCTGAAAAACAAAAACAAAAACAAAAACTTTCCATTTGCTTGCTAGTACCTGTGTGGGCCAGAGTACATCATCCTCTCACAGGGACATTGGGAACAGAGGTAAACTGCCATTATCTGCTGAGGAAACCTGTCACTCTAGGGAATGCAGACAACACAAGAGAAAAATGTGTTTCTCAATAAAATGTGACTCAATAAAATGAGTCAAGAACAAACTAAAAAGAATTGAGTTTTTGATGTTAGTAAGACAGCCTCTATGTCTGTTGCCTTCTCTGTGTTCTCTTTCATTTATAACAAGTCATTTCATAACAAGTCACTTTCTTTTTTTTATTTTATTTTATTTTATTTTATTTTATTTTTCTTTTTAGTTACATTTTGTTAACTCTGTGTCCCAGCTGTATTCCACTCCCTCATTCCCTCCCCAACCCCACACTCCCTCCCTGGTCTCCTCCCTGCCCCTTTCTAAGTCCCCTGATAGGGGAGGACCTCCTCCCCTTTCATCTGAAACAGAACAAAGATAAAAAATACTTTAGGAGAAGTTTATTACAGATGGCACAATGGCTGGCATTAACAAATAAAATGCTCCATGCTCCCATCCTCTCGGTGGGAATTTTGTACTACTATCAGATTATGAAGACTTTGTTAAAGGCATTTACTGTTTAAAATGTTATTTGACTTTCCGCAGGTAGTTACTGTTTGTGAATTAGGTACCCAATAGTGTGCTAAGTCCTGAACACACAGAAAATGATTCATGCAAACACCATTCTTTCTCTATAAGCTTACAGTCTTGTGGGGTAATCCACTATAAACAAATCCATAGACCATACATAGAAATGTATACATCACTATAAATTCCAATATGAAACCTAAAGAAGAGCAAGAGGGACTTAACACCCCAGAAGAAATAAAGAATATACATATTCAAAGGCTGAGAGTTGAGAACATTTCAGTTCAGTAGGTGAAATGAAAGAAGGTAAATTTGTTTGGAATATACTAGGGAAGAAGAAAGGAATTATAATAATAATAAAGATTAAAAAGGATGCCAGAGGGGCTGAAGACATGGCTCCATTGATGAATATTACCTCCTGTGGGGCTGGAGAGATGACTCAGCTGCTCTTGCATAGGTCATGAGTTCAATTCCCAGTAATCACATGGTGATTCACAAACATCTATAACGAAATCTGCTGCCCTCTTCTGGCATTCAGGTGTACATGCAGATGGAACATTGTATATGTAATAAAAATAAATCTTAAAGCAAAAAAAAAAAAAAAAAAAAGAATTGAGTTTTAAAAAAAATCTTCGAGGAAGATAAACTGTCAGTCTTGATACCTGCCAGTAGAAGGAAGATGAAGATGAGGAAGAGAGGAAGCCATGATGTCTAAGCTAAGATGACCTGGAAGTCAGCCTCATGGTAGACAAGGAGCACCATGGAGAGGGGTTCTTTAGAGATAATGGAAGGAAGTCCAGAACACCATTTTAAAAAGGAAAAGAAAAACACTTTCTTGACAGCATAGAAAGAAAGAGGCAAAAAAGAAAAAAAATCAAAAGGATAGTTATAAATAGTTTGCTTAACCTTATAGTCTGTCCTAGTAAAAGCGCTTGGGGGTGGAAATTTGAGGAGAAAAAGTAAAGAATGTCATTAAAGAAATAATTACTCAATTCATCTGTTTAAGTTAAGGTGAACTCAACTTCCTAGGTGGTGTCTCTTTTCTAGGCAACCTGTTCTACTGTAATGGTAGGTCTCTACTATGCATAGATTACATTCTCTTAAGCAGAAGGGAAGAAGTGTTCCACTAAGAGGGCTTCCATCTCTGCAGTGACACTGACAGTGTAAGGCCCAGGCCAACATATCTATGTGTGTCCTTGCTTTCTGCAGCTGCCCCAGAAAACCCCTCTCTATGGTGAATAGGGTAGTAAGAGTGGGGCACTGTGGGATAGACAAGTCTCCCTGCAGCTTGGTCCACCTGTGGGTCTGGTTTTGGCTGCAGACACTGGGATTCATCAGTGTTGTAAAGAAAGTAAGCAGTACTTGAAGTTTTGTTACAGGACCACGAAAGTACAGGTGTGACTAGGCCATCAAAGTGCCACTAGACATTGGAGAACTTTCTGAGCTATGTACTGATTCCCTCTGTTGGGTTTTCCTCTTATGAAGTTTCAAAAAAAAATCCTTGTGACTTACCATTGGGGTGTTTTCATTTGTTGACCTATGACTCAAATGACTGTCCCAAGAAAGTAATGCTGTGGAAACTGCAAGGTCTTGAACCCAGAGGAGAGGTAAGTACATCCAGGACATGAAAGTCATCTTTAATGAGAATCAGTTACACGATCCTGTATAATAGGAAAGTACACAGAAGAAACATGGAACAGCAGGAGCTGCGGGGTTTGGGGAATGGGGAAATGTGGCTTAGTAGACATTAGTGCAAATGTTTTTGCAATATTGATTTGCATATTATAAATGTTAGTATAGTTACATAAAATATAGTAGAATTCTGTATTATTATATTATACATTATAGTTTCTGTGGCAAAAATTCTAAAACTATTGCGAATTCTCTGTTTAGCTCTATACCTCATTTTTAATTGGGTTACTTGATTTATTGCTTTTTAATTTCTTTAGTTCTTTATATATACTTGATATCAGCCCTCTGTCAGATATAAGCTTGGTAAAGATCCTATCCCAATCTGTAGGCTGTCGTTTTGTTCTGACTACAGTGTCCTTTGCTTTACAGAAGATTTTCAGTTTCATTAGGTCCCATTTATTGATTGTTGCTCTTAGAGTCTGTGCTGTTGCTGTTCTGTTCAGGAAGTTGTCTCCCATGCCAATGAATTCAAGGCTCTTCCCCAATTTTTCTTCTAAGCAGTTTAGTGTGTCTGATTTTCTGTTGAGGTGTTTGATCCACTTGGACTTTAGTTTTTGTGCAAGGTGATAAATATGAATCTATTTTCATTTTTCTACATATAGACATCCAGTTAGACCAACACCATTTGTTGAAGATGTTGTCTTTTTTTCCTTTGTATGGTTTTGGCTTCTTTGTCAAAAATCAAGTATCCATAGGTGTGTGGGTTTATTTCTGGGTCTTCTATTCGATTCCATTGATCCACCATTCTCTTTCTATTCCAGTATCATACAATTTTTATTACTATTGCTTTGTAGTACAGCTTGAGATCAATAGGAGAATATTGAATGGCAGAGAAACACTTAAAGAAATGCTCAACTTTCTATCACCCCCTTCTTTCATAAGATTCCCTGCACTCTGCAAAAAGTTTTGCTGTGAATCTCAGCATAGGTTTTGATACCTTGCTGGGTAGAGTCTTTCAGAGGCCCTCCATGATAGGCTCCTGTCCTATTCCCTATTTTCTCCCTCTTCTGACGTCCATTTCATTTTCCTTTCTGAATGAAGATAGGGCTTCTTACCAGGGTCCTCTTTCTTGATTAGCTTCTTTAGGTGTACAGGTTTTAGTATGATTATCCTATATTATATGACTAATATCCACCTATAAGTGAGTATATATACCATGCGTGCCTTTCTGCTTCTGGGATACCTCACTCAGCATAATCATTTCTAGATCTCACCATTTTCCTGCAAATTTCATAATTTCTTTGTTTTTAATTGCTGAGTAGTATTCCATTGTGTAAATGTACCACAATTTCTGTATCCATTCCTCTGTTGAGGGACATCTGGGTTGTTTCCAGCTTCTGGCTATTACAAATAAAGCTGCTGTGAACATGGTTGAGCAAATGTCCTTGTTGTATACTTGAGCAAAACATATGCTGTTATTCATAGCCAAACTTTTTTCAGAGTGCAGATAATCTTATGAAAGAAGGGGGAGATAGAAATACCTGGAGGGAACAGGAGCTCCACAAGGATATCAACAGAACCAAAAAGTCTGGACAAAGGAATCTTTTCTGAGACTGATACTCCAGACCTGGACCATGCATGGAGATAACTTAGAACCCCTGCACAGAAGTAGCTCGTGGCAGCTCAGTGTCCAAGAGGGTTCCCCAATAGTAGGAACAGGGATTGTCTGTGACATGAACTTAAGGCCTGGCTCTTCGATCACCTCCCTGTGAGGGGTAGCAGCCTTACCAGTCCACAGAGAAAGAGAATGCAGCCAGTTCTGATGAGACATGATAGAATAAGGTCAGTGGAAGGAGAGAAGGACCTCGCCTATCATTGGACCTGGAGAGTGGCGTAGGAGAAGAAGAGGGAGAATGGGGTTGGGAGGGGGTGAGGCAGGGGGATACAGCTAGGATAAAAAGTGAATAAATTGTAATTAATAATAAAAAAGAAAGAAATGCTCAACATCCCTAAGTCATCAAGGAAATGCAAATCAAAATGACCCTGAGATTTCACCTTATAGCTATCAGAATGGCTACCATCAAAAACTCAAGTGAGAACACATGCTGGAGAGGATGTAGAGAAAGGAGAACCCTCCTCCGTTGCTGGTGGGAATGTAAACTTGTACAACCACTCTGGAAATCAATCTGGCGCTTTCTCAGACAATTAGGAATAGTGCTTCCTCAAGATCCAGCTATACCACTCCTAAGTATATATCTAAAACATGCTCACTATACAACAAGAACATTTGCTCAACCATGTTTGTAACAGCTTTATTTGTTATAGCAAGAATCTTGAAACAACCAAGATGTCCCTCAGGTGAGGAATGGATACAGAAATTATGGTGCAATTTACAATTGTGTAAATGACAATGGAATACTACTCAGCAATTAAAAACAAGGAAATCATGAAAATCGCAGGTAAATGGTGGGAACTAGAAAAGATCATCCTGAGTGAGGCATCCCAGAAGCAGAAAGACTCACATGCTACATACTTACTTATAAGTGGATATTAGACATATTATATAGGATAAACATACTAAAATCTGTACACCTAAAGAAGATAATCAAGGAGGAGGACCCTAGGTAAGATGATCAGTCCTCATGGAGAAAGGCAAATGAGATAGACATTATAAGAGAGAGAAAACAGGCAACAGGACAGGAGCCTACTACATAGGGTTGTTGAAAGACTTTACCCAGCAAGGTGTGGAAGGAGATGCTGAGACTCATAGTCAAATTTTGGGCAGAGTGTAGGGAATCTTAGAAAAGAAGGGGGAAGCAGTAAGACCTGGAGGGGACAGGAGCTCCACAAGGAGAGCAACAGATCAAAAAATTCTGGGCACAGGGGTCTTTTCTGAAACTGATACTCCAACCAAGGACCATGCATGGAGATAACCTAAGACCCCTGCACAGAAGTAGCCCATGGCAGTTCAGTGTCCAAGTGGGTTCCATAGTAATGGGAACAGGGACTGTCTCTGACATGAACTGATTGGCCTGCTCTTTGATCACCTCCCCCTGAGGGGGAGCAACGTTACCAGGACACAGAGAAAGACAGTGCAGGTACTCCTGATGAGACCTGATAGACTAGGATCAGAAGGAAAAGAAGACCTCCTCTATCAGTGTACTTGGGGAGGGGCATTGTGGAGAAGGGTGAGGAGGGTGGGACTGAGAGGGGAGGAGGGAGGGGGCCATGGGAGGATACAAAGTGGATAAAGTATAATTAATAAAAATTAAAATAATAAATGGAAAAAATACTTAGAAGAATACAACACTAGAAGGAAAATTTTAATGTGAATGACATGGATTAAAATACTTAGAAGAATACATTTATAAAATATTGCTAGCAGGGGATAAAGAGATGGCTCACTAGTTAAGAGTACTGGTTGCTTTTCCAGAGGACCTAGATTTAATTCTCAGCACCCACATGGTGACTCACAATCATATGTAACACCAGTTTCCAGTGGATCCGATACCTTCTTCTGGCTTCCACAGGCAATTCATGTACATGGTAGCAAAACATGGAGAAAAAAACATCCATTCACTAACACACACACACACACACACACACACACTGATATATAAAGTCATTTTACACAGAGCACATAGCTGTAAAACTAAGGCACACCTGCCACACAGATTATTGGTTCAGTAAAATAGAACGTCACACACAACATAGTGAATTTAGTAGTAAGAGGTATAATATCTACATGTAGTGCTGGAAAACATTACTCTGGCTGTAGGCTGTGAAACAAAGAGGCCGATACGACAGCTGTTGGGAAGCTCAGGCCTGAGCTGCTGGTTATGTAGACTAAACCAGTAGCTAGTAATATGGGGACCACTGTGATGGTGGAGGCTGTAAAAGACTTAGTTTAATGGAAATGAGAGCTAAGAAAACATTTTATATTTCTTTATACATTAAAACTTGTAACATTTAAATAAGAGTATTGTAATTCTGATGTACAATATGAAAATGAGTATGTGTGATTACACTATGAAATTTAAGTACCAGACCTCTCAATGCTCCTGTCACTATGTCTTTTTTTTTCCCCTATTAAAAGCACAACTTTTCAGACTTGGCTCATCAGTGGAAAACATTGTTATTTTTCTACTTATCTGTGTTGGTTTCTGTGGTTGTGGTTTTTTTTTCATTTTTTAAGCTAATATCCTCTACCTGAGAGAATATTGAACCCTCATTGTATGCAAGGGAAATGGATCTGAGCTGATGAGCTTGTTTGTTTATCTGTGAAAAAAGGTAAATAAAGCTACACTTGTTACAAAGCTAGTGATGTGGATAATTTAGTTACAGAAAATAGAATACATAGATTATTACAGAATGCATTAGATTCCGACCTCATTTAATACCACCACAGTCCACAGAGCATGATGACTATCCACCACTGTTCTCAGGAAACTTCTGTCTTGTATGGCTTACAGGAAGAATACTCTGGTGCAGAAAACTAAAATATCTAGATCATATTCTGAACCTTTACACAATTATGAATATTCAAGTATCTTTTGAGAAAATTGTGATTACATGAGTGTGCTGGCCATGAGTGTGATTACTTGAGTGGTCAACTTGGCATACAATTTAGAGTATCTGAAAGGAGAAAATGTCTTCAGAAGATCTGCTCTCAGGCATTTTTAAGTCAATGATTGATGGGGGAGGGCCCAGGCCATTGTGGGTGCTGTCATTCCTGGGCTGGTGATCCTAGGTTCTAAAAGAAAGCTGGCTGAGCAAGCCCTGTGGAGCAAGCCAGTAACCAGCACCTCTCCATGGCTTCTGCATCAACTCTTGTTCCATGTTCCTTCCCTGCTTGGGTTCTATTCCTGACTTCTTTCAAAAATGAACAGTGATATATAAATATAGACCAAATAAATTCTTGTTGAAGGATGTTTTTGTGCACTCTATTTAAATGCTGACTTCTGTACCAGAGATCTGGTTGCAGTCCAGATTTTGAAACTGTAATGATAATGAAGCATTTCATGTCTTCGTATCCTGTGAACATTGTTCTCCATCACCTCTGTTTGGCTAAATAAAAAGCTGGACAGCCAATAGCTGGGCAGGTGAAGAGAAGGCGGGACTTCCGAGCCCAGTGAGAGGGTCCCAGGCGGGGACCAGAGAGGAGAGGAGTCACCATCAGGACATGTATGAAGGAGGACATGCCAGGGATAAATTGGCAGGTAACAGGTCACATGTCTGGGAAGTAAGAGAGGCCAGTTTATCAGTTTAGAATAGCTGTCTGCCCAGCTATAGTGCCTGAAGCTTTTAATAGATATAATAAGTCTCAATGTTATTCATCAGAGCAAGGGCAAACATAGAAAAGCATGCATATTACAAACTCTTTCTATCCCAATTTGCTTTTTGGTCATTGTGTTTCATTGCAGCTAAGACAATAAAACAACTAAGACAACTAAGACAATTAAAACAACTAAGACAGCTAAGACAATAAGGAAAAACAAAGACTTGAAGTTACGATCATGGATTTATCAATGTGGTTTTGTTGTTGTTGTTTTATTTTGGAACTGTACCCTATAATTGAAATTGATAATTTATATAAGCCACTCTAATTCTCCAAGTGAATATCAAAAATCAGATTAAAGCTAGGACATTCCATGTTGAAAAAAAATATATAAATCAATTTTTAAAAAGTGAAAAAAAATTAAAACTACATAGCAGTGAAACAGAAACTACTAAAATTATTAATATATCTTACTAAATTTTAAACTTGTTGACTTTTTCATGTATATGTTAGTTCATGATATGAGAAAACATTGAAAATATAATCTGCATTCATTTTAGTGGTTTTACATTTAAGTACACATATTAACAATGGACTTTTCAAATACAAATACTCAATTAATTTCCCTAATTATAAATTTTAATTCCTGAAATTTACTTTGTAGTCATAAAATGTTTTGAAATGCTATTAATTTAAACATTCCCAGGCTGTATGTGGAGGAAGCATATCACTGTCAAAAGCTAGAAGAATGTAAAAATAGAACATCACAAAAAATGAAATGTTCTTTTTCTTTTGATGTCAAAGGCGGTGATCACCCTGTAGACATAAATAGACATGATATAAAAATAAGTCAATAAGGAAAAGCATAACTCTGGAAGATGTGATGGCATAACTCAGGAAGTGTATTATAATGAGTGTATTCATTAATATGTACAAGCACCCTACATTAGACAAAATAAGATACTAAACTAAAGCTATATGTTACCAAAAGCCAGTTGTGTTATGTTAATAAAGTCCCTTGAGCTTTATATAAAACAATGTGCTTACAAAACAAACAAGCAAACAACAAAAATAATTGAATATCCCTACATAGCATAGGGACATTCATTCCTACTTATATACTGGAGTTTTTCTAATCATTGTGTGATCACATGTCTACTGCAAGCCTACCTGAATGTTATTTTAAAATAATCTATACATCTGAATGTTATTTAAAAGCTATCTGCAGGAATATAAGAAATCTAAGCAGAACTATTAAGTTGACAGAAAAGGAGAAATATATAAATAAATGCACATAGAGTGTGGAAAATACCTTGTAACAGGAATGGCATAAAAACCAAATCAATTCCTCATATGAATACAGTATTTTTCACATGCAAATAGCATATCCACTGCTCTTCATGCTAATGATGTAGAGACCTAAAAACACTCTGTTACAATAGAAAATTTATTATTTCTCTACCTTTAATATCATGCTATAATTTGTCTTTCCCATTAAGGGGAGAAAAGGAGATTGCTCAACAAACTGAAGACTTCAATGCTGAGTTTCATCCTCAGGACCCACATGGAAGAAGGATAAAAATAACTCTTGCAAGTTGTTCTCTGATTGTCACCCATGCTGAGACATGCACACGCATATACAAATAAAATTTAAAATTACAAAGACATTTTTACTAATAAATCCATAGCATTATAAAATGTGTTAGTACAAGATGGGCAATCTTTAATTATTCAGTAAATTCTTTTGTGCAGGATAAATATTCTGACAAGAGACATAGCAGATATTCATTCAATTCTCATTATAAGATTCATCTTGTATGTAATATTTGTGACAGTATGTTGTATAACTTTTCTAATGTCCTTTGAATTGCATGTTTTACATCTTTGTTCCTCAAACTGTATATCATTGGATTTAACATGGGGATAATCAGGGTATAAAAGATGGAAGCCACTTTATCAGTGTCAAAGGAGTGACTGGACTGAGGTTGCACATACATAAATATCAAAGTGCCATAGAAGACAGTGACCACTGTCAGGTGGGACCCACAGGTGGAGAAAGCCTTGCGCTGGCCTTCAGCAGACTTCATCCTGAGAATGGCTGTGAGGATGAGCAGATAAGACACAAGGACCACCAGTAGAGAAGACATCAAATTAAAAGCTGCCAAGACCAGAATAATCATTTCAATTTCACGTGTGTTTGAGCAGATCAAAGATAACAAGGGGAGACTGTCACAGTAGAAATGACTGATGACGTTGTAGCCACAGAAAGACAAGGTGAAAATCTTTATGGTGACTAGAAGAGAAACAAATGTGCAGTACAAATAGGGAATTGCCACCAGCACATGACACACCCTTTGCGACATGATGACAGTGTAGAACAGGGGCTTACAGATGGCCACATAGCGGTCATAGGACATTGCAGACAGAATAAAGAGTTCACTAATTATAAACACAAGAAAAAAAGCTAGCTGTGTAGCACAAAGATTATAGGAGATTATGTTTAGATCTACAATAAAATTTACCAACATCTTGGGTCCCACAGCTGTAGAATAACCAAGATCTGTGATAGCCAGGTGTCTGATAAAGAAGTACATGGGCGTTTGTAGCCTGGAGTCCACTGTGATGAGGATGATCATTCCCAAGTTGCCGACCATTGAGCTCATGTAGATTACCAAGAACAATCCGAACAACGGGGCCTGTAGTTCAGGACGCTCCGTGATGCCCGTCAGGATGAATTCAGTCACCACTGTGAGGTTGTGTTTTTCCATAAGTTTTTAATCTATTCTGGACAGAGAGATACAATCATGACGTCAGTACATTCCAGTAGTCTCACACAGCAAGTTACGAAAGATAAGATTTCCAAGACAGATCTTAACTTTCAGTTTTAGAATATTTGAAAGTAAACAGATCATTATACATCAAAATATCTAGAACTAGAAATAGATAATGTATTGCAAATAATGTGACTTTACTCAAATAAGCAAAGTGTTTGATGCCTACCTATGCTCTGATTATAAAAGATGTGACTGTATTGCTAATGTTCTATAATGAATACACAAGAGGAGTAAATTTGCATTCTCTGCACCTCATTTCCTGACCAACACTTCTGCCTGCATCCTGGAGGCGTAGGAGCGCTAGGGACAGCAGGTAAGAGATCCCCACACCATGCCCCTCGCACTTGCCTGTCAACTCCCCAGAAAGCATGCCAAGCTGCAGTGAACTGTTCCCCATATCCTGTACTCCATTTCCTCTCCACAGCTTTGCCTACTTTTTATGGAGGCCTGTTAGCACCAGGGACAGCAGCCAACTACCCTGAAAGCACATACAACACCAGGAACTGCACTCTATACTCTACACCCACAACTCTGCCTGCTTTCTTAGAGGTCCTAAAAGCACCAGCAACACAATGGAAAAGATTCTGGCCCCAGCTTTTGCCCTCAAACTTCTCTGAAAGCACATCTAACAGTGGTAAACTGCACCCTATAGCATGTGCTCCATTTTTTGCCCCACACCTTTGCCTGCCTTCCCAGAGGTCTGCTGGCCCAATCAACACCAGGTAAGACCCCCTGAAGCTTGTGCCAGCTAATCCCCTGAAAGCACAACCAAAAGCTTTAAACTGTACCTCATACCCTGCACTTGATTTTCCACCCCACAATACTGCATACTTTCTGGGAGGCCTGTTAGCACCAGGAACAACATATAAGATCCTGCACCAAGGCCTTGACAGCCAACTTCCTTGAGAATACACCAAGCAGCAGTAACTACACTCCATACCTTATTTCCCATCTCCAGCCCCACTACTGCACCTGCATTCCTGGAGGCCTGCTGGCACTAGGAACCCTAGATAAGCATCCTCCCATAAAGCACTAGCCATCCAATTACCCCAGAAGGCACATCCAAAGGAGGTAAACTGCACTCCATACCCTGTGCTCCAATTCCTGCTCCACAACCCTGCCTGCTTTCCACGAGGCCACTCTAACACAAGGGACCCAGGGCATAGTGGTAATAGAGACAAGAGAGGTAACTTTATCACACACACACACACACACACAGAGAGAGAGAGAGAGAGAGAGAGAGAGAGAGAGAGAGAGAGAGAGAAAACAGAAACAAAACAACAAAATTAGGATCCCCAGGCCACAAAACTCCAGGAGAGACACCCTTTTGGAATTGAAGACTTACTGATCACTGGAACATTATCAGGACATAAGACCAAGAGGAAACAGAAACAAAGTGGGGAAACATTAAAACACACTCAGCCAACAAAGATAAACTAAGAAGTCAGTACCCAAATCTATAATGACCACAAAACCCAGGTGGCAAGTATAAAAATTCAATCAACAACAGGCACAGTAACATGACAGCGCCAGAGCCCAGATATTCTACTACAGCAAGCTCTGGATATCCTAACATAGGGGAAGCACAAGAAGATGACCTGAAATCCAATCTTATGAGGATGCCAGAGGCCTTTACATATTAAATGAATAAATCCTTTAAAGAAATATAGGAAAACATAATCAAACAGGTGAAGAAAATTATGGATACTGTTCAAGACCTGAAAATCAAAATAGTAGCAATAAAGAAAACACAAACTGAGGAAATCCTGGAGATGGAAAACCTAGGGAAGAAAACAGAAATTACCGATGCAAGCATTGTCAACAGAATACAAGAGATGGAAGAGACAATCTCAGGCATAGAAAACATGATAGAAGAAATCAGTATATGGACCAAAGAAATGTTAAATCTAAAAAGTTTCTGACACAAAACATTCAGGAAATCTGGGATGCAATGGAAAGGCAAAACCTAAGAATAATAGGAATAGGAAAAGATTTCCTACTCAAAAGCACAGAAAATATTTTCAATAAAATGGTAGAAGAAAATTCCTCCAACTTAAAAGAAAGGATGCCTATAAACACACAGAAGCTAACAAAACACAAAATAGATTGGACCAAAAAAATCTCTAGCCACATAATAATCAAAACACTAAATATAGAATAAAGAAAGAATATTAATAGCTGAAAGGGAAAAAGGCTGAGTACCATATAAAGGCAAACCTATCAAAATTACACCTGACTTTTCAACAGAGACTCTAACAGGCAGAAAGGCCTGGGCAGATGTTTTGTAGTTTCTAAGAGACCACTGATACCAGCCTAGAGTACTGTGCCTAGCAAAAGTTTCAATCACCATAAAAGGTGATCTTCTGTGACAAAACCAAATTTAAACAATATCTGTCCATTAGTCCATTCCAACAGAAGATGTTAGAAAGAAAACTCCATCTCCTGTAAACAGGCAAGACTTCCAATGGAGAGATGGGGACACCAACTCAGCCAAAAACCCTTCAATCCATAATTTGCTTGCCTACCGATGTGTAGGTGTAAAGACAGAAGAGAAAGGGGGGAATTGCCAACCACTGACTGGCTACACTTGAGACCCATACCGTGAGAGAGAGCCCATCCCTGACACTACTAATGATATTCAGCTATACTTGTAACAGGAGCCTAGAATACTTGTCATCTGAGAGGCTTTTCACAGAAGCTGATGGAAACAGATACAGAGACCAACAGACAAACACAAGACAGAGCTTGGGGAATTCTGTCAAAGAAGGGAAAGGAAGGATTGAGGGAGGCCAGAGAGGTCAAGATACCATGAGAACCTTATGAATCAACTAGCTCGGGCCCACAGCAACTGAACCAACAATTAGAGAGCATACATGGGAAGTACCTAAGTCCTCCGTATATATGTAACAGATGTGCAGCTTGGTTTTTATGTGAGACCCGTAACAGTGGGAGCAGGAGTTGTCTCTGACTCTGTTGCCTGACTTTGGATCTCTTTCCCCTAACTGGGTGGCCTTGTCTAGCCTTGATAGGAGAAGACATGCCTAGTCTTATTGCAATATGGTATGGCAAGATGGATTGATATCTATTTGAGACCTCTCCTTTCTTGAGCAGAAAGAGATGAGAGTATGGAGGTGGGGAGGAGTAAAGGAAGGACTGCGCAGAAAGGAGTTAATTATTTATAATTAATTATTAATTGATGACTAAGAAGAAGAATAAATTTTCCCAAGAACCCGAATACTAGAATTTATTAGTACTCGAACACTAATTCTGAAAATTCCAACCAGCCACTTCTGAAAAGGCTGAAAGCCACCTTACAATGAGAAGTACATGATAACACAAAAAGGAAATCAATGCTTCTCTCTTTTATCCATTTGTCAGAAAAAAAGATGTTTGCATTGTTACACACGTGCAACTGAAGTTCAAGCAGAGTTAAAAGTTCACCTTCTAAATGTGCTTCAAGGAACTCAGAGTCTTCTCTGCACTGGAGCAGCCCTAGTGTGGATCATGGGATCCACATATGCAAAGGAAGGTAACTACTGCTTTCCAATTTAGCATAATAAACATTTTACTACAGCAACTCAAATAAACTACAGTCCACTAAAGTTCAATGTGTGTGTGTTTATATGTGTGCATGCATGTGTGTGTACACATGTGTATGAACATGTGTATGTGGATACATTTCATGTGTGTGGGTGGATGCACTCTGGGAATAGAAAGGTCAATCCTTCTATTTATTTCCATCTTATATTTTGAGACAGTATCTCTCCCTGAACCTGGGCTCACTGATTGAACAGACTGGATGGCCTTTGACCTCATGGATCACCTATCTCTGTCTCCTCATTGGTGGAATTACAGGTGACACTCCACTGAGCTTTAACTTGTATCCTTGAGATTGAGCTCATCCTCAGGCTTGCACGGCAAACACTTTAACAGCTGAGTCACCTCTACAGCCCTTTAAAATTCATGATTGAAAGAATAGACTTTGGTGCTCGCTTCGGCAGCACATATACTAAAATTGGAACGATACAGAGAAGATTAGCATGGCCCCTGCGCAAGGATGACACACAAATTCATGAAGCGTTCCATATTTTTAAGTACACAATAAGGACATTTGCTCAACCATGTTTGTAGCAGCCTTATTTGTAATAGCCAGAAGCTGGAAACAGCCCAGATGCCCCTCAGTGGAGGAATGGATGCACAAATTGTGGTATATCTACCCAATGGAATATTATTCAGCAATAAAAAAAAAAACAAGGAAATCATGAAATTTGCTGGTAAATGGTGGGATCTGGAAAAGATCATCCTGAGTGAGCTATCCCAGAAACAGAGGGATGCACACAGTATATACTCACTCATATAGACATATAATATAGGATAAACCTACTAAAATCTGTACACCTAAAGAAACTAATCAAGAGGGAGGACTCTTGCTAAAATGCTCAATTCCTATCCAGAAAGGCAAAGAGGCTATACATCAGAAGAAAGAGAAAAGAGGGAACAAGTCAGGAGCCTGACACAGAGGACCTCTGAAAAGCTCTGCCCTGCAGACTATCAATGCAGATGCTGAGACTTATGGGCAACCTTTGGGCAGAGTGCAGGGAATCTTAGGAAAGAAGTGGGAAACAGTAAGATCTGGAGATGACAGGAACTCCATAAGGAGAGCAACAGAACCAAAAAATCTGAGCACAGGGGTCTTTAGACTGCTATTCCAACCAAGGACTATGCGTGGAGATTAACCTAAGACCCCTGCACAGATGTAGCTCATGGCAGTTCAGTATCCAAGTGGGTTCCATTGTGATAGGAATAGGGACTGTCTCTGACATGAACTGATTGGCCTGCTCTTTAATTACCTCCCCCTGAGGAGAAAGCAGCATTACCAGGCCACAGAAGAAGACAATGCAGCCACTCCTAATGAGACCTAATTGAATAGGATCAGAAAGAAGGAAAAGAAGTCCTCCCCTATCAGTGGACTTGGGGAGGGGCATGCATGCAGAGGGTGGAGGAAGGGAGGGATTGAGATGGGAGGAGGAAGGGAACCACGGGGGATACAAAGTGAGTAAAGTGTAATTAATAAAGAAAAATAAAATAAAATAAATAAGAGAAAGAATAGACTTTGACTCTGAAATTCTGTAGCTCAATTGTTTGTTTCTTTTGGAAACTCTTCAGATAAATGATATCAATCCCATTTTTATTTCTAAATGTACTTTGTTGCTACCATACACAGTGATGCCTACAGCTCTGCATTACGTTCCACATCCATAACATTCCATTATATGAGTGTTCTGACTGCATAAGAGTGCAAAGTTCTATGTGTCTGCCAGTTTCTACAACATTTTCTAGAACTCTCACACATTTTATTGAACCTCCACAGTCATTCAATGTGGGGGAAAAAGGCAAACAGAAACAAACAAACAAGTCACCTTAGACCATTGGTTCTCAACCTTCTAATGCTTGAGACCCTTTAATAAAGTTTCTCATGTTGTGGTGACTCCCACATGGCATAACTGTAACTTTGCTACTGTTATGAATGTAAATATCTGATATCTGAACCCTGTGTGTCCCCTTCCAAAGAGGTCGTGACCCACAGCTTCATAACCATTGCAAACCAAAGTAGGAAGTGAGCAAAGTGATGGTAAAATGTGTCCCCGCACATGTGAGTGGTAGGCTCAGCCAGCACAATTGAGTCTATTTAATTATTTTCCTGACATTAAGCTTTATAACTCCACTTATGTACTTTTTGGCACTATACATTTTTAAAAGACCAGAGGGGATAAATACGGGGCTTGAAAGTTATCTGAGAAGATATGAAATAGAAATATGCTTTGTTATTTTCTCAAGAAAATCCCAAGAAATCCATCAGTGTCCAGCTGATTACTGAAGTGTCTAGCTTAGACAAAAGTCCCTGTTAACAAACTCTCTGGGTCATTCTCAGATTTATATAAGTGCTAAGTTACCTTAAGGTAAACTGCAGGCTTGCTACTCTTTCTCTGGTGAAATACTTTATGCAAATAACGAGCAACTGGGGAAAGAGCATGAGATGATGAGAATCAGATGCTAGACAACTGATAAAAGATGAGTCAAAAAAGATTCAAGAATAGCTTCAGGGAAGCTGAAGCTGCTGGTGGTGGCTCTGGGAGTATTGTTGAGTATTGTTCCCTTTTCCCAAAGCCAGGCAGTTAGGCCATCTACGCTCTCCATTTTTTCCAAATTTAAGAAAATTACAGCTTCAAGCCAAAACCTAATGTTCTGGAGAAAGCCCAGCTTGCAATATGAAAAAGTAGCCAGAAAGATGAGAATATGGAGACTCACAGGTCCAAGCATACTCAGAAAAGTCTAGAGAGATTCAGCCCAGCTCTAGGCTCCTGTCTAGAACACGGGTGCTATAAGCAGAACAATCTCTAGTAGGTGCCTGAGCTCAGCCATCTAAAATCCCAGCAAAAGTAAAAGCCTTCATCATACAAGATATACATGATGATGACCATGTTTTCTTATATTCAGTCTCTCTGGGTAAGACTAATGATGTCTCCTGTAAGTGAAGCTTACATGGCTAAAGACTTCCCATCACCTCTTCCACCCAAAATAAAGAAGAAGAAATAAGCACTGCTGCTACCTGGTTCTGTGAGCAGGCCAAGAGCCTTGAGAATACTGAAGGGATTGTGATAGGATATCTTCAGTAACCCTGTTATAGCATTGGTTACAACACTAAATTCAATTTCTATATGTAGTAACGTAGAACATAAATCACATAATCCCAGCATCCCAGAAAACTACCTGCTACTGTCACCTCAATTTGTAGACTATGAAGCTGAACTATAAAAAGACTATATTCAACAGATGAAACCAATCTCATACACAGGGTTTTGGGTTTTGAGGAAGGGAGAGAGGCTAGAACGCTACAATTGAAAACAGTCTTTCAATCAAACTTTGCCAAACTTTGGGCAGAGTGCAGGGAGTATTATGAAAGAAGGGGGAGGTAGAAAGACTGGAGGGGACGGGAGCTCTGCAATGAACTCAACACTCTTTTCTGAGATATCTGAAAAGCCCACGGGTCTTTACTGAGACTGATACTCCAACCAAGGACCGTGCATGGAGATAAATTAGAACCCCTGCACAGATGTAGCCCAGGGCAGCTCACTCTCCAAGTGGGTTTCCTAGTAAGGGGAACAGGGGCTGTCTCCGGCATGAACTCAGTGACTGACTCTTGATCACCTACCCATGAGTGGGGAGCAGCCTTACCAGGCCACAGAGGAAAACAATGCAGCCAGTCCTGATGAGAGCTGATAGGTTAGGGTCAGATGGAAAGGGAGATCAATGGACTTGGGGATGGGCATGGGAGGAGAAGAGGGAGGGAGGCTGGGTTTAGGAGGGGATGAGGAAGGAGGCTACAACTGGGTTACAAAGTGAATAAATTGTAATAAATAAAAAATAAATAAAAGAGAGAAAAAGGTATGCACAAAAATCACCATAAAATAATATGATTTTAAATGAGAGAAAGAGAGATAACTGAAAAAAGCACAGATCAAAAAGTCTGAGGAGGGGAGATTGACAGATTAGGTCCTCTTCTTATGAGGCTAGTTACTGCTTTAGGGTATGAGACCTGAATAAGAAATCAGAAGGAAAAGTGGAAAAGAAAGTCTAGAGCAGGATAAGAAGGGGCCTTTAGAGAAAGAGTGAGAAGTGGAGGAGCAAGTCATGATTACACAGAGCTGTAAAGGCACTGGGTACCTCAGGACGCAGACATCCACAGTGAGCACCATGACTGTTTCTCCCTGTGCACATGGAAGTGAGCCAGGGTCACCTGGCTCTGCAGTCACTATTGTGCTCTGGCAGCTGATGTACAAGTTAACAAAATCCCGGTGGCCTAGAGGCAATCCTTAAGGCATGCGTTTGTGGAGACGGATCATGTGGCTCTACTCTCCAACATACATTCTCTCACCGCACCATCTTTTTATCTCCACCACCAACTCGCACAGGTGTTACCTCTTCTCCAAATGTAAGTCCCAGTCTCACACACATCTCTGTAGCACACTATTCTGCTGTGGTCTCTCCTTGAACTCTGTCTGCATCCCAGCAGACTAAGCATGTCTTGGAGGCACACCTTGCTTTCCTCCCTGCTGTGGACCACCTCAAACCTCCCACCTTCTAGCCCATCTCCATTGCTAAGTATCATCTCTCAATACCAAGAAACAGGAAACCGTGGTGACTATACCTGGCAGGAAGATAAAAGAATTCCTTACCAAGCAACACACAGCCACCACATTCTCCAAAGAATCAGAAAGAAAAATAGAAGCCAAGAAATGAAACACCAGCCCACCCAAAAAGGAAAAGATATTACCATCTACATCTGAGAGGAATAGAAGAAGGGGTAACTGTAGTCAGAAGATATCTTATGAAAAAACACATTTTCAATATAAAAGAAAAATAAGCATAAAAACTATAAGCGAGCATGATGAACATTATCCCTTTATATGAAAAGTATTTAAAATGAAAAATGAGGGTGTATGCTCAGAGTCTATGCTGTACCTTTACCTGATGTACTGAATGACCTTTCTTTAGACAAAGCATAAACGGAATAAAGGGTAGGGTTGTTTAGAAGCAGGAAAGGCAATTAAGTGATTCAGATACCTGAGGCGCTTAAGCACAGTCTTGGTTTTGCATATTTTCAGGTCAACAGGAACCTATCTGAAGAACCTTTGACAAATGTATGTATGCATGCTTCTGCATAGGGACATTATTGTCAGGGCTGCAAAAAAGCACACGTGAGAGACAGGTAAAATCTGACCAATAATGCAGCTTATGTCCATAGCTAACACTAAACCAAGCTCCTATACTGGATGACCAGGACAGGTCATCAAAAATAAAATTTTACATCTGCACACACACACACACACACACACACACACACACACACACACTGTGGGAAGTATGAAAAACCAGAGCAAATTAAGGGAAATACAAGTCATTACAACCAACACTCCTAAAAATTCCTTTTGGATAAATGGGTGCTAGATTTCCAAAAAGGAGCGGGGGTGGGGAGGTTTAATTATTTTTATTTTTGTTCTTTCTTTTTGTTGAAAATAGAATTTTTTTTCTCACAATATATATCATGATTACCATTTTCCCTTCATCTATGTCTCATATTCCTCTCCAACCTCCACTCCTATCTGGATGAACTCCTTTTCTGTCTCTCATTAGAAAACAAGCAGCTTTCTACAGTATAATAATAAAATATAATTTGAGAAGATACAGACAGTCCTGATGGGACCTGATAAGCTAGGGTCAGATAGGAGGGGAGGAAAACTTTCCCTATCAGTGGACTAGGAGGAAGGGATAAAGGAGGAAGTGAGAGAGAGGGTGGGACTGGTAAGAGATGAGGGAGGGAGCTACAACTGGGATACAAAGTGAATAAACTGTAAAAAAAAATCTGACAAAACAGAATTGGACAAAACAAACATGGAAAAAAAAAGAGCCCAAAATAAACCACAAGAAATAAATACTCATGCATTCACATAATCAGGAATCCCATAAAAACTCTAAACTTTAAAAACTATTTTGACATGATTGTTAAAGAAGGTAAGTCACCAGATCAATGTTTATAAAATCTGCTCGGATGTGGCCCGTGGTAGCTCAGTAACCAAGTAGTTTTCCAAAGTAAGGGGAACACGGACTATTTCTAACAGGATCTCAAGGGCAGGCTGTTTGACGACCCCCCCCCCCCCGGGGAGGAGCAGTCTGTTAGGCCACAGAGGAGGACTTTGCAGCCAGCCCTGAAGATACCTGATAAAACAGGGTCAGATGAAAGGGGAGGAGGTCCTCCCCTATCAGTGGACTTGGAAAGGGGCAGGGAGGAGACCAGGGAGGGAGTGTGGGGTTGGGGAGGGAATGAGGGAGCGGGATACAGCTGGGACACAGAGTTAACAAAATGTAACTAAAAAGAAAAAAATAATAAAAAAAATAAAAAATAAAATAAAATAAAATATGAAAATGAATGGTTGAAAATTTACAACTTCAAATTTTGCCTCATATATATCTATATATGTATGTATATATATGCACAATGATTTTACATATATGAATATATATGAGTGTATATGTTTTATATATTTATGCCCAGATACATATACATCAATATACATAAACATTTATGGCATTTATTCATCATCTCTTCCTCTCATTTTTGAATTTCATAAGAAATAAAATAATTTACATTCATAAGCACACACATAAGTGGTTGCATACAAAATTAATTATTCTCTGAGACAATTTACAGCATGTTGCTCGCTGTCTCATCCTATTTCATTATGTTCAAATATAATCTTAAAGATAGGTGTAAGCAAAGGAAGAGAAGTCCAATTGTCCAGACATTTTGGGGAAATAGAAATGATAGAAGCTGACCAGAAGCAGTCACTTACATAGGATGACAATGGCAGGGCAAACTCAGTCATTGCTTTAGATTCTGGACATTTAACCTGTCTATCATGATGACTTGTCCTGAAACCTCTTGATTCTTCGATGGGTTCTTTAGCAGGGCACTGTTGAGGACAATTTAAAGATTTTGTTTTGTTACCTTTAGAGACTCCCCCTCAGGAGATACTTCACAATTTTCAGATTATCCCTAAAGCATTTGGAACCTTAATGAAATGCCAGAAAGTTAGCCACTAATTGTCAGAAGCAAGCTGTATTCATCTGTGAATTTGTGCATTTAGTAATTGTGTATGCCAGCATTCCAATCTTTGGGTTTTGTCCAAAAGATTATACTGATATTATAAGATGTTATTATGTTCAAATACATATTAAAAATATTTAAAATCTGAGATATGGAAAGCACATTATTTATTAACATATGACTGGGTAAATTAGATGTAAATACAAATAAGGAAATAATATCCTTAAGAGAGTGCAATATGTGATAACAAGAATAAACTTGGAGAATATGTTGCTGGATAAAACAAACTACTACAAAATAATGAATGTTAACTGACTTTACACCATAGAGTGCTAAAAAAGGCACCAAACTTGCATAATCTGAAATTGGAGTTGATATAATGACAATAAAATTTCAATTTGGGGGGGCAAGATGGCGGCACCGGGAGGACTCTCATTCTGAGGAGCAGCACAGCAGGATTGGCACAGTGACCAACAATCAGAACTCGCGGCCATAAAACACAAGTGATTGTGTTTCACAGGTGAGAGGATACCCCACGATGGGGGATTCAATCAGCTTTAACTCACCCGGCTAAACCACGGAAGAGATCCCGGTTCCGCCAGGCGCCTGGTCGCCAGCCCAGAGCTACCCGCCAGCGCGATCTGGTCACGGTCCCAGACTGAACTGTGGGCCCACAACACCATAGACTGGATTTCCCAGTCGAGAGATAACCCCACGGAGCAGGAAACAATTGGGACCGACCTCAGGTTACCCAGACATCCCCTGGAAAAGACTCAGGTTCCGCAGGTGCCCCAAGAGCCAGTCTGGACCCAGAGCCGGGACACAGGCACCTGCCTGTGCGCCTGATTCGCCACCTTAGATAGAACTGTGGGCACCAGGGCACCAGGGCACCAGACTGCGTGTCTCTGGCAGGAGGAAACCCCCAGCAGAGGGGGTCAGCAGCTCTAACGCTTAGGACACCCAGCACCAAAACACTTCCTGGACTCACGCAGACTCTAGTGCAGGCAGGAGCGCTGTGCTCTGCCGCCATTATTGAGTTCCCCTAGGGCACTGGGACACACAGCTGCATCCTCAGACCTACAAAAGCCAGAGAGCCATTACAGCAGCCCTCAGATACTGTACCAAGGATCAACCAGTTATTCCTAGCTAGACTGTCAAAACTGTGGGAATCTCTGGTCCTTCAAGAGGGCTGCACCCACAGCATCTGGACCAGAGCAGTGCCTGCAGCCACCATCCCAGACAGAGACACACAGCTTCTGGTCCAGAGTGAGGCACCCAGCCTCCAGACCAGAACAGTGCCCCCAGGCGCCAACTCAACCTAGGTGCACATTCTCCAGGTCCAAAGCAGAGCAATCAGCCTCTGGCCCAGAGACTTGCTGAGTGCACCTCCCACTTTCCCGGACAGACCTGTGCGCCCCAGGATAACAGACTGAGTTTCCCTGTTGGGAGAAAATCCCACAGCTAGGGAATTAGCAGTTTCTTCAAGAGGACTGTACATGGAAATTTAGTGAGCAGCAGCACACTAAATTTATAACAAGAAACCCAGCAGTTGGGCAGCTGTCTTGAGAAATTCTATGGGTAAGAGGAGATTCCCCCCTGCCTAACATAGACCACAGCTACTACTCAGGGCTATAAACCTGAGGTGAGCAGTGGCAACTCCTGAGAAACACTGGCCATACAGTGACCATAACCAAAAAGCAGAGAAGGACTCCTTCAGGAAAAATCATCTTCTGGCCAAGGGGATACTCCCTACGTCAGGACTCCAGGAAGCACAGAAACTAACAGCCAACACCTAAATCAGCCCAATGGGTAGAGGTCAGCGTAAAGGCTCAACCAACAAAAGACAGAGCAATATGGCATCTCCAGAACCCAGCCGTCCAGAGGCGAACAGCCCTGAACAATGCAGCATAATAGAAAATCAAGATGACCTTACATCTATGTTGATGAAGAGGATAATAGAGGAAACAAATAAAATATGTAAAGAATTAGAGGAATATAAAACCAAACAGATCATGGCTATCTGTAAAGAAATGGAGGAAGATAAAGACAAGCAGATTAGGGCCATCCGTGAAGAAATACGGGAAGATGCAGCCAAACAGCTTGTGGCCTTCAGAGAAGAAATAATTAAATCACTGAAAGAAATCAAAGAGACAGAGTTGAAGGAACTAAAAGAAAAAGAGGAAAATACAAGCAGACAGGTGAAGGAAGTAAACAAAACAACTCAAGACCTGAAGATAGAACTAGAAAAATTAAAGAAAACACAAATGGAGGAAATAATGGAGAGGAAGAATTTAGGGAAGAAAACAGGAACTACAGAGGTAAGCATAACCAACAGAATACAAGAAATGGAAGAAAGAATCTCAGGTGTAGAAGATACAATGGAAGAAATCGATGTATCTGTCAAAGAAAATGTTAAATCCAAAAAATTCCTGACACAGACCGTCCAAGAAATCCAAGACAATATGAAAAGACAAAACCTAAGAATAATAGGTATAGAGGAAAAAGAAGACTCCCTTCCCCAAGGCCCAGAAAATATTTTCAACAAAATCATTGAAGAAAATTTCCCCAAGTTAAAGGAGAAGCCAATAAGGCTTCATGAGGCCTACAGAACACCCAACAAATTTGACCAGAAAAGAAAATCCTCCCGCCACATAATAATCAAAACAGGAAGTATACAGAACAAAGAAAAAATACTAAAAGCTGCAAGGGAAAAAGGCCAAGTAACATATAACGGCAAACCCATTAGAATCACACCTGACTTTTCAACAGAAACTATGAAAGCCAGAAGGGCCTGGACAGATATCATGCAGACCCTAAGAGAACACAGATGTCAACCCAGGCTACTATACCCTGCAAAACTCTCAGTCCTCATAGACGGAGAAAACAAGATATTCAATGACAAAAACAAATTTCAACAATACCTACACACAAATCCAGCATTACAAAAGACACTGGAAGGGAAAAATACAACCCAAGAAAATTAGCTTCTGTCAAGAAAACACAGGAAATAATAAACCTTACTACAGCAAAACAAAAAGCAACCAAGCACACAACCTTATGAACACAGCCAACATCAATATCAAAGGATCTAACAGCCACTGGTCATTAATCTCTCTCAACATCAATGGACTCAACTCTCCAGTAAAAAGACACAGATTAACAGAATGGATACGTAAACAAAACCCAGCAATCTGTTGCATACAAGAAACACACCTAAGACACAAAGATAGACATTACCTGAGGGTAAAAGGTTGGAAGACAACTTTCCAAGCAAATGGACCCAAGAAACAAGCAGGAGTAGCCATTCTAATATCTGATAAAATAGACTTTCAACCAAAAATAATAAAAAGAGATGAGGAAGGACACTTCATACTCATCAAGGGAAAATTCCACCAGGAAGACATCACAATCCTGAACATCTATGCCCCAAATACAAGAGCACCCACATTTGTAAAAGAAACATTGATAAAATTTAAACTACATATAGATCCCCACACATTAATAGTGGGAGACTTCAACACCCCACTCTCAACAAAGGACAGGTCAACAAAACAGAAATTAAACAAAGAAACAATATCTCTGACAGAGGTCATGAATCAAATGGACCTCACAGACATTTACAGAACTTTACACCCAAACACAAAAGAATTTGTCTTCTTCTCAGCACCTCATGGAACCTTCTCCAAAATAGACCATATATTTGGTCACAAAGCAAGCCTCAACAGATACAAGAAGACTGAAATAATCCCTTGTATCCTGTCTGATCACCATGGAATAAAGCTGGACTTCAACAACAACAGAAATAACAAAAAGCCTACACACACATGGAAACTGAACAACTTGTTACTAAATGACAGCTGGGTCAGGGAAGAAATAAAGAAAGAAATTAAAGCTTTCCTAGAACTCAATGAAAATGAAGACAAAACATACCCTAACTTGTGGGACACAATGAAAGCAGTGCTAAGAGGAAAGTTCATAGCACTAAGTGCCTTCAAGAAGAAATTCGAGACAGCTCATACAAGCAAAGTAATGGCCCACTTAAAAACCCTAAAAAAAGAAGAAGCAGACACACCAAAAAGGAGTAGATGGCTGGAAATAATCAAACTCAGGGCTGAAATCAATCAATTAGAAACAAATAAAACAATTCAAAGAATCAATGAAACCAAGAGCTGGTTCTTTGAGAAAATCAACAAGATCAACAAACCCTTAGCCAAGCTAACTAAAAGGCAGAGAGACACCACCCAAATCAACAAAATGAGAAATGAGAAGGGGGACATAACTACAGACACTGAGGAAATCCAAACAATCATTAGGACTTACTTCAAAAGTCTATATGCCACAAAATTTGAAAACCTAAATGAAATGGACAATTTTCTTGATCGATTTGACTTACCAAAGCTGAATCAGGACCAGGTAAATCAATTAAATAGTCCTATATCCCCCAAAGAAATAGAAGCAGTCATCAAAAGTCTATATGCCACAAAATTTGAAAATCTAAATGAAATGGACAATTTTCTTGATCAATTTGACTTACCAAAGCTGAATCAGGACCAGGTAAATCAATTAAATAGTCCTATATCCCCCAAAGAAATAGAAGCAGTCATCAAAAGTCTCCCATCCAAAAAAAGCCCAGGACCAGACGGCTTCAGCGCAGAATTCTACCAGACCTTCAAAGAAGAGCTAACTCCAATTCTCTTCAAACTATTCCACAAAATAGAAACAGAAGGAACATTACCAAACTCATTCTATGAAGCCACAATCACCTTGGTACCTAAACCTCACAAAGACTCAACAAAGAAAGAGAATTTCAGGCCAATCTCCCTTATGAACATTGATGCAAAAATACTTAACAAAATACTTGCAAACCGAATCCAAGAACACATCAAAGATATTATCCACTATGACCAAGTAGGCTTCATCCCAGGTATGCAGGGGTGGTTCAATATATGGAAATCCATCAATGTGATCCACCATATTAACAAACTGAAAGAAAAAAAACACATGATAATCTCCCTAGATGCTGAAAAAGCATTTGACAAAATCCAACATCCATTCATGTTTAAAGTACTGGAGAGATCAGAGATACAAGGCACATATCTAAACATAGTAAAGGCGATTTACAGCAAGCCTATAGCCAACATCAAACTGAACGGAGAGAAACTTAAAGCAATCCCACTGAAATCAGGGTCAAGACAAGGCTGCCCACTCTCCATATCTCTTCAACATAGTGCTGGAAGTCCTTGCTAGAGCAATAAGACAGTTGAAGGAGATCAAGGGGATACAGATGGGAAAGGAAGAAGTCAAATTATCACTATTTGCAGATGATATGATAGTATACATGAGTGACCCCAAAAACTCTACCAGGGAACTCCTACAGCTGATAAACACCTTCAGCAAAGTGGCTGGATACAAAATTAACTCAAAAAAATCAGTAGTACTCCTGTATACAAAAGACAAAAGGGCTGAGAAAGAAATTAGAGAAACAACACCATTCACAATAGCCACAAATGACATAAAGTACCTTGGTGTAACCCTAACCAAGCAAGTCAAAGACTTGTATGAAAAAAATTTCAAGTCTCTGAAGAAAGAATTAGAGGAAGATATGAGAAGGTGGAAAGATCTCCCATGCTCATGGCTTGGCAGGATTAACATAGTAAAAATGGCCATCTTACCAAAAGCAATCTACAGATTTAATGCAATTCCCATCAAATTGCCAACACGATTCTTTACAGACCTTGAAAGAAAAATTCTCAACTTCGTATGGAATAACAAGAAACCGAGAATTGCTAAAACAATCCTCTACAATAAAAGATCTTCTGGAGGTATCTCCATCCCTGATCTCAAGCTGTACTATAGAGCAACTATTATAAAAACTGCATGGTAGTGGCATAGAAACAGAATGGTGGATCAATGGAATTGAACAGAAGACCCAGAAATAAACCCACACACTTACGGACACCTGATTTTTGACAAAGATGCCAAAACCATACAGTGGAAAAAAGATAGCATCTTCAACAAATGATGCTGGTCCAACTGGATGTCTACATGTAGAAAAATGAAAATAGATCTATACTTATCACCCTGCACAAAACTGAAGTCCAAGTGGATCAAAGACCTCAACATAAAACCAGACACATTAAATCGGCTAGAAAAAAAAGTGGGTAATACCCTAGAACTCATTGGTACAGGAGAAAACTTCCTGAACAGAACACCAACAGCACAGGCTCTAAGAGCAACAATCAATAAATGGGACCTCATGAAATTGAAAAGCTTCTGTAAAGCAAAGGACATCGTCATCAAAACAAATCGACTGCCTACAGATTGGGAAAGAATCATCACCAACCCTTTATCTGACAGAAGACTCATATCTAATATATATAAAGAACTAAACAAGCTGAAAAGCAATAAACCAAGTAATCCACTTAAAAAATGGGGAACAGAGCTAAAGAGAGAATTCTCTGTAGAGGAATATCGAATGGCAGAGAAGCACTTAAAGAAATGCTCAACCTCATTAGCCATTAGGGAAATGCAAATCAAAACGACCCTGAGATTTCACCTTACACCCATCAGAATGGCCAAGATGAAAAACTCAAGGGACAACACATACTGGAGAGGTTGTGGAGAAAGGGGAACCCTTCTCCACTGCTGGTGGGAATGTAAACTGGTACAACCACTCTGGAAATCAATCTGGCGCTTTCTCAGACAACTAGGAATAGCGCTTCCTCAAGATCCAGCCATACCACTTCTAGGCACATACCCAAAAGAGGCACAAGTACACAAAAAGGACATTTGCTCAACCATGTTTGTAGCAGCTTTATTTGTAACAGCCAGAAGCTGGAAACAACCCAGATGCTCCTCAACTGAAGAATGGATGCAGAAACTGTGGTACATCTATACAATGGAGTATTACTCAGCAATGAAAAATAAGGAAATCATGAAATTTGCAGGTAAATGGTGGGCCCTGGAAAGGATCATCCTGAGTGAGTTGTCCCAGAAGCAAAAAGACACGCATGGTATATACTCACTCATATAAACATACAACATAGAATAAACCCACTAAAATCTGTACATCTAAACAAACTAAGCAAAAGAGAGGACCCTAACTAAAATGTTCAATCCCCATCCTGAAAGGCAAAGAGGATGGACATCAGAAGAAAAAGAAAATAGGAAACAACCTCGGAACCTGCTACAGAGGGCCTCTGAAAGCCAGAAGAAAACAGGAAACAACTTTGAAACCTGCCACAGAGGGCCTCTGAAAGCTTCTGCAGTATAGACTGTCAAAGCAGATGCTGAGCCTGATGGCCAACTGATGGGCAGAGTGAATGGAATTTTATGTAAGAAGTGGGAAATAGTAAGAGCTGGAGGGGACGGGAACTCCACAAGGAGAGCAACAGAACAAGATAATTTGAACACAGGGAACTTCCCAGAGACTCATACTCCAACCAAGGACTATTCGTGGAGATGACCTGGAACCCCTGCACAGGTGTAACCCATGGCAGTTTAGTGTCCAAGTGGGTTACATAGTAATGGGAAGAGGGACTGCCTCTGACATAATCTGATTGCCCTGCTCGTTGATCACTTCCCCCTGAGGGGGGAGCAGCCTTATCAGGCCACAGTAGAGGACAATGCAGCCACTTTTGATGAGAACTGATAGACTAAGATCAGAAAGAAGAGGAGAACCTCCCCTATCAGTGGACTTGGGGAGTAGCATGCATGCAGAAAGGGGAGGGAGTATGGGATCGGGAGCGGAGGAGGGAGGGGCTTGTGGGGGGATACAAAATGAATAAAGTGGAATTAATAAAAAATTCAAAAAAACTTCAATTTAATAAAATAAACCTTGACTCTTTTAAAAATACTTTAAATGAATTAATAGAATTTAGTAAGCTCTGATATCATAATTTTGTATTTAATATGTAACAGAAATTTATATTTAGACATACCCCAAGCTTTTAAAAAATTTATTAAACTCAAGGAATTCTACTAATATTAAAAGTCATGGTAAATTTTTAAAATATCTGTCTTTCTTCCTCTCAGCCTCTCTCTCTCTTGCTTGCTCTGTGGGTCTTTGTATGTGTGTATATGTGTGTCTCTGTGTGTGCATGTGTACTTATGTATGTATTTGTGAGAGTACAGGTTTGCATATGTCATTGCATACATGTGGAGCTCTCTATATTTCACTGTGATTGAAACAGTCTTTTATTATTTCCACATTTTGTATATCAAACTAGGTGGATTACAAGTATCTATGGCTTCTGCTCTCTCTTCCATGTCACTGTCAGAGCAATGGGATAATGTATTATCTAACACACACTCTGCTCGTCACGTCTAACTAGTTTTGCAAAACGTTTGTGTTGTTTCCCAAAGTACAAAATACTTGATTTCCTCAATGGATAAGAATAATTTACTATATATTTGTATTAGTCAGAACATGATTTTAAATTTTATTCTATTTTTATTCTCAGAATGTTAGTACATATGAGGATGTAAATGTGGGAGAGTTCAGGGGCCGCAGGCGTCAATCCTCCTGGAGCTAGAGTTATGTTTGATCTGCCTACATAGGATCTGGGAGCCACACACAAGTCTTCCCTAGATAAACAAGTGTTTCTATCCCCTAATCCATTTCTCAGTCTTTTTAGTCTTAGTTTTTAAAGGACTATTTAAATCACAAATATAGCCATAAACATACAAAGTATATTTTGTAAACATGGAAGTATTTGTCAACCCTTTCCTTCTCAATTTTGATTTGTTCTCTAATTATTTTTTACAGGTGCAAGAATTCTGTACTCTTGTACTTAATTAATTATGTATTTAACAAAAACATACAATAAGTTAACAGAAATTTGAATATTGTTTTGTAATGTACTCCTGAATATCTTACTCTGTGCATGACATTTTATTACCTTTGAAACTATTTCCTACTTTTTGTTTTGTTTTGTTTTCCTTTGATAATCTACTTATCCACTTTGATAGAGACAGATTTTCTAATTCTGATGAATATATGTTTATTAAAGTATTTGTTATTTGAAAAATGTTGCTGCTTATGCTCCTGCTAGAAAAGTTGAGTGAATTTTTATTTTTTGCCATTTTCTCATTATCAGTATGCATTCATCAACTTTTATTTTTCTATCTCCCTATTTATTTATTTGAAAAGAGTTGAGATTCATTGAAAGAGATTTAACAGCTATTTGAAGCACGGAAATTAAAGGTGTTCAGAAAGAAAGTGAGGCTAACCTAAGAACTTGCACATGGTATCCTCAAAAGAGACTCACTCAGTCATAAATCTGTATTAATTCATGATCAAATAAGAATGCTTGTAGAAGTTAACATTTGTGTTTGGAGAATCAATTTGAAAGTTCATATATGATCCAACTGTGAATTCTTTTTTTTTTTTTATTTGTGACTCCATGTTTTATAGATTAGCAAAATCTGATTCATTGATTCAATGTAAATATAGGTATTCTCTCTTATTGTCAATCATCATAGTCCTAATTCATTTTCATGTTGCAGCTTGTTAAATTATAAAAATACAAGCATTGTTATTCTTTACAATTTTGAATTGTTTATCAATCCCTTATGTTTTAAAAGTTTATTCATTATTTTTGATAATTTCAGATAGTATAGTATGAAATATGATCATATGTACATCTCATTTCCCTTCTCCAACTCCTGTCATATCACTCTCAAAACACCTTCTTTCAATGTCAAGACCTCATTTTTTTTGTTAAATTACTAAGTTCAGCTGCTGTTGTCCATATGTGTATGAGTGTGGTGTCATCAACTAAACCATGGGAAACCTAACACTGGTCAACCCCACAAACAGAATGATTTTTTTCTTCTCTATTAGCTATCAACTGCTAATAATTTCTCATGAAACCATAGTCTCAACATCATCTACTTTGTATTTCTAGGACTTTGCCTGGCTCGATCTTTTGCAGGTAATTATAGCTACTGTGATTTCATTAGTGTCATTTCAGAAGAAAGCATTTGATGTCATTCTACTTCATCCCCCTACTCTTATGTTCCTTCCACACCTTTTTCCTCTGAGCCTGGAAGGTGAGAGGTTAATATATATGTTGCATCATTGTTGAGCGCTCAATCTCAAATTCCCGGCACTGACAGAGTACTGGTGTATATCCAGAATTTGAAGGCAATTGTTTTCATCTGTAATAGTGTGTAAAGAAGATAATGACAAAAATAGTGCAGAAAGTCACACTGGGTAGGCATATGTGTTAGAATTTCTTTGTGTGTTGGTCATATCCAGATAAAATAAACTGAGACATTTTAAAACTTAAGTAAAGTTATAGAGAGGAAAAGGAGTATGTGCAGGAAGATTAATCTTGGGTCTGGCATTTTTCAGAAGGGCTACTATGAAACAATGTGGAAGAGGATGTAGAAAACAGTTTTGTTTTGTTTTGTTTTGTTTTGTTTTGTTTTGTTTTGTTTTGTTTTGTTTGAGCAAGTAACCAGAGGATAGATGGTACAAGTGAGTGTTGGATGCAAAAGGGAAAGAGGAATCTGATTTTGGTACAGTTGTGAGGGAGAGAGACTGCTTAAGTTGGATGCAGAGAATTTTGGTCTATACTGAAGCAGTGTTCAGGAACAAAATTTGAAATACGGTGCAATATTGATAGAAACTGGGACAATTACTGAGATAGAAAATGTAGAAGACTTTTAATCCAGCAACAGGGCTGCTCTGGAAAAAGGATCACATCCAATGACCCTGGTCTATGTGATCTGGCTGCAATACAGACATGCCCCTGTACACACCTTTAATTTCTCTGGCTGGAATACACATGCTTAATCCCTCTAGCTAGCATTTAGTACACACCTTTAATTCCAAAAAACTATGGGCAGACAAAATGACAAATCACAGAAAGATTTGACAGAATCCATTAGAGATAAGATAAGCCCAACTGTCATGAGAGTAGACAGGAAAAAGAAGCTACTACTTAAGAGCAGGGAGAAAGAGAGAGAGACAGGGAGAGAGACAGAGAGACAAGGAGAGAAGAAGAAGAAGAAGAAGAAGAAGAAGAAGAAGAAGAAGAAGAAGAAGAAGAAGAAGAAGAAGAAGAAGAAGAAGAGTTCCTGTAGAATTATGGAGTACAGTACAGTTCAGTGCAGTTCAGTTAAGTGGGGGAGAGTTAGTAAGTTTAGAGGCAGTTTTTTCAAGCAGAGCAATTTAGTGAGAAGTGGAGAGAAGCCAGTTTGAATTAGTCAGCTTGGAGAGAAGTTTTGAGCCAGAATGGCTGAATTGGAGTAGGCAGCCAGAGTTCAGAAAGAACTGGAAAGGGTGAGCTTATTCAGCAGTAAGTCTCAGAAGCTGAAAACATTCTAGGCCTGGCTTAGCTGACAGAAACTGGAAGCTGAAGCTGTTAAGCTCTAGGCTTGCAGAGGACTAGATTGTACAGAGGCGAGAAGATTCCTGGCTTAGGCTTAGGTATAGTTAGAAATTTGCTGTGCTCAGCCTAAGCCATGTATTAATTAAGCTTGGGTAGAGCCCTCATTTCATCTCCTTTAATTTCTGAGAAAATTAAAATATTTACAGAAGATAACTCTGTACAGAAGATAAATGTAAGAGATTCCAGATCACTTACCATATGCTATGCAAAATTTCCCTAAGAATTTTTAAATCACAAATACAGTTTTCAGATCATGTGTTGCTATTCAAGTTGTATTTCACCAAATGGTATTATAAATTAGACTTTTTAATTTTATTATTATTGCAAATAATATCATGTATAAAGGTTGATGATTTTAAGATTACAAGGGAAGTAATAAAGTCTTCAGATTTGCATGACTGAGTCACATAAAAAAACAGAATCTAGTGAATCATGGGAAAAAGTTCTTTTGAAACTGTGGGCAAAACCACAGTGGAGACCAAAGTTGAGCTCCTAGCATTCCTTGATTCACCTAATTTTCAGAAATCAAGAATGTCTGATTTAGTACTAAGTTTTGTGATCAGTGTGGTGGGTACTGGCCCTGGATGGGACCGAGTACCAGAACTGTTCAATTTCATTGACTATAGTTTTCTATAATGGTATCCTGTTGCTAAGAGACATTTTCTTAATGAAGGGTAAGAACTACATTGGAAACATAGAGGAAAGTAACATACATACTGAGTAGGTTGTGTTTAGGACTATATGTGTATGTATACATATATGTATGTGACAGAAGTAATGAAAAAGAAAGAGGGTGTAAACTAGAAAGAGCCAGGACTGGAATGTGGGAAAGTTTAGAGAGGGTAAGAAAGGGGGAAATATTGGCTCACCAGGAGCTGGAGTTACAGAAAATTTCAAGCAGACTGATAAGAATGATGGAAAGCAAACTCCAGGCCTTTGTAAGAGCAACAAGTTGACTTGATGACTGAGTGATCAGTAAGTTCTGTTCTTCTTAATGCAAAATTACATGCAAAATTTCATCTTTGTTTACATATGTAAGCAAGTGTTTTAATAAATGTAAATTGAACGAAGTCCCCTGCTGTGCCTGAAACAGACAATATTGCCTTCTTCCAAATTTCTTCTACTGTTCCTCCCGACAAACCACCCACTAAGTGGTGCTGACTTTTGAGTACCTGAAATATAAGCCAGGTTGATCACCCAACAGGTGTGCCGCTGCATCCCACATCTCTTTCCAAAGCTTTTGCTCTCATTCTATTTGGGCTTTATTTTAACCAGCAATAGTACCCTCGCCAGAGTCTCTGTTCCTCCTCTACCAGAGCTCTGCCTTTACCAATGCCTCCACTCTTCCATAACGAGGCATTTTGCCCTTCACAGAACTTTGTCTTTGGCTGATTAATATTCCTGAGTTCCATCCAGGACAAGTACCCACCACATTGACGATAAATCTTAGTGCTAAATCAGAGATTCTGTGCCTCATAGCAATAGTCACAAAGTCCAGCCAACCCGACTGCTTAAACAAGCTGAACAAGGACAATCATTTTCTTTTTATTTAGCTTTTGTTATATAGCAATAAAATTGTTTAAAATTATGAATATGAAAAATTTAATATAGCTTTTAAAAATGAAACAAGGTAAAATTGTGTTAAAGATTATCTAATCATGGGTACATAAATATATCAAAGAATATGTACACATATCATAAAGTTATTTTATGATTATGAACTTTAAAAAACCTGATATTGTATTTCTATATTAAAAGAAATGGGGGGGCACTAACCAATGCTTTTGTTGTGCCCAGATCTTAAGGCCCCCAAAGATTACTAGGAACCAGACCATGTATGCAAGATCGATGAGCTTTATTCAGGCTTAAACTCAGTCTCTCCACCATCACCAAGGCAGTGGATCTCAGAGGAGATCTCTGAGGAGCTACCTGGCAAGGTTTTTATTTGGGGTTTGAGCAAGAACCCAGAATTCCCAGTTTAGCAGTTACATGATGCCAGTCAGCAAAGACAAGCTTGTTACAGAATGATTGGCTAACTAACATAACTAACATTGAGTGAGCCATCTATAGACCTCAGGATTGTCAGTTTGGTGGGCTGCCCCCCACAGATTCCCCACCCTAAGATAAGATACCTTCTCAATCTTGTAGTTACCTCCAGGCTATTCCTTGGGGAGAGAATTGTATGGTTTTCTTATTCCTGGAATGGTGACCTATGCCAAGTTCCTGGGACGGATGACTTTTGCGGAAGGGTCAGGCCTGGTCCTTTCACCTACAATTTAATATGTCTACTGAGAATCCAAATATATTGATGAATCAAAAGGAAACATTTCAACATAAAGCTTTATATTTACTTACAGAATACAATTTTTATTTTTCACATAAGATTTATAGAAAATGTTGTTTTATCCATAAATTGGTCTTTTACCAAATACTTTTCTCATTGCTTCTTTTGCATCTGTGTTCCTCAAACTAAAAATGAGGATTTAGCATTGGAATTACAATGCTGTAAAATATCAACATGACCATGTCATGCTCCAAGGCATAGCTGGAACTTGGTCTCACATACATGAAAGGAAGACAGTCTAGTTGAATGACAGCCATTTCTGAAAAAGACTTTTCTTTAAATTCAACAGAATTTGTGAGAGACAAAAGAATTAAAAAATAGTTTTTTCAGTTATTGAATTGAAGTTTAAAGCACAAGCCTGAACAAAGGCCAGACAGATGGAGACATGAAAAGCCACCTGGGGAAAGGAATTAGCTTTCCTCCATTTTTTTCCTGCCCACTAGAGATACAATTGCTAGGAAACTGGCCCAGATGGCAGGAACCACTTAAAGAGATTCCGTCTCCTGGCAACCCACCCAGATAGCCAGGCCAGGACCATTTATGGACTTGGTGTCTAAAGCAAACCAATCATTTCAAAAGTCAATTTCCCTTACTCAATCATGTAACGCCAAGGCCTGTAACCCCCTGCTTGTGTTTTTGTTTGTTTGTTTTTGTCCCTTTAAAAACCTTGTTCCCTAGACCATCCCACTCCTCCTCTTCAGCCAGGGAGAATGCTGCAATCTGGCTCGAGCTTGTAATAAAAGATGTTGGCTCTCCTGCGACCTGCCACCCCTTGCTGGGACTGACGAGTTGGCACGTTTGTCCCGAGTGCCAAGTCAGGTTCTTCTAGTGTCGCCGCCATGAAGAAGGTGGTTCAGTTTCGTGAGGTCCCATTTATTGATTGTTGCTCTTAGAGCCTGTGCTGTAGGTGTTCTGTTCAGGAAGTTGTCTCCTGTGCCAATAAGTTCTAGGCTCCTCCTCATTTTTTCTTCTAACCAATTTAGTGTGTCTGGTTTTATGTTGAGGTCTTTGATCCACTTGGACTTTAGTTTAGTGCAACATAAATATGGATCTATTTGCATTTTTCTACATGTAGACATCCAGTTAGACCAGCACCATTTGTTGAAGATGCTCTCTTTTTTCCATTGAATGGTTTTGGCTTCATTGTCAAAAATCAAGTACCCATATGTGTGTGGCTTTATTTCTGGGTCTTCAATTCAATTCCATTGATCCACCATGCTGTTTCTATGCCAGTACCATGCAGTTTTTGTTACTATTGCTCTGTAGTACAGCTTAAGATCAGAAATGGAGGTGCCTCTAGACCATCAGTTGTTATAGAGGATTGTTTTGGCAATTCTGGGTTTTTTGTTTTTCCATATGAAGTTGAGAATTTTTCTTTCAAGTTCTGCAAAGAATTGTGTTGGAATTTTTATGGGAATTGCATTGAATCTCTAGATTGCTTTTGGCAGAATGGCATTTTCACTATATTAATCCTAACGATCCATGAGCATGGGAGATCTTTTCATCTTCTGATATCTTCTGATGTCTTCTTCAATTTCTTTCTTCAAAGACTTGAAGTTTTTTTTTTTTTTTTTTTGAACAGGTCTTTTGCTTGCTTGGTTAGAGTCACACCAAGGTACTTCATGTTATTAGTGGCTATTGTGAAGGGTTTTGTTTCCCTAATTTCTTTCTAGGCCCTTTGGTCTTCTGTGCACCAGAGGGCTTCTGAATTTTTTTTTTTAGTTAATTTTGTATCAATCCACTTTGCTGAAGGTGTTTATCAGCTGAAGGAGTTCTCCTGATGAATTTTTGGGTTTGCTCATGTATACTATATCACCTGCAAATAGTGATACTTTTACTTCTTCCTTTCTGATTTGTATCCCCTTGATCTCCTTTTGGTGTCTTATTGCTCTAGCTAGGACTTCAAGTACCATGTTGAAGAGATATGGAGAGAGTGGGAACCCTTGGAGGGAGAGATTTTTAAGGATTGTAGGTGCAAAGAAAGATGACTTCTCTAGACCTGCTGGATTGAGCGTCTGGTAGTTCCAGGTGAGGGGTTGGAGCAGTCCTCCTGTAGGACAGTAGTGTGGAGGCTTTCCTAGAAGGGAGCTGGGTTGCAGAGAAAGTAGGGTTTACAGAATGATGTGGGATTGGAGAGCAGCTGCAGATGCCAACAGAACAGTGGTTAGTGAACTTTTTAACATATACATGTTAGACAACCACTTATGAGTGAGTATATAGCATGTGTGTCTTTCTGCTTCTGGGTTACCCCACTCAAGGTGATCTTTGTTCCCACCATTTCCCTGCAAATTTCATGATTCCTTGTTTTTAATGGCTGGGTATAATTTCATTGTATAAGTGTACCACAATTTCTTTACCCATTTATCTGTTAAGGGACACCTAGGTTTGTTGATGTGACCTAATTGGCTAGGGTCAGATAGAAGGGGAGGGGGGACTCCTCTGTCAGTGGACTAGGGAAGGGGAGAAGGGAGAGAAGAGGGAGGGAAGGTAGAATTGGGATGATAGGAGGGAGGGGACCACAGCTGGTATACAAAGTGAATAAATTGTAATAAATAATAGTAATAAAGTAAAAAAAAAAGTATGTGTTTATTCTTTTGGTAATTGAAGAATTAGAGCTCTTGAATTAGACTTTTGTACTAGATGTGAATGGAAAAGATTCAGGCTTGAGGAAGTCAATGATAAAACACAATCCAAGGTCTCTGGCCAAAATAATTAGGAGCCTTTGTATGAGATTACTGAGCAGTGGGTGCCTAGCTCCTAAATTAATGTAAATGCACTTGTATGTATTGTTACAAAATACAGAATTACATATATCTTAAGCAAAATAATACACTTGTAAGAGGGCAATAACTGTAATTTTCTTTTATTGAACAGTTGCTAGAAGATCAAACTTCTGCACACTTTTCATTGGTTACCTTATGAGAAATTGTGTATTTCACCATGACAAGAGCCATAACCCAGTACAGAGTCTCTGCCACAGTGTATGAGCTTTCAAGTTTGTTATGAAACACTACCTCCTGCTGCAAAACTTCATTGTATATCTGGATTCCCCAATCCTTGTCCCAAGGAAAACTTAATTTCAATATTTCCTAGTTTTCTCTCATTTGTCTAAGAATCTTCATTTACTATTCTTTTTTTAATTTTATTTTTCTTATTAGTTACATTTTGTTAACTCTGTGTCCCAGCTGTATCCTGCTCCCTCATTCCCTTCCCAACCCCACACTCCCTCCCTGGTCTCCTCCCTGCCCCTTTCCAAGTCCACTGATAGGGGAGGACTTCCTTCCCTTTCATTTGACCCTGTTTTATCAGGTATCTTCAGGGTTGGCTGCAAAGTCCTCTTCTGTGGCCTAACAGGACTGCTCTTCCCCTGGGGGGGGGGGGGTCAAAGAGCCTACCCTTGAGATCCTGTTAGAAATAGTCCTTGTTCCCCTTACTTTGGAAAACTACTTGGTTACTGAGCTACCACGGGCCACATCCGGGCAGAAGTTCCAGGATATCCATAGATGGTCCTTGGTTGAGTGTCAGTCTCAGAAAAGACCCTGTGCCTGGATATATTTGGTCCTTGTAGAGCTCCTATCCTTTCCATATCATACTAACTCCCCTTCTTTCATATGATTCCCTGTACTCTGCCGAGGGTTTGGTTATGAGTCTTAGTGTCTGCATTGAAACACTGCTAGGTAGAGTCTTTCAGATGCCTTTTGCGGTAGACTCCTGTCATACGTTCAATGCACATCCCATTTGTCTTTCTAAATGAGGATTGATCATCTTCACCCGTGTCCGCTTTCTTGATTATCTTATTTAGGTGTGTGGATTTCATTATGTTTATCATATCTTGTAGGTCTATATAAGCAAGTATATACCATGTTTGTCTTTCTCTTTCTGGGATACCTCACTCAGAATGATCTTTTCTAGATCCCACCATCTGCCTGCAAATTTCATGATTTCCCCCTTTTTGATTGCTGAGTAGTATTACATTGTGTAAAAATACAATTTCTGTATCCATTCCTCTGTTGATGGACATCTGGGTTGTTTCCAGGTTCTGGCTATTACAAATAAATCTGCTACAAACATGGTTGAACAAATGTCCTTGTTGTGTACTTGAGCAAATTTTGGGTATATACCTAGGAGTGGTATAGCTGGACTGGAGGTAACACTACTCCTAATTGTCTGAGAAAGCGCCAGATTGACTTCCAAAGTGGTTGTACCAGTTTACATTCCCACCAGCAATGGAGGAGGGTTCCCCTTTCTCCACAACCTCTCCAGGATGTGTTTTCACTTGAGTTTTTGATCTTGGCCATTCTGATGGGTGTAAGGTGATATCTCAGGGTCGTTTTGATTTGCATTTCTCTAATGGCTAATGAGGTTGAGCATTTCTTTAAGTGTTTCTCTGCCATTCGATGTTCCTCTATCGAGAATTCTGTTTAGCTCCGTTCCCCATTTTTTAATTGGATTACTTAGTTTGTTGCTTTTCTGCTTCTTTAGTTCTTTGTATATACTGGATATTAGCCCTCTGTCAGATAAAGGGTTGGTGAAGATTCTTTCCCAATCTGTAGGCAGTCGTTTTGTTTTGATGACAGTGTCTTTTGCTTTACAAAAGCTTTTCAGTTTCATGAGGTCCCATTTATTGATTGTTGCTCTTAGAGTCTGTGCTGTTGGTGTTCTGTTCAGGAAGTTGTCTCCTGTGCCAATGAGTTCTAGGCTGTTCCCCACTTTTTTTTCCAACTGATTTAGAGTATCTGGTTTTATGTTGAGGTCCTTGATTCACTTCGACTTTAGTTTTGTGCAGGGTGATAAATAGGGATCTATTTTCATTTTTCTGCATGTAGACATCCAGTTGGTCCAGCACCATTTGTTGAAGATGCTGTCTTTTTTCCATTGAATGGTTTTGGCTTCTTTGTCAAAAATCGAGTATTCATAGGTGTGTGGGTTAATTTCTGGGTCTTCTATTCAGTTCCATTGATCCTCCTTTCTGTTTCTATGGCAATACCATGCAGTTTTTATTACTGTTGCCCTGTAGTACAGCTTGAGATTGGGATGGAGATACCTCCAGATAATCTATTGTTGTACAGGATCATTTTGGAGATTCTGGGTTTTTTGTTTCTCCATAAGAAACAAAAATCTTTTTTTTCTTTTTTCTGAGAATCTTTTTTTCAAGATCTGTAAAGAATTGAGTTGGTATTTTGATGGGAATTGCTTTGAATCTGTAGATTGCTTTTGGCAGGATGGCCATTTTCACAATGTTAATCCTACCAATTCATGAGCACGGGAGATCTTTCCATCTTCTGATATCTTCTTTGATTTCTTTCTTCAGAGACTTGAAGTTTTTTTCAAACAGGTCTTTCACTTGCTTGGTTAGAGTCACACCAAGGTACTTTATGTTATTAGTGGCTGTTGTAAAGTGTGTTGTTTCCCCAATTTCTTTCTCGGCCTTTTTGTCTTTGGTATACAGGAGGGCTTCTGATTTTTTTGAGTTGATTTTGTATCCTGCCACTTTGCTGAAGGAGTTCTCTGGTTGAATTTTTGGGGTCGCTGATGTATACTATCATATCATCTGCAAATAGTGACACTTTGACCTCTTCCTTTCCGATTTGTATCCCCTTGATCTCCTTTAGTTGTCTTATTGCTCTGGCTAGGACTTCAAGTACTATGTTGAAGAGATATGGAGACAATGGGCAGCCTTGTCTTGTCCCTGATTTCAGTGGGATTGATTTAAGTTTCTCTCCATTGAGTTCGATGTTGGCTATAGGCTTGCTGTATATTGCCTTTACTATCTTTAGGTATGTGCCTTGTATCCCTGATCTCTCCAAGACTTTAAACATGAATGGGTGTTGGACTTTGTCAAATGCTTTTTCAGCATCTAAGGAGATGATCATATGGTTTTTCTCCTTCAGTTTGTTTATGTGGTGGATTACATTGATGGATTTCCGTATGTTGAACCACCCTTGCATGCTTGGGATGAAGCCTACTTGGTCATAATGGATGATATCTTTGATGTGTTCTTAGATTCGGTTTGCAAGTATTTTATTGAGTATTTTTGCATCAATGTTCATAAGAGAAATAGGTCTGAAGTTCTCTTTTTTTGTTGGATCTTTGTGTAGTTTAGGTATCAAAGTGACTGTGGCTTCATAGAATGAGTTTGGTAGTGTTTCTTCTGTTTCTATTTTGTGGAACAGTTTCAGGAGAATTGGTGTGAGCACTTCTTTGAAGGTCTGGTAGAATTCTGCGCTGAAGCCATCTGGCCCAGGGCTTTTTTTGGAGGGGAGACTGTGGATGACTGCTTCAATTTCCTTGGGAGATATAGGGCTATTCAGTCTTTCTACCTGATCTTGACTTAATTTTGTTAGATGGAATCTGTCAAGAAAATTATCCATTTCATTTAGATTTTCAAATTTTGTGGCATATAGGCTTTTGTAGTATGACCTAATAATTGTTTGGATTTCCTCAGTGCCTGTAGTTATGTCCCCATTTCCATTTCTGATTTTGCTGATTTGGATAGTTTCTCTCTGCTTTTTAGTTAGTTTGGCTAAGGGTTTGTCTATCTTGTTGATATTCTCAAAGAACCAGCTTTTTGTTTCATTGATTCTTTGAATAGTTTTATTTGTTTCTAATTGATTGATTTCAGCCCTGAGTTTGATTATTTCCAGCCGTCTGCTCCTCTTGGGTGTATCTGCTTCTTTTTTTTTTCTAGGTTTTTCAGTTGGGCCATTAAGTTGTTTGTATGTGATGTTACGAATTTCTTCTTGCAGGCACTTAGTGCTATAAATTTTTCTCTGAGCACTGCTTTCAATGTGTCCCATAAATTTGGGTATGTTGTGCCTTCATTTTCATTGAATTCTAGGAAGTCTTTAATTTCTTTCTTTATTTCTTCCTTATTCCAGCTGTCATTGAGTATATTTATTTCTTATTACTATGTATATGCTCCTTTTATAGAGAATTATTTCATGCCAATCATTTCATATCATATTCACTTGCAAATTAGTCATGTGCTTGTTATGGGAAAACCTAAATCACCTGGGTACTTCTCTATCTAGAGCAAATCAACATGTTCCCTCCCTTGGGCATCCTGTATACTTGGAGAAAATTTCAAAAGGCAGGTGTAAGAAGGAAAACACAATATTCACAGCCTTATGTGACTGAGATAATCATTTCCAGTGTAAGAAAAAACTCAATTGTATACAAAATATTTAGATTATATTTTTCAATTTAAAATTTTACTACATGCTTTAACATTCATGTTTTCTTTAATTTTTACAATTCTATAATTTTTACAGTAGTACTTTTATTTTATTTGTGAGATTATAATTACAATATTTCTTTCCTCTTTCCTTAGCTTCCCATGTATCTACGACTGCTTTCTGTCAAATTCATGCCATCTTTCTTTTTACTTGTTATTCTATGCATGTATATAAACTGTGTGTATATAGACATCTATATTATATATATATATATATATATATATATATATATATATATATATATATATA
>NW_026585895.1:0-15897 GCF_907164565.1 Psammomys obesus | reverse complement strand
ATATATATATATATATATATATATATATATATATATATATATATATAATTGTTGATCTATAGTCCTAAATATAACCAGGTGAGCTGATATACTGTTACTTATATTTATGTTTTCAAAGATGTTTATTTGACACTCTGAGCAGGAGAGGTAGTATTTCCCTGGGAAGAGACTATCAATTAGTGTAATATGTAATTTGATGATAAGAGTTTACCTAAGAAGATATATATTGTGATTGAAGCATATGTCTCCTAGGGCACTTTCTGTGTATGGTTTTTACCAGAGATTATTTTATTTGTAATCTGTTTTTACTTACACAAGAAATATGAGATTGATAGAAGAAAAATTGAGGGTTATAGCTGAAGTTAGGAAAATTTTGAATGCATAAAATTTTAAAGATGTACCACAATTTCTGTATCCATTCCTAAGTTGAGGGACATCTAGGTTGTTTCCAGATTCTGGCTATTACAAATAAAGTTGCTAGAACATGGTTGAGCAAATGTCCTTGTATACTTGAGCATATTTCAGATATATTCCTAGGAGTGGTATAGCTGGATCTTGAGGAAGCACTATTTCTAATTGTCTGAGAAAGCGCCAGATTGATTTCCAGAGTGGTTGTACAAGTTTACATTCCCACCAGCAATGGAGGAGGGTTCCTCTTTCTCCACATCCTCCCCAGCGTGTATTTTCATTTGAGTTTTTGATCTTAGCCATTCTGATGGTTGTAAGATGAAATCTCAGGTTCGTTTTGATTTGCATTTCCCTGATGACTAAGAATGTTGCGCATTTCTTTAAGTGGTTTTCTACAATTCCTTATTCTTGTATAGAGAATTCTTTATTTAGCTCTGTATGCCATTTTGAATTGGATTACTTGATTTGTTTCTTTTTAACTTTTTGTGTTCTTTATATATTCTGGATATTAGCCCTCTGTCAGGTATAGGGTTTTCTGAGACTGATACTTCAACCAAGAACCATGCATGGAGATAACCTAGAACCCAGCACAGATGTAGCCCATGGCAGCTCATTCTCCAAGTGGGTTCCCTAGTAATGGGAATAGGGACTGTCTCTGACATGAACTCAGTGACAGGCTCTTTGATCACTTCCCCGTGATGTGGGAGCAGGCTTACCAGGCCACAGAGGAAGACAATGCAGCCAGTCCTGATGAGACCTGATAGACTAGCGTCAGATGGAAGGGGAGGAGGACCTCCCCTATCAGTGTACTTGGGGATAGGCATGGGAGGAGATGAGGGAGCAAGGGTGAGATTGGGAGGGGATGAGGGAGGAGATACAAAATGATACAAAATGAATAACTGTAATTAATAAAAAATTAAATTAATTTTTAAAATAATTTAAAAACTTTTAAAAATGGCAAACCAAAAATTAGTTTATGCTCTCTGGGGATAATGTTGTTATTAAGTGATTTAACACAAAATTATCTTTATTTCTAAAGGTTAAGAATTCAATATAGCTGGGTGTGGTAACACTCACCTTTAATCCCAGAACTCAGAAGGCAGAGGTAGGCAAGTCTCTGTGTTTTCAAGGTCAGCCTGATCTACAAAGTTGTGTCCAGGATAGCCAGTGTTATTACAGTGAAATCCTGTCTCAAAAAACAAACAAACAAAAAATACAAACAAAAATATAACCCAAGAAACAAGAATTCAATGTGGAAGCCATTCATCCTTTCCATTGACATCTCCTATATAAACTTAGCTGCTTTGTAAACTCAGTCAGATATGAGATGTTGTGTTGAATCCAGGAGTTAATGATTTCTTAGTATTGGTACATCCTAAAGAGTCCACAAGAAATCCCCTGGAAAGAGCACAAGTAGGGGCATGAAGAAGCTTGATTCCTGGCTTTGCTAACTGTCATCTCAGTTCTAAATTCATTAAAAATATGTGGAATCATTTATTTTACAGATTGTTAAGTAGACTGTAGAAAATAACACACATATATTCTACAAACCAATCTAGTATTAGAATAACATAGCAACATAGCAACTGAAGTCGTTGTCTTCTTTGTGTGATCTCTTTGTTTCTAATGCTGCTGGAGCAATATATGTTTTCTGACAGAGCTGACGAGTTGATTTTGCAATGGTCTACCAGACTGATCATGATTCATCATAAATTACATATAAGTACATATCCTTTGTAACTTCTTCCCATGAAAGTCAAACATATATAATTATAATTTATTACTATGATATAGAAATATTTGTGCTGTAAGCATGTGTGATAAAATATCTAAAAGACATGTAATATGGCTACAGGGACTCTTACCTGCTAACTAATGAGAAGTAGATAATTGATTCAGTGGAATTTGGTGTTGAATGAGGTATATTGGCAAATTATTTATTAAAACATTTTTTTACAACCAAGAGTGTTATCAAGTGAATAATTTTCAAGTGAATGTATAATCACATACCTGACATGAATTGTTCTTTCAGTGCAAGACACTCGAGCAAACAAACAAAAAAAAAAGTAGTGGAAATATAACTAAATGTGTTTATTACAAGATTATAAGCACATGAAATTAAACAGTATTTTTAAGGTCATTGAAACATATGAGACTGACATTTAGTAATTATAATCTCATTGAAATTAATTTTAAGATATGCTCTGTCATATTATATGTATGTATATGTACACAAGTATCAATAGTTGGCTTGCTGTTCCCCATTAATATCTCAATACTATGAGTTTAATTTTTATTCATTTTTAGAGCTGAATAAAATATAAATTTATATTTATGTTTATTCGGGTGAATCTCATAATAAACTCTGCAATATTTTACTCTCAAGAGTGAACAAGGTATGATGTCACCAACGATTTTATTCAGTCTTATCTGTGCTTTGTTACAGAGGAAGCAAGTTTTCCCAGCTGACTGACAAATAAGGAATAGATCTGAGATTTAAACACAGAAGTTTCATTCAAATTTAATATTCCAAATTCCTTACAAACATCTTTTATCAGCAATGTCAGGAATGTGAAGTTAGACTTTGGGATGTAACTGAATTTTCTTCTGCACATGAATAAAGTCAAATTTGCAGATGGGTTTCATAGAGAGTCTAAATGGTTGACTGTATACTGTTACTTTGTGCAGTTTTTTTCTACCTAATTTATATTGTGTTTCTGATAATCTTTGATGAATATTTCCACATGTATCCTTATTATTCTTTAAGTAGAAGATGGGGAATGAAAAAGGCCATGAGAAATATAGGACTGAAACATTTTTATAATGTTAGATAAATGTTATCTTTCACATATTTGTATATGCTAATTCATGCCATAATTAATTTTATTAATATATTCAAATTAAAGTAAACGTTTTTATTTTGTGTATATGTTTATGAAAATTACATTAGTTTTCCTTACACAAAACTGGGAGATTTTGATTTATTTTTTATTTTGGATTTCTAAAATTACATGAAAAAGTCAATGAATGTTTTGCTTGTTTAATCCCACACTATAAACTCTAAAGCAAACCAACCTCCATCATGGACCTAAGACTTCTCTTGGAATACAAAAACAAGTGCTTTTCTGCTTTTAGAATAGTCCAACTGCTGTACAGCTGACAAGTGGAAGTTTTAATACAAAAATAACAAGGTACTTCATATTGAATATAAGTTAATTGGTCACAAAAAATTCAGCCAAGCCTACTGTAAGGATGCTGTTCATAAATTGAAACATGTTGATCTGTTTGAAATACTGAAAAGAAAACAAAAGCCATCCTGAAAATTTGTTTTTCTGATTTTAGAGACTGACACCAAGATTTTTTTACAGTAGGTAAAAGGTTACATTACCAGGACATCATAATGAACACTTGCTGCAAATTACATTAAATCTGAAATTTGTGTTTCAAACATAGAAGCTTCATACCTGATCCAGGATTCTGGTCAGAATTTCCCATCACTACATGTTTGTAGTTCATGACATAATATTTCTTTTGAGGAATTTTTCTGTAACAATTAATACTGATTCTTACTGAAATATATTCAACTTATCATAGATTTATCAATTTCATAGAACCACTACTAAGAAATGACCAGGAATTATTTATGAAACAAAAGTATCTCATTAAATCCAAAGATACATTGTTTAGCTTTTTGAGACAGGGTATCCTTATTACCTTCTCTGGTTTGAACATGGCTATGAAGACTAGGCTAAACCCACAGAGTTTAATGCTAGCTTCTGCTATAATTAAAAGCATGAATCACCATGCCTGGTCCAAGGATAGATTTTGTTTATATTCACACATCATTGCCATATGATTTGAGAACTCCTGCATTATAAGTTAATTGGTTTGAAAAATAAAGGAAAACCCTAAAAGTAAAAAATGAGTATGTATCAATGTTTATTTCTAGAAAGAAAACTGAAAAACTAAAATACATTAATTTTTTTTAATTTTGTTTTGTTTTTATTTTCAAAAAAGACTGATCCATGCCATGATGGACTGTTCTGCTCATCATAGTACATCATGAAATTGTCAAAAGAAATGCAGACCTGAATGCATTTAAAATGTAAGACAAGTTCTTGAAATGCTTCATTATCTCATATTCATTAGTAGATGCTTATACAGTTTTCTTCATTTAAGTTCAAATGATCTCACTATCTATATATGGCTGCTTACAGTGCATATTCAGACTCTGAGAAATTCATTACACAGACCCTGTCTATACCATAGGGTGCATCCTCAAGCTTATAATTATGAGCACAATGTAATATGAAAGAAGGTGAGAAAAATTAACAAAGTGAACATTCTCAAGATTGGTTAATTCCAAATATAAAAAGCACAGCAAAAATGTTAAAACATTGCTTTTCAATTTATTTTAACAGAGTAATGCATGTCCTTGGTCTCAACTTCTTTATCACTGCCACTGCCCACAAGGAGAAAAGCTTCATTATGAATTTCTTAAACCCAAGCTCAGGGATGTGAAGGGTGGACCGAGCTCTCCAAGGACATTGAATTTATAAGCTGTAATGGTCAGAAATGTCGAGACGTCCACTAGGTTATGCTGTACAAAGAATTCCAGTGCACAACGTGACAGAAGTCACCATGTTTATACTAACAGGCTTCACAGATGATGCTGACTTGGAAGTTTTCTTATTTCTCTTCTTTTTTGTGATCTACCTTTTCACTCTTATAGGAAACTTGGGGTTGGTTTTTCTAGTCATTGAAGATTCCCGGCTTCACAGCCCCATGTACTATTTTTTAAGTGTTTTATCCTTCCTAGATGCCTGTTATTCCACGGTTGTCACCCCAAAGATGTTGGTCAATTTTCTTTCAAAAGATAAATCCATCTCATACCCTGGATGTGTGACAGAAATGTTTCTCTTTGTTACTTTTGGAACTACAGAATGTTTTCTGTTGGCTGCAATGGCCTATGACCGCTATATAGCTATCTATAACCCACTTCTCTATGCAGTGAGCATGTCACCTAGAGTCTACATACCTCTAATCATAGCTTCTTATGCTGGTGGAATTATGCATGCTACCATACACACAGTGGCTACTTTTAGCCTTTCTTTCTGTGCATCTAATGAAGTTAGGCATGTCTTCTGTGATATCCCTCCATTGCTTGCTATTTCATGTTCTAACACACATGTAAATCAGCTTCTGCTGTTCTATTGTGTGGGTGCTATTGAGATTATCACCATCTTGATTGTCCTGGTCTCTTACAGTTTCATACTCTTTACAATTCTTAAGATGCATTCTGCTGAAGGGAAGAGAAAAATCTTCTCAACCTGTGGCTCTCATCTGACAGGAGTGTCCATTTATCATGGGACAATTCTTTTTATGTATGTGAGACCTAGTTCCAACTATGCCTTGGAACATGACATGATTGTGTCCACGTTTTACACTATTGTGATTCCCATGCTGAATCCCATCATCTACAGTCTGAGAAACAAAGATGTAAAAGAGGCAATGAAAAAATTCTGTGAGAGGAATTGGTTCCATTCATGAGTAAAATACAGTTTTAAAATATAATAACCTTGAAAATAACGTGTAGTGGAAGCTGTTATTATGTTATGTAGATGTTTTTGTTGTAACATCGTGTGGGATACAGGAACACATAGGTGAAAACCTCCTCCTGAAAGGGCAAATGACTCTTGTCAGCTGGAAACAGCCTTGTGCAGGGAGCGTTGGTTTTGACAGCTGAAAAACATCCTGGTGTGGATTCTGAGAAGGTATAAATAGTAGCAGAGAGACAGAGACAGAGACAGGGACAGAGACAGAGAGATAGAGAGAGACACAGAGAGATATTGCTTCAAGATTGCTTCTAGCTGCTCCTAGAAAGGAACACTCGCTCTTTAAGGAGGTTGCTGCTGTCCCAGTTGCTGCTGGTGGTCTTTTTGCTGCTTTTGCTATCGTAGGGTTGCTGGATTTCTGGACTGCTGGACTGATGAGGAAGAGTGGAAACTCCCCAAGGAACTAATCTAAAGAAGACTATATCCCCTATTCCTATTAACTTTCTTCCTCTCCTATCTCGGGTTGAGGGGTTGGAAGGGAGGGAGAAGGTCAAGGAACCCCTAATAAAGTATGTGTAAAACAAACCAAAGCCTGCAATAATGCCCATTGTAAGTCTTTATTTTACAGAGAAAAACTCCTGAGTTTTTGTTAATAGCGCCTATTTATCGAATTGTTAGAGCTAACTTGTTAATAGTATCTCTTTTTCTGCTTGTCAAAAATAGCAATGAATATCATCACTTACATAGCTATGGATAACTTCCAGCACAAGTGTATTAAATTACTATTGATACATGTATTGCTGTCATTAATTTATTTTAGTTTTCAATCAAGAGGGAGGACTCTGGCTAAAATGCTCAATTCCTATCCAGAAAGGCAAAGAGGCTGGACATCAGAAGAAGGAGAAAAGAGGGAACAAGTCAGGAGCCTGACACAGAGGACCTCTGAAAGGCTCTGCCCTGCAGATTATCAATGCAGATGCTGAGACTTATGGGCAACCTTTGGGCAGAGTGCAGGGAATCTTAGGAAAGAAGTGGGAAACAGTAAGATCTAGAGAGGACAGGAACTCCACAAGGAGAGCAACAGAACCAAAATGTCTGGGCACAGGGGTCTTTCCTGAGTCTGATACTCCAACCAAGGACCATGCATAGAGAGAACCTAAGACCACTGCACAGATGTAGCCCATGGCAGTTCAGTATCCAAGTGGGTTCCATTGTAATAGGAACAGGGACTGTCTCTGACATGAACTGATTGGCCTGCTCTTTAATTACCTCCCCCTGAGGGGGAAGCAGCATTACTAGGCCACAGAAGATGACATTGCAGCCACTCGTGATGAGACCTAATTGACTAGGATCAGAAGGAAGGAAAAGAAGACCTCCCCTATCAGTGGATTTGGGGAGGGGCATGCATACAGAGGGTGGAGGAAGGGAGGGATTGGGATGGGAGAAAGAAGGGAACCACAGGGGGGATACAAAGTGAATAAAGTGTAATTAATAAAGAATTTAAAAAAATTATTTTAGTTTTCAATAGCATTTTTGTCATCAGGAGCCTACACTTTAGAATTTTTTCATATCGGTTGTAATAATCCCTCTTTACTCATTGTAAATTTAATATGTTAATCTTCAGTACCCCTCTTCCTTGACTTTAATGCAGTTATTCAATTTCTCTTAACATTCTCATAACAAAATAATCATCTCTGGGGGTTTTAGCCATTTCACCTTAAGCCATAGATTATTTTTCTCTTTTTTTTTTTTTGTTGTTGTTTGTTTGTTTGTCAAGACAGGGTCTCACTATATATCTCTGATTGTTCTGTAAATCACTTTGTAGATGATATTAGTCCCAAACTCACAGATATCTATCTGCCTACCCCTGTCTCCTGAGGGCTTAAATTAAAAGTGTGAGCCACCATTACAGGCTTCATATAGATTTTTAAATTCAATATTCAAAAGTATATTTTCACTGTTACATAAAGTAAATGAAATAGAAATAAATTGATTTGAAACTGAGGTAAACACACTGATACCATATAAATATTGACTATTTTAAGAGGTTCTATAGTGGTAGATTTTGTTGTGTTTTTTCAGAGTTACTTATTATTAGGTATAGCTCTTCAAGCTTTTCCTCCACCTGGCAATCACAATCTCTTTCCCACTTAACAATTATTTCTCATATTTCCCCTTCCTAAAGACATCCAATTTTATATAGGAGGAGATGAGGGAGGGTGGGATGGGGGGATGAGGGAGGGGGATACAGCTGGGATACAAAGTATATAACCTGTGATTAAATATAAAAAATAAAAAAATTAATGTAAAGAAAGAAAATTAATATTCCTAACTTACTGCTCTAGAAATCACTTTGTAGATGAGGCTTGTCCCAAACTCACAGAGATCTGCCTAAACTCAAATGCTGGCAAAGTTATTTTGTTTAGCATTCTAAGATAGTATATATCAAAATATACCTTCCTTTAAAGTTTTAAGGGGAATGTTTCAATCAAGGATATTTTTTAGTGATTCTATAGCTGTTTTCAAATAAACAACCAAAGCTATTATCAAGGAAAGAAAATGATGAACACAAAGAATAAGAATGATTTATTTACAATTAAGTTTATATTTTAAAATTTTAACAAATTCATAAAGAACACAGACTCATTGTCATATTTCATCAAAATTCAGTTCTCTCTCTCTCTCTCTCTTGTACATCAGTATTCCAGAAACCAACTGGTGGCATGACATATCCTTATGGCTTGGTATTTGGTTTGCTATTTGTTTCAGTCAACACATTTTGTTGGTATAATGTTCTTTTGAAATGTAAACACCTTACCCTTGTTCATTCAAATGCTGATTTCTCTCCCCCACTCTCTGGTTTCAATCTGGACATTCCATTGTGATACTTTTTCTAAGCATCACCTGTCTCAACTTTGTGTAAAATGACAAAATAAAACAACCAGCCACAATGTTGAGTAGGCGGGGAGAGGGAAGGAGCCAGAGGACAGGAAAGAGTGGGAGGGAAGGGAGAGGAGGCTGGGAGGCAGGAGCAGAGATCTTGGAAGGACTTGGAGAGATGGACTAGACCTAATATATCACTAAACGCAAGTGTAATGTGGGAAATCTAAATGTTAGGAAACTCTGAGGGCTTGGAGGTTTAGGATAGACTAACTATTGCCCAGCATTGTGTTCTAGGTTAATTAAATAAATCCCAGTCTCTGTGTGGTAATTTGGGAATACAGCTGTTTAGGATTAACAGCAGAGTTAATAAAACATAAACCAATAGTATATATTAATAGTCATCTACAACAACATTCAAATTAATAAATCTTTATTTTTTCATTTCATCTCATTTTGATCGCTGTATAAGAATTCTGAATTTCCCCTGTCCTTAAGAGTATGTTTTAAAATAACTTGAAAATTTTGAATACCATCTAAAGTTTTTACTGTGTTAAAGCTTTGTTCTTTCTTTTTCTTCCTTGTTTTTTTGAGGGGGGTGGTTGGAATATTTTATTTTACTTTTTAATTTTATGTTGATTCTTTATGCATTTCTTTTTTCTGTTTTGTTTTCTTTTTTATTAATTACACTTTATTCACTTTGTATCCCCCATAAGCCCCTCCCTCCTCCCCTCCCGATCCCACCCTCCCTCTCCCTTCTTCACGAATACCCCTCCCCAAGTTTACTGATAGGGGAGGTCCTCTTCTCCATCCTTCTGATCTTAGTCTATCAGATCTCATCAGGAGTGGCTGCATTGTCATCTTCTGTGGCCTGGTAAGGCTGCTCCCTCTTCATGGAGAGGTGATCAAAGAGCAAGCTAATCAGTTTATGTCAGAGGCAGTCCCTGTTCCCATTACTAAGGATCCAACTTGGACACTGAACTGCCATGGGCTACATCTGTGCAGGGGTTCTAGGTTATCTCCATGTGTGGTACTTGGTTGAAGTATGAGTCTCTGGAAAGACCCCTGTGTTCAATTTTTTTGGTTCTGTTGTTCTCCTTGTGGAGCTCCTGTCCTCTCCAGACTTACTATTTCCCATTTAAGCATTTCATCATGCACTTCAATCTTACTCATCTTCTGTCCCTCAATATTTGCCCTTTGCCCTTGCAAACTCCCTCTCTCCCTTCCCTGCAAAGAAAACAAACAAAATCATCTCTCCCTGGCAATGTCATTATATCATGGTATGTTACACAGTATACCCTTTTACCCAAACAACTTTTTGAAAAACAACAAAACAGCTGCTTCGTAAATGGGTAGAGGGTGGAGTGGGTGGACGGGAAGCCCTGGTCAGCCCTGGTCAGCCCTGGTCAGCCTGACTTCTCTCCAATCGTCCACTGGGGCCAGCTCTCCAGCACTGCCCCCATGAGGAGGCAGGGCAAGCTCACCAAGTGCTGCAGACCCCTGGGGGAGGGGGCAGGTCTCTAGCTCTCAAACCCTTGGGGTCATAAATCTACCCTTAAATAAAATTAAATCGTCATATTTTACCCTTAATAAAATGCAACTAAAATGTATCAAAACCTGAATGCAGAAAATTTAAAGTTGATATAGGAAATAGTATGGAAAATGAACCTAGTCCTAGCTGGTCTGGAACAACTTCTCATGCCCCATTCATACATCAACACTGAAAGCAAACACCATTAACTAAACCATAATCTAAGCTAAAATAAGCAAAGATAAAATCAAATGGAGCTCCAAACACTCACTCAACAAAGTTGAGACCAGATTTTTATACTGAGAAACATTGCTTGCTGACAATGAGCAAGTGTCCATATGCCTGGGTCACAGTCCCAAAACAAAGCATATAAATTATTAAAGTTAATACGAATTACCTTAAAATTAATAACCCCATAAAATGGCAGCTTACATGACACATTAGACAAAGTTCATCAAATAACAATTATAAATATTTTCAAAGAATCCAGAAAAGGAATGAATAAATACCAGAATGATGATAATAAGGCAAAACAAATAGTTGAACAAAATTAAAAAAAATTCTGGATATTAAAATAGAATTTAATAAATAAACATTTTGAAGAAAAGCAAATACGAAAACTTGAAAAGAAAATTCATTGAGTCAAATAAAAAGCTCATTAGAAAAATAACCTAGAACCCCTGCTCAGATGTAGCCCATGGCAATTCAATATCCAAGTGGGTTCCCTAGTAAGGGGAACAGGGACTGTCTCTGACATGAACTCAGTGGCTGGCTCTTTGATCACCTCCCGCTGGGATGGGGTGTAGCTTTGCTAGGTCACAGAGGAGGACATTGCAGCCTGTCCTGGTGAGACCTGATAAACTAGGGTCAGATGGAAGAGGAGGAGGACCTACCCTATCAATGGACTTAGAGAGAGACAGAGAGGAGAAGAGGGAGGAAGGGAGAAAACGAAGGAAGGGTGGGATTGTGAGGGAATGAGGAAGAGAGCTACAGCCTGGATACAAAGTATGTAAATTGTAATTAATATAAAAAATAAAATTTAATAAAAAAATTTTCACTAGTAGAGTAGGTAAAGTAGAAGATATATGACCTCATCTTTAAGATATAAAACAGAATTTAGATAACTCATGTTAAATATTTAAAAAGATATGAAAGGAACATCTGTGGCTTCTGTGAAACTATAAAAGGACCAAATCTGCAAACCAAATATATAGAAGGAAAGGAAACGTATTCACAAAAATAACCTAAGCAATATTATAAAAGTTTCCAAATTTAAGGAAAGTTATGTATCCATGGGCAAGAAAGCATACAAAATATAAAGCAAACAGGACTAGAAAAAATCCCCCACAACATATAACAGTCAAAATATTAAATGTACAAAAAAAGAAACAACAAGATTTGTATGGAGGCAGACCCATTAGAATAACAGATTGTTGATGGAGGCTTCAAAAGCCATGAGTACTTGGGCTAGTATTCCTCAAGTTATGAAAGGTCCCAGATGTCAACCCAGAATGCTGTACCCACCAAAACTATGTCATAATAAAGAGAGAAATAAAAACCCTCTGTGCCAGATTAAAGAGATTTATGGTAAATATACAAATTTTTCAAATGACACAAAAGGGATTACTTGATTCTGAAAAGAACCTTTTGTGGGAAAATAAAAAAATGGCATGAGGAATAAAATAATCTTGGAATAGTTAATCAAAAGCTGTATGAGAAAAAATCAAGAATCAGCATACATTTTTCAACAATAATTGTTAATACTGACAGCCTTTCCTCCCTATTAATGAAATTCAGGTTAAAATGATGGATGGAGAAAGAGGATCCACTTTTCTGCAGCTTTGAAGAATTTCCTCATAATCAACCATAGACATTACCTTGTAAAAGGATGGAAAAAGATATTCCAAACAAATGGAACATGGAAACAAAATAGAGTAAATATTATAATGTCAGACAAAATAGACTTCAATTCTAAACTAGTGATAAAAGATACAGAGAGACAATTCATGGTCAATAAAAGAAATACTCAAAATGATATTACAATTCTAAACATTAATGCATCAAATATAGGAACAATCATTTTCACACAAAAAATAATATCATATCTAAAACCACAGCACAGTGTTATTTGTGAGGGCATGAGGAGGCTTTCATACACCACTTTAACCCATAGTAAGTCATTCTGACTAAAACTAAACAAACACTGGAGTTAAATAACATTCTATTTCAATTGTATCTAACAGATTTCTAGGACATTTCATCAAAACACTGAAAGTCACAAATTGTTCTCAGCTGCTATTGAAACAAGGTTGAAAAACCATTAGCTAGGTTAACAAAAAGAAATAAAAATAACTCAAAAGTTAATAAGATTAGAAATGATGAGAAAAGCATTATAAAAGAGGGCCATAAAATTATAAAATCATAAAGACATAAGGAAAATGTTCTGAGGAAAATGAAATAGGGTATACAGATATGGATAGACAGCAATGGGGAGACTGGAAAAGATGTTTAAACAGAAAAGGTGAGGAAAGAGGGATAAGAGATAGAATACAGGCAGAGATACCTAAACTAAAAGCCATTTGAGAAGTCATATGGAAGATATTTTGTATGTATGTCTATATACACATATATAAACCAAATGTTAGTGGAATCGACACATAACAGAAGAGGGGAATCTCCAGTTAGACATCTCTCACCACAAGTAAAACTTCCAGTATCAAAAGTAAGTTACCACCCTCCCTCCCTCATCTTCTCCTATTCAACTTCTCCAGTCCACTGATAGGGAAGGTCCTCCTCCCCTTCCATCTGACCCTAGCTTATCTGATCTCATCAGAACTGGCTACATTGTCCTCCTCTGTGGCTTGGCAATGCTGCTCTCTTATCTAGGGGAGGCAGTCAAAAAGTTAGCCACTGAGTTTATGTCAGAGACAGTTCCTGTTCTTCTTACTAGAGTACCCACATAGATATTGAGCTGCCATGGGCTACATCTGAGCAGGGTTCTAGGTTATCTCCATGAATGGTCCTTGGTTGGGCTATTAGTCTCAGAAAAGACACCTGTGCCCAGATATTTTGGTTCTGTTGCTATCCTTGTCTCTCCATGTCTTACTATCTGAGGGAGGGAGGGTGGGATTGGGAGGAGAGGAGGGAGGGGGCTACAGCTGGGATACAAAGTGAATAAACTGTAATTAATATTAAAAATTAAAAATTAAGAAAAGAGTAAGTTACATCTAATTTAGTTGTTGGCAAAAGAGCCCCCATGGAAACCCCCAAATAATCCAGTCTATTGACAAGCCTATTGGTTTTTCTCCACAAATGGGTGACAAGTCCCTATTGCAGATGATAACACCTACATTGCATATTGGAAACAGGGAAGTCAGGTTAGTGCCCATCTGGAGATTTCACTGCTACTCATTAGTGTTCATAGTACTTGTTAGTACTCTGTGTGCACCAGAAGACAAAAGTAAATGCCAGCCCAGCCACAAAACCTTCCATCCACAATAGTGCCCTGTGGTGGAACAGTGTCACAAAAAATGTCTGTAACCAACCACTCATGGTTGTATTTAAGGTCTACACTATGAAATGGAACCTATCTCTAGCATCACTTCAGTGGCCAAGAACCCAAGATTTGATTGGCCAAGGACCAAATTACTATTGTTCTGTTAAAAGAACAGAACAAAAAATTGACTCCTAACAGGGCTCTGGTAAACTAACACATCACTGTATGGCTAAGCCATCATCACAAAAGCTTCCTTGTACAGTAAAAGGGAGCAAATACAGAGACTCATAACTGGAGAATGTACAGAGAGTAAGAGACCTTGGAACACTCTGTTCTAAATGGGATGCCTTCATCAAACCCCACGCCTCAGGGTTCAGAAACCTTTGTGGAAGTGGGGGCAGGAAGATGTTAAGAACCAGAGGTAATGGAAGGCATTTAAGCTGTAGCCTTCTAGACACAACAGAACCAATGTACTTATGAACTCACAGAGACTGTGGCAGCATGTGCAGGGCTTGCCCAAATCTACACAAAATTGGGGCCCATGTCTGAGAGGGCAAATGGACAAGGTCCCCATTCTAAACTCACAAGCTATCTCCAACTGAAAACTCCTTAGAAAACAAAGAACGAAATGTCTTCATCACAGTCTCACTTTGTATACATACCACACTCAAAGGCTGAGTCTAACCCTAGGAAAGGCTGGTTAACATAAAATATACTCATCAGTGTTTTGAAAATATTTTATCTTGTTATGTTTTGTCTGGGCATTTTTTCTTCATTATAGGCCTTTTGCTTACATGTTATGGATTCTGAATCTTTGTTTGAATAAATGGGTTTGTATGTGTTTCTTGTGTTTTGTTTATTTTTGTTTTGCCCTATGCTGTATTTCTTGTTGTTGTTTTAGTTCCCTGTCTCCTTTACAAATAAGAAAGAGAAAGAAAGGGTGTGGATTTGTGTTTTAGAGGAGGGAGAAATATATGAGAGAAATTTGTGATGTGAAAAAAGTGATAAGAATATATTTTATGAAAAAATGTACTTTCAATATAAAGAATAGAAAAAAGCATTTGAGCTACAGGCAAAAAATATATATAAAAATAAATAATTTTTATTTTGCATTTTGTTGGATTGAATACTTTTGAAGTATGTCCTTATGATTCAAGACAAGTTGTGGAGTTTCATATGTTAACTTATTTTGGATAAAGAATAATATTTTTTGTAGTACATCGCAGTCCTTAAAACTCAGGTTTCATTGGAAAATAGAAAACTGTAGTCAGAATATACTGTTTAAAATTATTTTCAATAAAAAACCCAATTTGTGTTAATACACAAACACATGTAGGTATGACATAATTATCTAAGGTATTTTAGCCTAAACTAGTTCACACATTGACATATGAAATATAGCATATAAGGATATGATTAAATTTAATATAGAAGGCAAATATCTCATACTGATTGGAAATTGTAACTATATAACCACATAGAACATTTTGCGACCTGTAGTGTGAAGAAGATAGATAGTTTTTAAGTTAAAGTATTAAATTCTGTCACTGAGTTCATGCCAAAGAAAGCCCTTGCTCCCCTTGTTAGGGAACCTACTTGGAGACTGAGTCTATGGGGGTGCAGCCTTGCCAGGCCACAGAGGAAGACAATGGAGCCAGTCCTGATGAGACCTGATAGGCTAGGGTCAGATGGAAGGGGAGGAGGACCTCCCCTATCAGTGGACTAGGGAAGAGCATAGGGGGAGAAGAGGGAGGGAGGGTGGGATTGGGAGGAGACAAGGGAGCGGGACACAGCTGGGATACAAATTGAATAAATTGTAATAAATATTAACAATATTATTTAAAAGCATACAGTTTTATACTATTTAGTTTTTAGCCCTTATTTCTACAATTGCTGTTAAATACACATGTTCCTAAATATATAAACAACTCCTGCTCAAGCTACTATGTTATGTGCATATACATGATTTCAATGCTGGTAACCTATTAGCTGTTACAGTATTTGGAATATAATAAAGCTGAAATAAT
>NW_026585894.1:23812812-23894421 GCF_907164565.1 Psammomys obesus | reverse complement strand
ACACACACACACACACACACACACACACACACACACACACACACACAATGGTAACAATACAGTCATTTTTAAAAGAAAAATAACACCATATCCACCTTTAATCAAAAATTTGGACAATACTTTATTTTATTTATTTATTTATTTATTTATTTTTATTTTTCTCATTAGTTACATTTTGTTAATTCTGTATCCCTCATTCCCTCCCCAGTCCCACCCTCCCTCCCTCATCTCCTCCCTGCCCCTTTCCAAGTCCACTGATAGGGGAGGACCTCCTCCCCTTTCATATGACTTTGTTTTGTCCGGTATTTTCAGGACTAGCTGCAAAGTCCTCCTCTGTGGCCTAACAGTACTGCTCCTCCCTTGGGAGGTGGGGAGGTCAAAGAGCCAGTCATTGAGTTCCTGTTAGAAATATGGACAATACTTTAAAACGACCTTAAATGGCAATACATGAAAACATTAAGACATTAAGTTGGGGACAGTATGCAAAAGAATTCCCTAACATTCTGGTGCCATTTTCCAAAAATTTTCTCAGTGCTTGGGATTGAATACAGAGCATCATTCATACTAGAAATAAGTGTTCTATAACTGTCACACTCTGAGCCACAAGATTATTATCATTAGTATTTTTTGATCAACAAGTCCTAGTTTACAACGTGCTCCAGGGCTGTGTGAAGCCTGCAGACATTTAAAAAAAAATTGAGACAGAAAGTTTCTCTACGTAGCCCTTTGTAGTCCAGGCTGGCCTTGAGCTCACAGAGATCCACCTACCTCTACCTCCCAAGTACTCACATCTGTGCCCTGCTGCCTGTAGACATGGCTGTAAAGAAGTGCAACATCTAGTCACAGTCGCCTTTCAGTTCTCTGATAGGCCAGGCTTCTTTTGAGCTTGGAGCCAACAAAATTATCTCTTATCATAATAGCTTTAAATGTTTAGTAGTTCTCCTATGCTCCTAAAACATAACTTCTCACCTTCCCAAATGTAACCAGTATTATGAAGGGATTCCCTTCATCTTTAATCTATACCCCTGAATATTAGGCAAGACTTTTCTAGGTTATGTAAACCAAGCATAATTAACAGTTTCACATTTTCTTACTCAATGGGTTTTCCTCTACCTTTTATCACAGTCTACTATCAGCTTTATTTGAGGACCATGTTCTGTCCCCTAATTAAAAAAAAAAAAAAAACAAACAAATTTTTTTTGAGATTATAATTACAGCCTTTCCCTTTTTGGTCTCCTCACTCTAAACCATCCTACTTATCTTCCTTGCTCTCTATCAATCTTGTGGCCTCATTTTATAGTTATATATGCGTACATTATATGTACATTACACATACATAAATTGGAAAGGCTAAGCAGGTTGTACTTCTGTATTTAGGAATATATACATACATATATAAATAATTACTGTTACTTGTATGTATGTTTTCAGGACTAATCACTTGTTATTGGATAAGCAAATACATCTACCATATGACCAAGCTCTACCACTATTTAGCATATGCCCACAGGACTTGACCTCCTTCTCCAGATACTTTCTCAGCCAGGTTTACTGATATTCCATTTACAACCATGAGGAAACTGAAACAGGCAAAAAGTCTTTCAGATGACAAATGGATAATAAAAAATATGTGGTACACATGTACTATGGGATACTATTCAGTTGTATAAAGATTTATTTCTATTATTAATGATGTGTACGTGTTGGAGTATGTTAGATGAGTGCTGGTTCCTGCGGAGCCCAGAAAAAGACCATTGGATCCCTTAAAGCTGGAGTTACAAATGGGAGTGAACTGCCTGAATTGAGTGTTTCGAAGGACAGCAAGTATTCTTAACTGCTAAGCCACCTCTCCAGCTCCCAACTCTATTTAATTCAACATTTCAGTCAATAGAGATACATCCTTGGCTATATTATCTTACTTAATTGGAAAGTATAACAACACAGTATCTTATTTGGAAATCATTTTGAAAATTGTGATTATGTATACTGAACTGAAAAAAAATATCCTTGGGAATGAGTAGTTAACATTTGATTTCTATCTGGGTGTGTGTGTGTGTGCATGTGTGTGCATGTGTGTGTGTGTGTGTGTGTGTGTGTGCTCTCGAGCTCATGAGAACCAGCGGAGGACCACAGGTGTCCTGCTCAATGAACGTAGAGACAGCCTGGCTGTGACTTAGCCAACCATCCACGTCTCCCTGGCCCCTACGTCAACTGATGGGACTGCAGATGGAAACACAGCCACAGCTAGAGCTTTAAACATGCATGCTGAGGGTATGATCTAAAGGTCTCATTCTAATGCAGTGAACATGCACTTATCCAGTGAGCCATTTCTTTATTCGATTTACTCACGTTCCTATTGTAGATCGTTTACTTTTTATAATAAGTTATTACTTTAACCAATCTTAAGAAATTTCAGTAAACTCTATATGTACCCATCTGCCTCTCAGTAATCCTACAAAAGTGACCAAACTGGCCATAGGTAATTCAGGACATGACGGAGAGACTGAGGATTGAGAAATTACAGGTTAAAGGAAAGAGAAAGAAAATTTAGGGTAGTTTCAAAGGGTTTTCAGTCAGTACTGAAAGCACCCAGTTTATTCCACAGCTCCTTTTCAAAGACAAAGCATAATGGTTTACATCAGTACAAGGATTGGTGCTATACCCTCTCCAGTGTCATCAGTGTAGCATATCAATAGATTTGTGCTACTAGATGGGAGATACGTTTCCCTCGGGAATAGCCTCCCTGGAGGTCTCTGGCAAAGTACCCTACCATGGCCACCTAAGCCAAAAAACATATTCTGAGAGTCCCACGCTTCCTCGGTTGGAGGGTTGGATTAATGAGCCTTTTTGCTGTTTCTCTATGATTCTTGGAACAGCACAATTAACTATTCAAGGAAACCCATTTCTGATAGATTACTAAAAGCTTTAGCAAAAAAGAGTGGAAGGAAAATAAAATTTCAGGAGAGGTAATAAATCAGATTCAGTATCAGGAATTGCTTGTGGAAAAACAAAACATTGTAGGTAATAAAGGAGCAAGAGTTTTAGTTCTTTCTAAAGAAAATATTTGATCAGGATCTGTCAAGATAAACGCTCTGGATATTCCCACTGCAGTAAAAATACTACAAAATCATTACCAAACACAGCTGTTTATGATGAGGCAGAAAGAAGATAGGTAAACATAGGAGGTCAGAAGGTTTTATATTATACTATGAGTTTTATGGACAGACTGGCTTGAGCATGTCCCCCATGGTGCCTTATCTCTAAGGAGGATAGTAAATCCTTAGCAAGACAAACAGGAGGAATTCCCTTGATGCTTCTCTCTAAGGAGGATTGTAAATCTTTAGCGGATTTGGCTTGGAGGGCCATAACAGTCCCTGGCCTTCCCCTCACTAATTAGTAGCAATAAAACTGCATAAATCGCCATGAGTTTAAAGTTTTATGTTCTTTGTTTCCTTTGATTAAAAGCTTTTAGGCCAAGATTTTTTGTAGACAGTGCTTTATACCAGGTTGCCCTTTCAGTTAAAATGTAAACTTTGTATTGTTGGTAAAAGTCTGAATGTTCCAGGAAGTATGTCAACTTCAAGGTGCTTCTTTATGTAATCACTATATAAGTGTTAGCTTGACTTCAGTAAGTTGCAGCAGATTCAAACACTTTCTGGTATGGACTTTGTCTGTCAAACCACCTAACCTGTGTCTTCCTGATATCCAAACCTCTGATTTTCCATGGGTGTGGGACCCCGGCTGGGTCAGTCCGTGGGAGATGGGATTCATGAAACAGTCAAACTTGTTTTCAAAGACCACATTCCGGTATGGCAGGCATGGTTCAAGGTCTCATATACAAATTAAAGAAACTTGGCAAAACCTCTTGCTTATTCTCTTCCAAGGTACTGGCCCGGGCAAAAACATGTTTTTCACTGAATATTCTATAACAAAGCAGCTTGTCAAGCAAGCAGCTGTCCACAGCTTGAGAAAGAACTTTGTCTTTCATACTAAAGAAAGATCATCAGCATAAATTCCATTCATGGGCTGTGAAGATGGCTCAGCCAGCAAAACGCATTTGCCAGCAATCCTGATGACATAAGTTTGATTCCTAGGACTCAAGCACTGGAATAAAAGAAGCTCACCCAAACTGTCCTTGGACCACCATAAGTGTGCATGCAAAAGCGCATACAAATACAAACAAGTAAATAAAATAAATAAGTAAATAAATAAATGTGGTTTAACAAAGCCATATATACTAGTGTCAACTGTAGATAAAACAGCTGTCTTTATCCATCAAAGGGAAGAATCAACTAAAAACAAGCACATGGTGTCAATGATTTTGAGTTCCAAATAATAGTAAATACTGAAAGATGAAACTTGACCCTGAAATGTTTGAGTCTAATTTTAATCTTGAGCAAACTCATAACTCCTGAGAAGTTGACATGTTAGTACTTAGTTTTCTATCTTAGAAAACAAAGCTATCAGGCTGGTAAGACTACTCACTAATACAGGCTACATGTTGTCAAGTCTGAAAACCTCGGCTTAAAAAAGAACCAAATGCTCCCAGTTGTTCTCTGAACTCTGCAAGCATGCTCTCGCATGTACACGGCCTACACTTGTGTACCATACACACACACGGGACGTGTGCATGCATGTTAATGAAAAAGAAAAAAGATTGTAAAGAGGTGTAACAGCTCAGTCGTTATGGATCTTGCCCTTCAAGAGTGGGACCCCAGTCTGATTGCCAGAATGCATATAATAATACTGGGAATAAAAGCATACACTTGTGACTGCAGAGCTGAGGAAGCAGAGCCAGGAGGGTCCTTAGGGCTTGTGGCCAACCTGTCTGTCACCTAGTTGGTGACCACCAGGCCCATCAGGAAACCCTGTCTCAAAGAGCTGGATTGGCTTCCTGAGGATGACACCTGACATTGTCCTGTGGCATCCATATCCTCACAGTCACAAGTGCACCTGCACACACAAGCACACAACGCATCATAAAAATTAAAAAGAAAATTTGGGGAGGTGGAGGGATGATTCAGTGGTTAGGAGGACTCAGTGTCTACAGAGATCATACCAAACTCTGTTGTGAATATTTAGCACAAATCTTTTATTAATAATAGAACTGTTTAAAAATGAAGCTGCTGTTACATAAAAAAGAGACAGAAAGCAGGGTGTTGTGGTTTATACCTATAAACCGAACCCTTGGTGAGGCAGAGGCAGATGGATCTCTGTGAGTTTGAGGCCAGCCTGATCCACAGAGTGAGTTCCAAGACAGCCAAGGCTACACAGAGAAACCTTGTCTGGAAAGACAGAACAAAACAACATCAACAACCAAAAATCCTTAAAAACTTTAGGTGAACCTCCTTGCTTATCTTTCTGTGGCATTTTGAGACCCCCATAAAAAATGAGGCATTATTTAATGAGCTGAACCTTAGGTGAATATCAGAAGGCATCGGTTGAAAAACTTGTTCTAAGGGTACAGGCATGATGGATGGTTCTTTTCTGTATTTCCTGTGTTCAGAAGCTGAGCCAGTAGGATCATATCAGGAGTTCATTGATAGCCTCACTTTTATGAATCAAATTCAAGGCCAGGCCAGCCTTCAATTTGTGAAACCCTCACAAAAGAAAAGAAAAAGAAAAAGAAAAAAAAGAAAAGAAAAACCAAACCAAACCAAACCAAAAACCAGTGGAAGGTCATTTATACTGGCTCAGCAGGTAAGAGGGGCTGCTGCCAAAACTGATGATCAGAGATCCACCCTCAGTACCTACCCAGAGAACTTTCCAAGTTATATTCACACTATGGCATGCACACAACTACACACCAACACGCACACACACAAAATGTAATCTTTTAAAAAGGGAAGAAAAAAACACAACTGGTTCTATTTACTGACTACATAACTTCTTGAAGCTATTTCTTTAACTTTTAAACAGTTCTCTAATACTTTACAACCCTGTAAAGGTTGTAATCAATAAAACACTCAAATGTTTTATTGGACAGGCACACATCTCCAATTGACTTTCATAACCAAATTAATGCTTTCCTAGATTCAGCATTTTTTTTTTTTTTTTTTACCTAAGATGGCTCGAATTTTACTCCTAAAGCAAGACACCTCACAAATTCTCCTAGGAGACTTTTGTAGGTTAAAACTGATTTTAAGTATCAAATATAGTTTTAGAGACAGAAAAAGTCACTAAAACTCATAATCCAGCTCCAAACAACAAAACCAAAAATGTAAGCTCACATAATTAAAAAATATTAGTGATTCTTTCTAAACAAGAGAGAGGTCTTTGGATAAAGGTCTCCCACATGTGAAAGAATTTGGTTCACTTCACACTGAGACTTCTTTCTGAAAAGAATTCAAACTTGAGGCGCTTTGAAAGGGAATCCCATGTCTGTTGCAGGTTTCCTTCAAATGAGATGTTTTCCACATTGCTTAAACAAAAACAAAAACAAAAAAAGAGAGATAGTGCTCTGCACAGCTCACTGAAGGAAAACTCACATAGATCCACCTGCCTCTGCCTCCTGAGTGCTGTGATTAAGGGTGGGGCTACAGCTGGGATACAAAGTGAATAAAATGTAATAAATAAAAAATTATGTCAAAAATTGCAAAAAAGAAATAAACAGTAGATTGAATCATAAAAAAACAAATCATTGAGTATAACCACTATCTGAGAAAAACAAAGGCTGCGATGTGTAAGAAAGGAAAATAGCTGACTGTCATTTAAATATAGAATTCAAGATTGGTTGTTAAAAATATTTCTGTAATCATTTTTTTAATATTTAAATTTATAGGAAACTCCACACATTTCCTTTCTTTTAGTACGATTATAATATTTTCTCCCATTTTGCAAAATTATACCAGTGAGGTTATTTATTCAGAGTAATTCTGAAAGAGTAGAGAGAAGGCAAGACTGGGAGAGGAGGAGGGATGGGGCTACAAATAGTATGTAAAGTGAATAAAAATTAAAAAAAGAATTGCACGAAAATACAGTCAAATGAATGGAGAAAATGAATGAAGAGGAAGTGGGTAAGAGCTTTGAACTCATTGGCACAGGAGATGACTTCCTGAACAGAACACCAACAGCACAGGCTCTAAGATTAACAATTAATAAATGGGACCTCATGAAACTGAAAAGCTTCTGTAAAGCAATGGACACTGTCATCAGAACAAAACGACAGCCTACAGACCTGGAAAGGATCTTCACCAACCCTAGATCTGACAGAGGTCTAATATCCAGAATTTGTAAAGATCTTAAGAAGTTAAACACCAACAAAGCAATTAATCCAATTAAAAAATAGGGTACAGAGCTAAACAGACAATTCTCTGTAGAGGAAGACAGAATGGCAGTGAAAAACTTAAAGAAATGCTCAGCATCCTTAGTCATCAGGGCAATGTAAATCAAAACAGCACTGAGATTTCACCTCATATACATCTGAATGGTTAAGATAAAACCTCAAGTGACATCACATGTTGGAGAGGATGTGGAGAAAGAGGAACCCTCTTCCATTGCTGGTGGGAATGTAAACTTTTATAGCTACTTTGGAAATCAATCTGGCTATTTCTCAGAATGTTAGGAATAGTGCTCCCTCAAAATGCAGCTATACCACTTCTAGGCATATATCCAAAAGATGCTTAACTATACAACAATGACATATGCTCAACCTTGTTTGTAGCAGCTCTATTTGTAATAGCCAGAAGCTGGAAACAACCTACATGTCCCTCACTGTAGAAATGGATACAGAAATTGTGGTACATTTACCCAATGGAATACTACACAGCTATGAAAAATAAGGAAATCATGAAATCTGCCTGTAAATGGTGGGAACTAGAAAAGGTCATCTTGAGTGAGGTAACCCAGAAGCAGAAAGACACCCATGGTATAGTCTTACTCTTAAGTGGATATTAGCCGTATAATATAGGATAAACATACTAAAATTTATACTCCTAAAGAAGCTAAACAACAAGGAAGAAACTAGGGAAAATGCTCAGTCCTCATTCAGGAGAACAAATGTGATAGACATTGTAAGCAGGAGAAGACAGGGAACAAGAGAGGAACCTACCACAGATGGCCTTTGAAAGACTGCTGATCAAAGTATTAAATCAGAGGCTGAGACTCAGACCAAATTTTGGGCAGGGTTCAGGTAATCTTAGGAAAGAAGAGGGAGCTAGAAAGACCTGGAAGAGACAGTAGCTCCAAAAGGAGACAAACAGAGCCGTAAAAACTGAGACCTGGGGACCCTGAAAAGACTGATACCCCAACCAAGGACAATACATGGAGAGTACCTAAAACTTGTGCTCAGATGAGAACATAGACTCAGTCTCCAAGTGGGTTCCCTAGTAAGGGGAGCAGGGTCTTTCTTTGGCTTGAACTCAGTGGCAGGCTCTCTGATCACCTTCCCCTGGGGTATGCAGCCTTGGAAGGCCACAGAGGAAGACAATGCAACCAGTTTTGATGAGACCTGATAGGCTAGGGTCAAATAGAAGGGGAGGAAGAACTCCCCTATCAGTGGACTAGGGGAGGGACATAGGGGAAGAAGAGGGAGGGAGGATGGGATTGGAAAGAGTTGAGTGAGGGAACCATGGCCGAGATACAAATTGAATAAATTGTTAAATGATAATAAAAAATAAAAAAATTAAAAAAGAATTAAAATCATTGTTGAAATTATTTCTATAATCATTTCATTTAATACTTAAATTTATAGGAAACTATGCACATTTTCTGTCTTTTAATACAATTACAGTATTTTCACCCATTTTGCAAAATGATTATATTGAGTCTTTTTATTCAGAGTAATTCTGTTTTTATTTTTTGGATTTAGGTAGTTTTGCAAATGATGTAACAGTGTCGATAAAAAATGCATGAGAAAAGTAGATTCTAACATTAACCTCACACTCTATAAAATATCAAAAATGTTGGTGAAGGCAAAGCATAATGTCATTCAGAAAAAATATTGTATGTTATGTGTTACATTTGCCATTGTGATGTCAAAGACTGGCACCCAATGCATCTTAAATGCAAAATGAATGGGGGACACAGTTAAGTATGTGGTGATAGGAAAATCTTGCAGTCATGTTCCTTTCCACCATTCTCCTCATCTTCATCATCTGTTTTCTGCATTTTCATTTCATGTTCTTTTAATACAGTTGGTATAGGAGTATTAACAGAGTTGTAATTCCATCCCTTTTTCATAAAAAACTTCTTGAGTATGACTGGCATATCATAGCCCTTGTATACAATGAAATCCTTAAAGGCAATTATGCTATAGAGATTTTCAAATGCATCTGGTTCGCAAATGCTTTTACCTTGAATTTCAAGCAAGTTCTTGGTGTTAGTTAAAGACTCTTCAGTGGCTACTCCTTTTAACTGCTTTGGTGTCTGATACAACAGCCCATATTCAAACTTTTCCTTGTTGGACATAGAAAGATCATGTGATTTTTGGAGTTTCATCTCAAATTTTGATTCCTGTTTGGAGATATTCATGTCCTTTTCTTTGCTTAACCCTCGGAAGTACTTGATCTTGGAAGGAAGATGACTAATTTTCTTGTCTGAGGAGTCTTCATAAGTTGGTTGGTAAACATAGTCCTTGTCAAATTGTTGCAACACATCCGAGTTTTCCGGTGCTTCATCCCATTCATTGATATCATCACTTCCTCTTTGTGTGTATCTATAATTAAGGGAGTCAAGCAAATTCTGGTTGATGGATGTGACTCTAGGAAAAAAAATTTTTTGGCATGATTTGCACTTCTCAGGAGTTCCTAAGTCGAGTTTTCTGTGAAGGTGTTTCCCACGCTTGCTGTTCTTATTTGCTTCCGTTTGATTTTTCAAGAGAGGCCACTTAATCAGATTCTGATCATCTTTTGACATCTGCAGAAAATTTGTGAAATAATCTTCAGCATCATCTTCCATTTGAGACAAATGATCCAGTTTGTGTTGAGTCTTTCTGCTTCCTTGCTTCTCCATTGAGACTGAGTAAAACAATTCCAAATTCTTGGATACCTTTCCCTGACTCTTCTTAGTGGCAATAGTGAAGACTTCATGAGAAATTCTGGGGAGAAAGGTCCCCCGGCTGGTTCGTGATAGTATCTCTTCACATGGCTCATAGTCTCCAGTAGAGTCATCCAGCTCTTCCTGAAAAAACTGCTGGTGATGGTCCTCCATGACAGGAGGGAATGTCTGTTTCTTCTTCTTACACTTTAAGACATGCTTGTGCCTGGGTACCCTATGAGGCTGGTTCTCTGGTAACCTCTGGTCCCCCATAGTATCTCTGGCTCTGAGGCCCCTGCTCCAGAATAAGTTACTGTTTCCCTGTTGATGCTTGGTTGCTAGGAAACGTGAAATTCTACATTGATGAGTAAGATGGAGTTCCGATGCCACAGTTCTTTCAATTCTGTTCTACATCACTTGGCCATAGTACCCACTACTGATAAACAGGCCTTTTAAACTCACCAGAAGCTTAAGAGAATTTCAATTCTTCTACACATTCCTAGCATGTGGTATGGTTAGACACTTCAATTGGTAATATTCTAATATTGGTGCAGTGGTGTCTTATCATGGCTTTCATTTGATTTTTTTTATGTGGCCAGTGATGTTGAACATGACCATATGCTGACTTGTCAATCATATATCGCCACTGGCTTAGTATGTTTTTAAAATTTTTACCATTTTTATCTCCAGATAGCCAATCATTTACGCTCAGTTGGTCTATTATGATAGACTCCTTTTTCTCATTGGGTTTCTGAAAAATTTCTCCTGATCTGGGTAATTCCAGGTCTTGTAAGGAGGTCTCATAGCCCTCAGGGCAAATTACAGGCCAGACCCTTCCCCTGATAAGGAAACTGGCCTAGCAAGCATCTAGGAATTCCTAAAAATACCCAACACTGCTAAGGATCTCAGTCCAGCCATGACCTTCAATTGAATTCGGAGATTCCCCCTCCCTCCATAGTAGGATAATTACTGCATTTTCCTTCTTGTGATAGGACTATTTTGGATCCCTGATCCCCTGACCCCATTGAATCAAATACATTTACACTCAGAATCCCTCCCTCTGTGAAGGATTTATATTGCCCTTGATTTCACATGAGTAAAGGTATATGCAGGTTCAAGCTTTCCCACTTCAAGACTGTCTGAGGTTCATCATTCATCCTCCTCGGGGTCCAGTCTCACCCAGCCTGCCCTCTGATTCACTGGGCCTGGGCCTTGCTAGGCCTGGGCCCCATCAGGCATGTATCTTGGCTGCAAGCCAACTAGGCATGGGCCTTGGTCTGCACTTCGGTCATGCTTGGCACAGCAGCTTGATCAAGAGCTGTAACACTCTGGTATCACCATAGGTTTTGAAACACCCAAGCTTTCATGGCCACTGGCGATCTCATGCTAAAAGAGCCAAACTGCAACATTCTCTGAAAAACCTTTTCCAACTGCAGCGTAATGAACTCAGGCCTCACCCTAAGACACCCTAGCTGCCCCTGAGAGAAACAGAACCCCCATTCTTTTTCCAGAAGCCAAGTTCCAGGAAAGCAGCTGGAATCTAGGCCCCAGCCAAAGAAAAAGAAACTGTCTTATGCATTTCCCTCAAATTTTGTTACATGCAAGAAGAAATTTAGTGTGTTTTAGTTAATTATGCTAAGAAAAGAAATTGTAATTTACTTTTATTGGTCTGTTACCACCAATTTAGTAAAGTTGTTCTGAAGTGGCAACATTTTGGCTTTAAAAATTTTGTACCATGGGCTGGGCAGTGATGGTGCATGTCGTTTATCCCAGTACTCAGACAGGGGAATCTCTGAGTTTGAAGTGAGCTTGGTCTACATAGTGAATTCAAGGATAACCAGGGCAACACAGAGAAACCATGCTTCAAAAATCAAACAAATAAACAACAACAACAAAAACCAAACAACAAAACAAAACCAACCAACCAAACAAAAACCCTTTGTGTTGCTGCCTGAGTTATTGCTGCAAGAGACTGAATTATCAGACTCACAAACCCACTCTTAAGCAGGCCGTCAATAAAAATGACTTAAAACTTTTAATTGTCATAATCAGCATGATTGTGAATAACTATCTCTTGTGGGTTATTTCATTGGTGGCCCCTGAGAGATCCCCAAAACTCCATGGGACTCAATCTTGTTTCCTAGTCTTCCTTGTCAGAGAGAAGTTGCAGGGGATGTGCCTCCTGGAATGATACCTGTTTTCCAAAACATGAAAAATGACAAAGTTCTTTTGACACACCTAGGAGGTAAATTTGTGTACGGAATTCAGTTCTGGTCCTGGTTTCTGGTTCTTGTTAAGGAGGACAGGCCCCAAAGGTATAGAACATTTCTGGTAAGTCTTTGTGTTAGTATTTAGGCAGCCTGCTTCTGGGTTGCCTAGCAACCTATGGTGTCATCATGTGTTCACCCCCAGGTAGCCACACCTGGCAGGTATGGTTCAGTTGCTCCATAAAAGGATCAATCCACAACTTTGTCTCTCTCTTGCCTTCTTACTCTCTTGCTATCTTGCTCTCTCCCCTTTCTCTGTGAGGGCATCCCCTCCCCTCCCCCATCATGTCTCACTCTCTCCTCTCCATCTCATCAAATAAACCTCTTTCATATAAAATCTGTGTGCACCATCATTTCATTGGTCCTAACACTGGTGCATGGGCCAGGAAGGGTTCTCCTAGTAGCACCTGATCTGGGCACACCAGGAACCCTTAACCAGACCATGACACTTGCAACAGATTTTTCTTCTGTTCTACCTATCTCTAACCACCACTCAACCTTAAAACCTACACTTTCTCTCAGCCTCCCTGTCCTTACTGTGTGCACCTATCCCTCTGGCCACTCAGACTCTGCTTCCTGCCATGTGCTCCAAGCTGTGCCAAAATCGGCTTTGGGAAACTAAAACACTCATGCCAGAAGCTGAAACTGCTGCTTCATACTCAGACACAGCCTGCTTCTAAACTATTGATGTTAGGTAAGCAATTGATGAGGACCCTGTACACACACAGATGGTTTTAAATTGCACCACTGCCTCAAGCCCCATGGGCGAGGTTGAAAATCTCCCACTGAAAGCCTGCAATGAGAGGCTGGCTTGCAGAGGAGGGTTTTCAGTTACTCAGAATTCTGATCAGCTGTGCCACCTTCACACAGAGAGTTTTGAATCAGGACTAGACAGCCTTCCTACGAGCAAGCACCTGGACTCGCTGTGCCACCGCAGTTGCGCACAGTACATGGTGAGCTGCCATGTTGATGTTAAAATAGAGAAGCCCGCCATATGCTCACCTCTCCCCCACTTCTGTAAAACTCCAAGCTGCACATTCTAAATACTGGCTTTCGAAATATTTCTGACCTCTAAGCCCCTACTTCCAAGCTTTTAAAAATCTTTTCTTCCTGATTTCTGTACACTCTGCTCTTTAAAAAATATTTTACAATGCTGTAAATTCTTATCTAATAATTTATATAATTTGCTCATTGGGTTTACATTTCATAAGATTTCTTTGGTCATAACTAACTGTATATTTTATCTCCTTTTAGAATAAAAACGAGTCTCATTTTAAATGGGTATGTATTTTTATATAAATTTAAAGTAATTTTAGAACATGCTCTATATACATGATTCAACCTTTGTTCAAAATATTTTTATATAATGCTAAAATTTCAAAGTTATAAAGGTCTATTCAAATTAAGCTAATTTAAAATTATGTCTAAGTGCCTATGTCTTTATCAGTTCCTAAATTAATAAACGCTGTTTCCCCTGCCATGAGCTGCCTATCATCCAGATTCACCACTAGGCTTTCTGGCTAATAGGTTTGCTATAATAAATTCAAATGCAATTTTAAAATTGTTTTATACTCTTCTACTATATTGTTGGTTTTAAAACTCATAACTCAGGGGTTACTACATACAAGTTTTTACCAATACACTAAATTAAGATCTACTAATTTTAGATGCATTTATTTATATTAAAACTTGATTATTGTGCTATGTCTTCACCATCAAATGGTTAAAATATACTTGAGTTTTGTTTTCTAAAAATGGAAATATTATTAATCTATAATATAGCCTTAGACTTTTATAAGCTATGGACTTTTTATATACTATATCATACAGGAAACTGTTATGCTCTCACTTTAATGGACTATATTTATGACTTTTTAGTAATTTTATAATTTTTATTAATTACACTTTATTCATTTTGTATCCCCTTATGAACACCTCCCTCCTCCCATCCCAGTCCTCCTCTTCCTCCCCCTTCTCTATACATGCCCCTCCCCAAGTCCACTGATAGGGAAGGTCTTCCTCTGCTTCCTTCTGATCCTAGACTATCAGGTCTCATAAGACTGGCTGCATCGTCTTCCTCTGTGGCCTGGCAAGGCTGCTCTACCCTCAGGGGGAGGTGATCAAAGAGCAGGTCAATCAGTTCACGTTAGAGACAGTCCCTGTTCCCATTGCTATGGAACCCACTTGGACACTAAACTGTCATGGGCTATGTCTGTGCAGGGGTTCTAGGTTATTTCCATCAATGGTCCTTGGTTGGAGTATCAGTCTCAGAAAAGACCCCTGTGCCCAGACTTTTTTGGTTCTGTTGCTCTCTTTGTGGAGTTTCTGTCTTATCCAGGTCTTATTATTTCCCACTTTTTTCATAAGATTTCCAAGATTATCTTGAGTGAGGTATCCCAGAAGCAGAAAGACACACAGGGTATGTACTCACTCATAAGTGGATATTAGACATATAATATAGGATAAATCTACTAAAATCTGTACACCTAAAGAAACTAATCAAGAAGGAGGACTCTGGCTAAAATGCTCAACTCCCATTCAGAAAGGCTAAGAGGACATCAGAAGAAGGGGAAAACGGGGAACAGAACAGGAGCCTGCCACAGAGGGCCTCTGAAAGGCTCTACCCTGCAGGGTATCAAAGCAGATGCTGAGACTTTGGCCAACCTTTGGGCAGAATGCAGGGAATCTTATTTATGACTTTTAAGGCTGCAACTTAATGTGGACAAAACTGAAAGTCCTAAGATATAATGGTTAACAAATGCAACTTAAGAGTCAGTCATCTTATAGAGGATCAAGTCCTTTAACATGTTCAAAAATACATTTATCATCCTACAGATGGCAGTGAGGCCATCTTTAATTAACAGTTGAGGATGGTCCCTGAGTCATCATATAGGAGTTGGTAAAAATAATAAGAGAGGAGTCTTCCCAATAAGCTCATCTACAGCAAAAACTATGTTCCAGACCTTGGCTGCTGCTCTAAAGCTGATGCCATTCCCGTGCAGAAAACAAGAGGTCTGCAATGCCCCATCCTACCAGGGTATAGCCCAAAGTCAACTCTGCCAGGTAGCTGTTTCAAATGCAGCCAAAGGAGACACTAGCCTCAACAAGCCACACACATTCTGCTGGCACACTGGCTTTTGGAAGTCAAAATGCTCCCGTGCAGGCTTGTCCTCTGTGCCCAGCCATGGAGGCTCAACCAGCACAAGAGCTACAGACACTTCCAGCCTTTGAGCTCCTTGGCCAGGTGGAGGACAAATTGGCTCCTAGATTCATCAGCCTCCACCACCCTCACCCAGCCCACGGAAACATTGCAGGTCTATTTTGGCCTCACACTGGGGTCCCATGGACATTTTGCCAACTTCTGTCTTGGGAAACTTCAGATGCCTTCTCAGTTCTTTTCATATGCAGGAGACCAGGTCTTAAGCCTTCTAGAGCTGTTACTGTCAGGCCTAGACACAATATGCCTTGTTGCTAAACTCAAACAGGCCTCAGATGTAAGCTTTTACCATCCCTTTAGCTAAAGATGTGGTGATAATGCAAACTTGTACAACCACATAAGAAATCAATATGGCAGTGTCTCAGAATATTGGGAATTATTCTTCCTTAAGAATGAACTGTAGCACTCTTGGGCATATACTCAAAGGATGCTCCATTCCACTACAAGGACACTTGCCCAACTGTGTTCATAGCACCTTTTTTCAAAATAGCCAGAAACTGGAAATGACCTACATGTCCCTCAACGAAAGAGTGGATAAAAAATATGTGGTACATTTACACAATGGAGTATTACTCAGCAGTTAAAAAATAATAACATGATGACATTTGCAGCAAATGGCTGGAACTAGAAAAAAAATCATCCTGAGGTAATTCAGATCTAGAAAGACAAATATAGTATGTATTTATGTATTCACTTATAAGTGGGTATTAGCTATGCTACATTCCATAGACCCAAAGAGGCTAAGTTAAGGAGAAGAGCTCAAGGAGGGGGTGTGGAGTGGACACATGGATCTCCCAGGGGAGAGGAAATAAAATAGATTTTATGGGTGGACTGGAAGTGGGTGGTGAGGTAAATAGGATGGATCAGGTGTGGGGGGTAATGAAGGGAAAGAGAATTGTGGAGCATTTGGAGAGCAAGGTAGAAACCTAGTATAGTGGAAACTCCATGGAATCTACAAGAGTGACCCTAGCAAAGACTCACCTAGTAATAAAAGCTACAGAGCCTGAATTTGTCATCTTCTGTAACCAGGCAAAGCTTCCAATGGAGGGACTGGGACACCAACCCAAACACAAATCCTTAAACCTACAATAGTCCTGACTTCAAGATGTGCTGTGGTAAAGGTGACCCAGAATTTGTGGGAGTGGCCAACCAATGACTGGTCCAACTTGAGACTCATGTAACAATAGAGAGCCCATGCTTGTCATTGAAGGGCCAGAAACCATAGGATGGGTAGTCCAGAGACCTAGGATAGAAGCAATTTGACTGGCAAAACAAAACAAAACAAAACACCAAAAACCCAATGAAATGATCCCTAATGATATTCTGCTATACTCATAGAACAGAGTCTAGCATAACCATTATCAGAGAAGCTTCATCCAGAAACTGATAGGAGCAGATTCAGGGACCCACAACAAAACATTAGGTGGAGCTCAGAGAGTCCCTTAAGAAGCAGAGGAAGAATTATAAGAGCCAGAGGGATCCAGGACACCACAACAATACAGCTCATCTTACCAGAGCTCAGAGGGGTTCACAGAGACTGAAGCAACAATCAGTGAGTCTGAGCTAGGTCCTTTGCAGATATGCTATGTTTGTGTAGCTTGATGTTCTTGTGAGACTCCTAAGAGTGGGAGCAAGAGCTGTCTGATGATTTTGCCTGCTTTGGGGACTCTTTTCCTTCTACTAGGTTGCCTTGTTCAGCGTTAACATGAGGGTATGTGCGTAGTATTATTGTAAGTTGTTATGTCATGTTTGTTTTGATATTCCTAGGAGGCCTGCTCTTTTGTAAAGAGAAAAAGAGTGGGAGTGGATCTGGGAGAGAGGGAAGAATGGGAGGAGAGAAGGAGAAGATAAGAGAGAGTGAAAAACTGTGGTCAGGGTATAATACATGACTGTAGGATAAATAAATGAATTATTTTTAAAAGACTATTAGTATTTGAATTTTTTGACAGCAATCAAGTGTAAGCTAAAATCTACGGAAGGATCTTGGTGTCAAACTTGAGGAGTATAACATTTTAAACGGCAAAAACTACAATTACATCAATGTTAGATGAGAGTCAGAGTAACCTTGCAACATTTGTTTTGGAAAACCATAATAGTTATTTCTGACACAACATGACAAGTAATTTTTATTTATACCTTTTTCAGATACTTTAGTTTACGTTTAATTTTTATAAAAATTAGTTATTTTGCATATACATCTGGGTTATTATCAGAGTCATAGAAATCCTAAATGTATTCTCAAGGTGGATGTGGCTATTGGGGATGAGTAGAGGGTTGAGAAGTGCCTAAGTAGACACAAAATGGAATCAAAATAAGATGGTGCTACGTTAGTCACTTCAATTTCAGTTACTCTGTGGGTGTAACCTCCAATATTCTTAATGTTTTCTTTGGCCTCTTTTCTCTGACTTATAACCTGTAAGTCCATAGTATACTTTCTATTCTATATAGGAGAGCATTCAGCATATAGCGGGATCTTGAGGAATTACTATTCCTAATTGTCTGAGAAAGTGCCAGATTGGCTTCCAAGGTGGTTGTAAAAGTTTACATTCCCACAAGCAATGAAGGAGGGTTCCCCTTTCTCCACAACCTCTCCAGCATGTGTTGTCATTTGACTTTTTTATCTTAGCCATTCTGGTGGGTGTCAGGTGAAATCTCAGGGTCGTTTTGATTTGCAACTCTCTAATGGCTAAGAACGTTGAGCATTTCTCTAAGTGTTTCTCTGTCATTCTGTATTCCTCTACTGAGAATTCTCTGTTTAGTTCTGTACCCTGTTTTTTTTTAAATTTTTTATTTAACTTTTATTAATTACACTTTATTCATTTTGTATCCGCCCATAAGCCCCTCCCTCCTCCCATCCAGGTCCCACCCTCTCTCCCCTTTCTGCATGTATGCCCCTCCCCAAGTCCACTGATAGGGGAGGTCCTCCTCTCCTTCTTTCTGATCTTAGTCTATCAGTTCTCATCAGAAGTGGCTGCATTGTCAGGGTTCTAGGTTATCTCTACGGATGGTTCTTGGTTGGAGTATGAGTCTCTGGGAAGTTCCCTGTGTTCAAATTTCCTTGTTTTGTTGCTCTCCTTGTGGAGTTCCTGTCCTCTCCAGCTCTTACTATTTCCCACTTTCAGATTGCTTGATTTGCTGCTTTTTAACTTCTTTAGTTCTTTATATATTCTGGATATCAGCCCTCTGTCAGATATAGGGTTGGTGAAAATCCTTTCCCAGTCTGTAGGCTGTCGTTGTGTTTTGATGACTATGTCCCTTGCTTTACAGAAGCTTTTCAGTTTCATAAGGTCCCATTTTTATTGATTGTTGCTCTTAGAGCCTGTGCTGTTGGTGTTCTCTTCAGGAAGTTGTCTCCTTTGCCAATGAGTTCCAATGTCTTACCCGCTTTGTTTTCTAACCAATTTCATGTATCTGGTTTTATGTTGAGGTCTTTGATCCACTTGGACTTTAGTTTTGTACAGGGTGATAAGTATGGATCTATTTTCATTTGTCTGCATATAGACATCCAGTTGGACCAGCACTATTTGTTGAAGATGCTGTCTCTTTTCCATTGAATGGTTTCCGCTTCTTCGTCAAAAATCAAGTATCCATAAGTGTGTGTGTTTATTTTTGGGTCTTCTATTCGGTTCCATTAATCCACTATTCTGTTTCTATGCCATTACCATGCATTTTTTATTACTATTGCTCTGTAGTACAGCTGGAGATCAGGGATGGAGATGCCTCCTGATGATCTGTTGTTGTACAGGATCGTTTTGGAAATTCTGGGTTTTTTGTTTCTCCATATGAAGTTGATAATTTTTCTCTCAAGGTCTATGAAGAATTGTGTTGGTATTTTGATGGGAATTGCATTGAATCTGTAGATTGCTTTTGGTACAATAGCCATTTTCACTATGTTAATCCTGCCGATCCATGAGCATGGGAGATCTTTCCATCTTCTGATATCTTCTTCAATTTCTTTCTTCAGAGACTTGAAAATTTTTTCAAACAGATCTTTAACCTGCTTAGTTAGAGTCACCCCAAGGTACTTTATGGTATTGGTGGCTATTGTGAAGGGTGTTGTTTCCCTGATTTCTTTCTCGGCCCTTTTGTCTTTGGTATACATGAGGGCTTCTGATTTTTTTGAGTTGACTTTGTATCCTGCCACTTTGCTGAAGGTGTTTATCAGCTGAAGGAGTTCTCTGGTTGAATTTTTGGGGTTTCTTATGAATACTATCATATCATCTGTGAATAGTGACACTTGTACCTCTTCCTTTCCCATGTGTATCCCCTTGATCTCCTTTAGTTGTCTTATTGCTTTAGCTAGGACTTCAAGTACTATGTTGAATAGATATGGAGAGAGTGGAGAGCCTTGCCTTATCCCTGATTTCAGCAGGATTGATTTAAGTTTCTTTCCATTGAGTTTGATATTGGCTATAGGCTTGCTGTATATTGCCTTTACTATGTTTAGGTATGTGCCTTGTATCCCTGATCTCTCCAAAAGAGATATGAATGGGTGTGGGTGGTAGGGATCTGTTGTCTGGTGGCTTGCGTAGAGAGGTCCTGGGTCTCGGGCAAACATACCCTAGAAGGCACATTCACTCCCTTGCAGGACCAGTTGGAATGCACAGGGGTTCCTCTTGCTCTCTACTCTCTGATTTGATCCTGCTAGGGTAAACGTGGGTGTAGGCTAACAATCAGCTCAGTGGTGCTGTAGCAGCAGGACTTGGTGTCCACCTGCAGTGTGTGCCGCCTCTCTGACCTTCCCCTCTGCCAGGGAAGTCTTATGGTGGCTGGTCCCAGGGTAACACCAGACAGAGTTGGGTTGAGTGTCCTCAGTCGCAGATCCCGGGCCGGATCTGTCTGCCAGAAGCTGCCTGGCGCTAGCACATATGTGGGCCGATTTCGGGGGAGTACCAGGTAGGGTTGAGTGTCCTCAGATCCAGAACTGGGATTTCTCTGCCAGGGGCCTCTGGGTGCGCTGGAGCCAAGGTGCTGTGGTCTGTGGCAGAATCCGCAGACCCCCTCTCTGTCCTTTCCCTCCACTAGGGCCAATGTATGGCGGCGTTCTCAGGTTTGTGCCCGGAGGGGTTGGGTATTCTCAGTCTCTGATCTTGAGCCGGGGTTTCTCTGGCGGGGTCCACCAGTGCTAGAGCTTGGTGCTAGATCTTATTGCAGCTGGACCCGGCAGAGTGTCAGGAAGTGTTTTATGACCACAGTTCCTGATCCGAGCTGAATTTTGTTTGCTAGTGGCAGCCGGCAGCATTGGGGTCGGAGCACTGTGAACCTGTTGTGAACCTCTCTATCCTTCCCCTCTGCCAGGGCAAGGTTATGGCGGCATTCTCGGGGGAGCACCCGAAAGGATTGAGTATTCTCAGCCCCAGATCTGTTTTTTTGGTGGAAGCTGCAGCTGTCTCTGGGGCAGGGGCACAGACAGTGTGGTCTGTGGTGGGTTCTGCTGGCCTCCTCCTGCTTCCTCCAAAGAGGGAATTTGGAGTTTGATAAGGGGAAGTGCCTAGGGATCACCTCCCGGGGAGGAGTCTGCTGGTGACCTGATTCTAGATGGACTCAGATCATGGTTAGTCTCTTTCTTCCTGTAAGCCTAGATAACTCTGGTCTGGGTTGATTAGCTCCTTCACTCACCAATTTCGGCATTGCAGGTCCTTTGCCCCTCAGATATGGTGCACACTAGCTGCCGCCATCTTGGATCCCCCCCCAAGCTTTCTGTTTTAAGGAGAGTTATCATTCAGATTTCTGCTATTACAAAAGGTAAGACATACTATAACTTACTTTATACAGTCTTGGATTAAGTAACTGTATCTTGAAGAATACTGAACTTAGAAAACAAAAGAAAGTCAGTCTACTCTTTTAATGAGTTTATCTATGTTATTATAAGTGAAAATGGGAGATAAAAACAATAGTATCCAGGCTTGGTGATGCTTAAGCAAAGGCAGATGTTGGATATTGTGCAAAGAAATCCCAAAAAGCAAGAGAATAATCTATTTCACTTAGAGTAAATAGGTTTGAAAATGCCAAGCAGCAAAAGCAGGTATCTCCTCAAGTTTCTCACTCTAGCAGGAAAAACAAAGGATCTTTCTTCTGGATTACCTGGCCTAGTTTGCAAGAATGTTCTCAGAAGGAGCCAAGAGGGAGATAAATATATCAGGCTGCTCTGTTCCCTCAGATGTACTTCAAGAACAGCATAAATTCCTTCCATAAGTGCTGGGGTGACCTAAGTATAGTCACCTCAGTGGAGCTGTCTTTTCAATACCAGGGGGAGCTGTCCCTGAAGGTGGAAGTTCCTCCAAGCAGTTGAGTTTTGGCAAATGCCAGATACTAACCCAGACTAACCTCTCATTATTGCCCTTCCCTCCCCTCCTCTGGCCTCCAGGACAGAAAGGTTTTTTTTTTTGTCTTTGGGGGAGTATTTACATTTTTAATTATATAAAATTTCCAAAATTTCAGACATAGAATTATATTGCCTTTAAATTGGTGTACCTGGGATGCAAACTGTGCTCTTTTAGATCTTTAAGACTACATAATAGACCATAATTGTCTTTTTTTTTTTTCCTGAGTAGGACTTAGTGGGTCCTTAGGAGAAAGAAATCCTAAGTTTCAACCGAGGTTTCAGTATAATAATAATAATAATAATAATAATAATAATAATAATAATAATAATAATTCTACAGACCAACAGGTTGGCTCTGGGGCACGGAAGGCATATAAGCTTTAAGGGTAAACACAAATTTATAAACCATTCTATCAAGCTGAACAAGGGGCTAATATCCTACCAAAATTTTTTTCTAATCCTGTGGGAAAGTGACCCTCTGCAATATACACGGAGTTACCTGGCAGACTAGAGAACAATGTTCCTTCCATGTGTCAGGGCTCAAGATAGACAAACAAGTTCATTCATTCATACATTTATTCAAATGTTAAAACATTCCTTCCCATTTTCTTCCACTGTTTTAGGAGATCCATGACTGGTTGTCTTCCTTTATAAAGATACTTTAGGAAGTCATCTGTGGGGTCTGTACAACCACCACTGCCAGAAGAGTGTCAATCCCCATGAGGCAAGAAGGAAATCTGGTTCAATATGACTCAGCAGCTGATGTTGGTTCAAATTTCAAGAATCTGGCACTGGATGGTTTATTTCAGGTGTAGCCTTGGCTGTCCTGGACTCACTTTTTAGACAGTGAGTCAGACAGGACTTGAACTCACAGAGATCTGACTGCCTCTGCCTCCCTGAGTGCTGGGATTACAGGCATGCACCATCATGCCTGGCTATTTCAGATATATTTAACTGCAGCACATTTTGGAAAAACGATTCCTGGTTATAATTAACTCAGTACTGTATATGCAATAAAGCTTAAGATATGGTTATACTGAAACTCTTGTAAGCTAAAAGTAGCATCTTTCATAAAGATAGGTTTTATAAATTAACTGGAAATCAGGCTAAGGTTAAACAGTCCCTTGTGCTCATGATAAGGGACTCAGGAAGGGTAGTGCTATACATTCTGTGAAAGCTAGTGTGTCCTGATCATACAGATAGAACAGTCTAATAATCACATCCATTCCCAACCTTCTGGGCAAAAAACAGGATATACATCACTCCCTTTGAACAGACAACCTTGCGTGTTTAGCATTCCTGGTTTCCCTTTCCCTGAGTACTTTCTTGTGAGAACAAGGACCTGCAATGCTTCCTCTTCTGTTCGGTAGGACCTGCCTGATGAACAAAATCTATGCCCAAGATCTTACCTTGTCCTGTGGCCTTTATGGTGAGTTAATTCTCTATAGCCAGGCCAGCCAGAGCCCAACTGTCTGAAGGGTTGGAACACCATTCCGAATGAATAGCTGAGCTAGATGGTGCACTCTCTCACTTGAAGATTATCCACCCTTGTCCAACCAAGCTGCTACTCCAGTGATGCAGTATGTTGGCCTGGCTGGAATATCTCTGGGCCCTTGGAATGTTGTCAGGACTGTTTGAGCTCAGACTTTCAAGAAACCAAGCATGCATTTGGAGATTTTTAGAAATATTTAAAATAAATTTTATACAATATATTCTGATCATGTTTTCCCCTTCCCCATCTTCTCTCAGATCCTCTCCACATATCCTGTTGTAGCCTGCTATTTGAGACAAAGCCATCCTTGTATTCAGCTTCCATTTTGTTTCTAAGATGCAAAATTTTAAGCTTCTCAACTCTGCTTCCTGGAAGCAGTTGCTCATAGCCAACCTTATGATTCAACAGTGTCATAATTCACACTTTGTTATCTATTCACTTGGCTACACTCTAGTTGCACCCTTCTTATCTTGGCCATACTTTGTATGTACTCTAGAAGACCCTAAGCCCTGCCTTACTTACCTGACTTAGGACCAATCAGCTTAAAGGTTAGCTGATAATACTTGTCTAGTTAGCCAAAATCACAATATTGCTTTGTAAGTTTAGCCAAATGTGTTACTGCCCTTCCCATTTCTTTTGAATTTGGTTCATTCTATAAAAATCTGGCTGTGAGAACTTGTAGATGTCACAGTTAGGCTTCTGAGTCCTTACTGTAGCCCTGATTGATCAGCTTGGAAAAGGTGTTCCAATAAACCATCCATATGTAACTGAGACCAGAATCTGAGTGGTTTGTGTGGCTGTTCTTATACCAGAACAATCCACTTCTATGCTTTCTGTCTCTTAAAAAAAGGAACAGGCAAATTAAAAAGAAAACCACAATTTAAATGGAAAAAAAAGAAAAAGCAGAAGAAACAGATATAAATCGAAACCTATAAAAACACAAAATCAGAAACTATACAATACACAAGCAAAGGAACAGTAAGATAAGAAAAATACTAAACAAAGCATTGTGAGACAAAAAAATACCCCTACAAAAATACCATTGAGATAATTTTATGTTGACTATCACCTGCTGAGCAGGTAGCCAACCCTTAAGTGTGGTTTGTATACCCAGTGAGGCTCCATTGGAGCAAACTAATTTTCTCTTTGCAAGTGGCTGTCAATTAGAGATAACTTCTTGGTAAATAATGGGAACTTGTATCAACTTTTCTCTTGCAGCACTGGGGCCCACCTGGCCCTGTGCATGTTCCCACAGTCTGTGAATTTATATGTGTATAAGTCTTGCTATGTCTGGAAGACACTGTTTTCTTGGTGTCTTCCATGACCTCTGGCTCTTACATTTTTTTCTGCTTCTTCTCTCCTCTTGTGCCTATCTCCCTGAGCCAAGGCAAGAAGTTTGATGAAAACTGGTATTCTTATTATGCTTTTAGGCCCAGCCAACAGACTCAGTGATTTGGAGAGAGACCTGGTGCCAATCTACAGTTACAACATTTTATAGGCCATGTAGCATCATTTTGGTCATACTTAGGGTTTGTATATGTGGAATTTCATGTATCCAACAAGAAACTGAACTTAGGTAAAGAAAATATTTGAAAAGAAACTACAAAAAGTAGAGTACCAGTATAATAATTCCTTATAAAAATTTGTTCTTTGGGAAATATTTTTTTTGTATCCATTACTATTAAATCAGGGTAAAAGGAACACACTCACTACACACCAAAAGGAGAGACCAGGATCTACTCTGAACCTGGGAGGAGAAGGCTGATGCTTAGATAAACTTGGAGCAAACACTGAGATAACAGTACTTTAAAGGGCAATTGTCACTATTCTATTTCCTTTACCCATTTTTTTTCTTTCTGGAAACAGGAATTATTAGTACTACAATATTTATTAATCTGAAAGCCTTCAAGTAAATTTGCAATTCCTTTTCTTTAGTCTTTAAATAGAACAGAGGGAACCAAAGGTAAGTAAATACTGAGTTAACATGTAGGGCAAAGAATTTCTTGATCTTAATTCCTAACCCTTCTCATTTTATTCAGTTCTTCTCCAGGGGTTCTTTGTGCTTACACCAATACCCTTCACATACCTCAAAATCCTAGACCACCAACCACATCATGACATTCGATACTTCATCTTCCATACTTACATGGAGTACAATAAAAAGTAAATTTGTATTTTCTAAGATCTTTTACATTTCCACAATACCCCTTATATAGATCCTAAGCTACAAAATAATGAGACAGTTCTGTGGACACATACTGCTTTTTTCAATCCATTAAAGATCTGCTAAAGGATCTGGCTTCATTCTTTAGTGGTAGGTGTTTTGCACAGATGAGTCAACTTGACACTTTCATTATTGCAAAAATAGTCAAAGAAAATAGAAAGACATTGAATGTTTTGTACAGACAATGTGGGAACCTTGGATCCTTGTCTGGGAACCCAGGAAAAGCCTTACAGCCAAGTGGAGAGTCTCAAGTTCTTTTTCTTTGTTGCTGTCTGATAGTAGAAGCCTGTCAAAGTGGATATCAGTCATGTCGTTTCAGATACTATTCATCTCTTTGAGGACTTTGATCTGCTAATATAGACATTGGTACTAGAAGACATTACATGGGTGGGTATTGCTAATTTTGGTGGCCAATTGGTGCAGGTTCAATAAGCTCTGGTTGAAAATCATCTTCAAATAACAGATATATTTCATGACCTGAAGGCTGGCACACCAAACATTTCCATAATGTGATCTCATGGAGTTGTGGTTACTATATTGGTTCTTAAAGAACGGGAACATCTCTGCAGTGTTTTTACTTCTGTAACTGGCTCAGAGAAAACAAAATCAACAGCACAAAAAGTGCTTGAAATGTAACAGTTGCAGCAGCTGGATCTGGTTGATGAACTAGTCCTCACAGTTGTCACACTGTTGTAACTATGAAAGCAAAGCAGCCATGAGGATGTTGGGAAAACACTAAGATCTGCTAAGATAGCAAAAGCATGTAGGCTTGAGTATTGGCAGAGGATGAGTGGAGGAGGAACACTTGCTGAGATGCAGGAATGGGGAAGGTGGAGATGACTGCTTAGGGTATTCACTTAGCCAGGGTAGGTATGAGTTAAGATTGAGCCTGAACAAGAAATGGCCAATGGCATCTGGTGGGGAGATCCACTAAAAGGCATGAGTCACGTTTTCATTGTTGGGCTGAGTGCTGACTTCCATAACAACCTGGGTGATAGTTTCTTTTTAACTTTTTAAAAATTTCAGTTTTACTTTACATCCCAAGGGTGCCCCTCTCTTCTCTCATACCAGTCCCCCTATTTTGTACTCCTTCATTCCCATCTCTTTCCCCCCCCCCAAAAAAGGGGAGCCCCCTCCCCCAGTATCAATCTTCCCCAGCACTTCAAGTCACGTCAGGACTGAATATATCTTCATCACCTTAGGCCAGGCAAGGCAGTCCTGCCAGTGGGAATTGATCCAAAAGCAGACAATAAAGTCCATGCTAGAAATAGCACCCCCTTCCACTCCACAGGTTCCCCATATGAAGACCAAGCTGCCCATCTGCTACATGTATGCTTGGGCCCTAAGTTCAGATCACCAATGCTCCTTAGTTGATGTCTCAGTCATTGAAAGCCCCCAATGGGGCTGGGTTCTGTAGGTCTTCTTGTGAGGTTCCTGACCTCTTCAGGTCCTTCTATCTTTCCCCCAACACTTCCACAGGACTGCTGGAGCTCAACCACATGCTTGGCTGCAAGTCCCAGCATCTGTCTAGAGCCACAGCTGGCTGGAGCCTCCCAGAGGACAGTCAAGTTAGGCTCCTGTGTGCAAGCATAGCAGAACATCATTAATAGTGTCAGGAGCTGGTTCTCTACCATTGGGTAGGTCTCAGGTTGGACCAATTATTGGTTGGACATTCCCTCAATTTTTGTTCACTCATTATCCCAGCACTTCTTGTAGGCAGAGGCATTTTTCGATCACAGTTCTTGTTAATGGGTTGTTGTTCCCCTTCTTCCAAATAGTCCTGCCTGGCTAGGAAGTGGTCACTTCAGTCTTCATGTCCCTCCCCCGCCCCGTTAGGAGTCTCAGCCAGAGTCACACCCATATCCTCCCAGGAGCCTACCCTGTCACAGGCCTCCAGCTTGACAAAGTTTTCTTTCTTGTTCCCAGCCCTCTCACCTCCCACCCCTGTTATCTCCACATCTGAGCCCCACCCAAGCTTTCCTCCCCATTCCATCTCCTGCCCAGTTCTCTCTCTTCATCCACTTCTGCTGTCTATTCTATGTCCCTTTCTGAGTGACATTCTGGCACCCTTCCTTACACTTTTCTTGTTACTTTGCAAGTCCATTGATAGAGGAGGTCCTCATCCCCTTCCCACTGAACCAGCCACTGAGTTTATGTCAGAGACAGTCCCTGTTCCCCTTACTAGGGTACCCACTTGGATACTGAGCTGCCATGGGCTACATATTAGCAGGGGTTCTAGGTTATATCCATGAATGGTCTTTGGTTGGAGTATCAGTCTCAGAAAAGACACCTGTGCCCAGATTTTTTGGTTCTGTTGCTGTTCTTGTGGAGCTCCTGTCCCCTCCAGGTCTTCCTATCTCCACCTTCTTTCATAGGCTTCCTTTGACTCTGCCCAAAGTTTGATTATGAGCCTCAGCATCTACTCTGATACCCTGCTGGATAGAGTCTTTCAGAGTCCCTCTGTGATGGGCTCCTGTCTTGTTTCCTGTTTTCATCCAAGAAGCAGAAAGACACACATGGTGTATACTCACTTATAAGTGGATATTAGACATAAAATATAGGATAAACATACTAAAATCCGTACATCTAGAGAAGCTAAGCAAGAAGGAGGACCATGGATAAAATGATCAATCCTCTCTCAGAAAGGCAAATGGGACGAACATTGGAAGATGGAGAAAAAAGGAAGGATTTTTAACCAAATTATTCAACTATTGTCCAAATGTTATTATGAATGAAATAATATTCAAAGTGCCATGCTTGTGGTACTGTCATTATTTACTTATGTTTAATATAATAATGCTTTATGTGAATGTCAGCTGCTTTCCTCAGTAACTTCAATTTGTATTATATTCCTTAAGAGGAGGAAGTCAGAGGCCAATGGAGAGTGTGACTACTGAGTTCCAACAGCAACTTAGGCAATTTTATACTGATTTCTGAACTGTATAATGTTTTAAAATGTCACGCAGGAATATAAGTTCAAGGTTTTGAGAGAACCATCTGGCTAGGTCTCTATCAAAAAATTAAATCTTTAGGAACATTTCTAAGTAAAGTATTATTAACCACACATAGAGAGTCACAAACATTCCCCCTCTGCCATCTTTATATTTATACTTTTATTGTCACTCAGCTCTTGTTCCATGGCTCCTGGAGTTGCAACTTGCTTTATTCTGTCCTGTCCTGGCTGTGACCTTATCTTGCAGGAATAAGCTGTAAAAACTTTATGGCTTGCTTCCTATGGTCCCAAGGAGCCTTTAGGAGAAGGGAGATGAGAGCTGACTCAGTTTAAGCTCTGGGCAAGTCCTTAAGTTTGAGCTATGATCTAGGTATAAGAAAGGTTGAAGTAATACTCTGAGGTTTGGGGAGCCAAGAAGCAGAGAAAGAGATGGCTGGGAAGGAGGGACCAAACGGTAAGAGAGACAGATATGCACAAAAACTGAGAGAGAAAGAAGAACAGTAGTTGTGGAGTCTACAGATGAAAAACAAAAACAAAAGACAAATGGATGAGAGGACAAAGTTTACTGGGACTGTGAGTATGAGATATTAGCACCACTCATGTAACATAGGGAGTAGTGGGTGTGGATTTCTCCCTAAAGTGTGAGGTGCATGTTCCAGGTTGGCTTTCAGTTGCTTCTCAGTCAAAGTGAGCTTGGAGAATAGATCAGCTCTCCTCTCATGACTAACAATAGGGAAGAGATCAAACAAGACAGAGACGCCAATAAAAAATCAACAAAATAACTCACACAGTTGGCCAGCAATTCATCCAGGCTAAAACGGAAACCATGCCTTCTGCTATTGTCATTCCACCTTAGCACAAGAAGACAAAGGAATTATCCTCATCAGGTGTTTCATTTCCAAACTTTTATAAAGCTCCTCAAAGGAATTTCTCAACTCTAAGTAGGTTCCCCAAGACTTCTGAACTCAGAGATCTGTCCTTAGTTACTACAAAGTCCTTCTCAATCACAACTGAATTCAGCATATAGCTTTATCTCCTAGGAGTTTCAGAAGGACATGTTCCACTGTGGTGTCTGGGAACACAGTGAAAGACTATGGAGACCTTTAAAGTTATATTAAATGCATTTTGCATTATGATATGGCTACAAAGCTATGGGAACCAGGGAGTGGAGTATGGTGGTTTGAATGAAAATAGCTCCATAGAGACTTATATATTTCAATGCTTGGTCTCCAGTTGGTGTAACTGATTGTTAGGGATTAGGAAGTGTGGACTTATTGAAGGTGTGTCCCTCACTGGTGATAGGCTTTGAGGTTTCCAAAGTCTACCCAATTTTAAGTCTTACCTTCTCTGACTTGGGCTTGTAGATCAGATATAAGCTTTCAGCATATGCTCCCTACCATGATGGTCATAGACTAACCTCTGAAACTGTAAGGAAACCTCAGAGTAAATGCTTTCTTTTAAAAGCTACTTTGGTCATGGTGTTTCTTCATAGTAATAAAAAGTAACTAAGATAGATATCACTGCAACCATATTAGAATAATCCAAATAGAAAGGTCTAACCATACCACATGCAAGAAATGTGTGGAAGAATTCAAATTCTCCTAAGATAACAGAAAGTTTATAAGGTCAGTCTACAAATAATGAGTACTGTATCCACATGATGTAGATAGAATAGAATTGAAGGAACTGGGGTCTGGGCACTCCATCTTGCTCATCAGTGTAAAATCTCAAATGTCCTAGCAACCAAGTAGTATCAGGAAAAGAATCACTGATTCTGGGGTAGTGGCCTCAGAGCCAGGTATATCAGGTATATCATGGGGATTAGAGGCTGCCAGAGAGACACCTTGGTTAGGTACTCAGGTACAAGGATCAGATACCTGTGATGTGTGTCTTGAAACACAAGACGGGACCATTAAAGTTTCCTCCTTTCCTGGAGGGCGAGCATCACCTGTTTTCTAAGGAAAAAGTAGATGAGCTCAGGAAAGACTATGTGCCATATAAAGGGCTAATGTCTCATGGCATTCAGGGGAACTTTTCCCTAAGAATTTTTCAAAGAGTGAACAGGGTTGCCACCAATAAGAGTCAGAGAAAGCTATCCAGGAATTCAGGACTCCTTAGCTCAATTCCATCAGAGACAGGGAGAGCCAGTACTAGCTGAATCCCTGTTCTCAGATAGAAGACGGTTCATACCTCTTCATAAATTGTCTGCAAGTACCAAGGCATGAACAGAATCTGAATAACAATTGGCTTCACTGGGAAAATCAAAGGGAAGGAAATAAGAAGCATAGCATGCATGGGGGCCTCTTTATAAAAACAAAACAAAACAAAACAAACAAACAAACAAACAAACAAACAAAAACCCTCAACCATGGAACTCCCAAGAATCCTAGGTCACTTTAAGGTAATTGCCTTCCTTCAGACACACCTACAAATCAGGATTTGCTTGACTTTCTTTATTATAGATACATAAAAGGAGGAGCTGATGGTGATTGTAAATGGAATGACCTTTTTGAAAACTTGGCCATGATCGGAACATTTGACACGGGCTATGCATGCCAATGGAGTGAAGAGTCTTTATTCAAGAATATTGGTCACCAACCACCTGACTTGGTGCCATTCAAAACACTGGATTTTGTGAAGGATATTGGACTCTATAAACAAGAAACACACTCTGAGATGAAACTCGCAAAACAACGTAATACTTTCTGTCAACTTTGAAAAAGATTACTTATGGGACATTACATCAGAAACCCCAGATTTCCAAAACCAAAAGAAATCAAGAGGCTGTGACTGACTGAGCCCAAGAGATTGCTTGAAATTCATGGTAAAAGCTTTTGCAAACCAAACATACTTGAAGATCTGAAAAAGACAATTACCTTTAAGGATTTCATTGTACACAAGAACTACAACATGCCAGGCATGATTAACAATTTTATTATGAGAAGAGGATGGATTATGACTCCTGTACGAGGAGTGTTAAAGATAACATAATGCAGAAGAAACATGGTAAAGAAGGTCAAGATGAGGAGAATGGTGGAAAGGAACTTGACTAAAAGATTTTCCTATCACCACCTACTTGACTGTGTCTTCCTCTCATTTTGCATTTAAGAGGCATTGGGTGCCACTCTTTGACACCACAGTAACAAAAGTAACACAACACTCAGAGACAGTTTTCAATGAAGTTATGCTTTGACTTCACTAATATTTTTGATATTCTATAGAGTGTGAAGTTAATGTTAGAATCTACTTTTCTCCTGTATTTTTTTTTAGTGACACTGTTTGTAAAACCACCTAAATCCATTAATTATATACAGAATTACTCTGAATAAAAAGACTGAGTGAAAATATTGTAATTGTACTGAAAGGACATGTGTAGAGTTTCCTATAAATATAAATATTAATGAAATGATTATAGAAATCATTTTTTCCATTTTTAAATTCTTTATTAATTACACTTTATTCACTTTGTATCTCCCCTATGGTTCCCTCCCTCCTCCTGTCACAATTTCTCCCTTCCTTCCCCCTCTGCACGCATGCCCCTCCCCAAGTCCACTGATAAGGGAGGTATTCTTTTTCTTCCTTCTGATCCTAGTCAATTAGGTCTCATCAGGAGTTGCTGCATTGTCTTCTTCTGTGGTCTGGTAAGGCTGCTCTCCCCTCAGGGGGAGGTAATTAAGGAGTAGGCCAAAAGGAAAATAGCTGACCATCATTTTAGCCATAGAATTCAAGATTGGTTGTTAAAATGATTTCTATATCAGAGAAAGTATATAGAAATCGTTTTAACAACCAGTCTTGAATTCTGTAGCTAAAATGATGGTCAGCTATTTTCTTTTCTTGCATTCATGCCTTTGTTCTTCCCAGATAGTGGTTATCCTCAATGATTTTACTGTCCAGTACTCCTTGGTCTTTACAAGATAAATTTAACTGTTGTATGTAAAGCACATATTCAATATCATTTATTTTATTTGCATGTGTGTGATTGTTGATTATTAATATTTATTATTGATTTATCTTTTAGTTAAACAGTGGTTATTCCTAAACCAGCTGTATGCCTAAATCACCACACAGAGACTAGGATTTACTTAATTAACCTAGAGTACAATGCTGGGCTATAGTTACTTCATCCTAAACCTCCAAGCCCACATAGTTTCTTCCCATTCATTTTTCCCACGTTATACTTGCTTTTAGTCATATCTTAGGTCCAGTTCATCTCTACTCATGGTTCCAAGTCCTTTCCTGTGGATCTCTGTTCTACGACTCCCCCCCCTCACTTCCTTCTCCTTACCTCTGGACCAGGATGCCCCACCCTATTCTCTCCATTGCTCAGCATTTGCTGGTTATTTTGTTGACAATACAGAGAACAAATGGTGGCATGTTTACACAAACTTGAGATAGGTGATGCTTAGAATAAATATCATAATGCAATGTCTGGATTGAAACCAGACAGTGGGGTAAGAAATCAACATTTGAATGAACAAGGGGAAACTGTATACATTCCAGAAGAACATAATACAAATATTTCCCCCTTTAAATCCAATAAAGGGTTCCTCTTCTTTCAATACAATAATAACTACATAAGTAATGAAAACTATTAGGTAAAATTTAAATTTGCAATGTCCAGTCCATGTGTATTTAGCAACTTAGGAAAAAGTATTTGCTTATTCTATCTTGATAAGTTTAGAGTTCTATACCTAAATTAAATTTTATCCTTATTGGTATTACTGATATGAAAACATTTTCTTAATTTCTAAACAACTTAAGCCTAATTGTGAAATTATAACTATTTGGTCTTCAGCCCCACCAGAGACTTGGGAAGGAATAAAATTAGTTACTGGAGTAAATAGGAAGTGCATGTTAGCAGCTTCAAAAATAAAAAAATAAAAAATTGACAGAGACAGTTTACTGCCTGAACAGTCACCCAAAACTCTTTATAACGTTGGAGCATCATCTTCAGCCTTCTGGATCAGTATATTTTACAGACATATATGTGAAGCAGGAACTATTTAGGACTTGCTTACCTTGTCTTGGCAGTGTTAGGCAGTCGACTTGTCCTGCATTTAAGCATGCACGTTTTTTGGCAGAATTCTGTCTGTCGTGAAATGAGGCCATTTTCTTTTTGTCCAGGTGGCTCATTTACCTCATTTGAAGCCATCTTCATATGGAGGTTCTTTGATGCTCATCATCTTCTTTGAGGTAAGCTGGGTGCTTCCAGGAGATGACCTGTCTCATTGTAAAAGAATCTTTAAAATAATGAAAACATTTAAAAATTCCATATTCTATAGGTCTTTGAGGTTTTGAAGACTTACCTTTCTTTATATCATCATATCTATCTGTTAAACCTAGGATGTATACTCCTATGTTAAATTAGACTAGTGTCTGATATGACTATGAGTTAATTAACTATTAACTTACATTACCTAATATCCTAACCTTATTTTCTCTCTGAATAAGATCATTAACAACTTATAACCATCTCCTAATGACAATAAATATTCATAGCCCCAGAAAACAAACAAACACTTACCCAACCCCTTAAAGTAAGTTGGACATCCTTCTCATGAATTTTTTCTTGCTGACTTTTTGGACATGCAGAAATCCTGTTAGGGGGCCCAAAGGAAATTGAGAAAAATGGTTAATTAAGCAAGCATTAACATTTGTGGTCCAGTCTTTGAATGTTGAGAAATTTCAGGCTTAATAGAAGTCCTGTTTAGAAAAAGTCTAAAATGCTGGACCAATTGAGATTAGTAGCTTTCTTCAAAGTTCTCTTGGGAGGAGGCTCTGATAAGAAACAGCAGTTGAAGCATTTGAGGCATGAACAAGCAAAACATGCAAGATGCTGGAACAGATGTGTCAACTTTACAGCATGCTGGAAGAATGACTCCTTCAGGTTTGATCCAGCTTCTCTGCTTTCTGGTTATTTCGTTCTGAAAACATAGTTTTTCACAAGCATTATACAGTCTTAAAATTATAAATGCATGAGATGTGCAGGATGAAACCCAAATGTAAACCCATTTTATCTGTGCCATTTAAAAGAATGGCATAGTAAAATTTGAGGATATTGTAGCTAAGGATTTGTTGGCCATGTATTGTTGAAGTTCTGGCTGGAGACATTTTTATGTCTCAGTCAGTTTCAGGTTGTTCCCATGTGAAGGGATCAGCAATTTATGTTACCTGTTCTGTTTAGATTTCTTGATTTCTCTCTTCTTATGTGTGGCCAAGATCTTCAGGTCTTCCTCTGTCATATCTGATTTTTATCGGTTTTAATGGAACCCATAATTTCTCTTCTATGAATATATGCAAAACCTCTTTCCCAGCATAACACATTCCCTGTTCTCCATTGTGAGGTTAGGGTATCTTTGACATATACAGCCTGAAATAATTTGGCAGTTTTTTTCTATAACCCAGTATCTTTCTGCAGCTGTTGTTTGTTGTTCATTAACATTTAAGAAATTTAAAGCAGGGGGATCCAAGATAGTGGCTATCAGATGCATCATTTCTGAGAAGCAGAGGATTCGAAACTCCAAAATTGGTGAATGGAGGGGCAACTGAAGCTGGAAAATCGACATTGTGGCTTCCTGAAGGAGGGAGGACAGCACAGGAGTGGAGAACTCATTGTTTCAGGTCAGAGGCAGACTTCTCTGGAAACGGAGAGGGGCACTTTCCTTCTTTGAGCCTCCCTCCTCCTCAGAGGAGCCTAGCCACAGCGCCAGTGACACAGAACTTGCTGCCTGAGAACCGAGACAGTTTAGGCGGGGATACTAGCACTGCAGCTTCAGCGGCCAGCCTAACCTGCTTGCTGAGCCCGAGATCCACGGTAAAAGCCTGCCTAGGTCCCACACCTGTTAGTGGCCGGCCATACCGACTCCACAGAGCCTGACTGTATGGGATGCTCAGTTCCTCAGTGGCAGACAGTGGGCTGTGCAGCCACCAAAGTCTGGCAGACCTGCAAAACCACCCAGGTGCACCAAGCGCTGAGCCACGGTACTGGCTCCACAGGACTTCCCAGCAGGCACCTGGGCAACCCAATTCTGCTTAGCAGGTCCAAACGTGCCAGTAGAGAACAGGAGGAACCCCTGAGCTTTATGATTTGACCTGCTAGAGAGTGAGTGCACCCCCAAGTGCCTGCAGAGCCCCAGATTCAGGGTGCTTATAAGCTAGCAGCCAGACATCAGAAATCTCCCACCCACACACCCACTGTGGGAAACAGAGGGTAACCTGGAACATGGAAACCCTGGCTCTGTGGCACCACCAGTGGAGTTTAGGCAAATAACTCCTGGAGCTCAGTTAGATTCGAATACCAGTAGCCTGTAGGCCATTGACATACTCAGGCAATTTGTGCACAGGATCCTCAGCAATGCTTGTGATAACTTCAGCGCCTGTGACCCTTCTGGTGACCAAAACGCATCCTTCCATCACACTGAAGGCCTCTACATTTTCTAGGAATCTGTCCCTGAAGGCAAACTTCCACGCACATGCACGCATACACGCTTGTCTGAATTTGTCTTTCTGCACCCACAGACTTCCCTCCCACAGGTACAGCTGAAGCACCAACACACACTGAAACAATTGAACCTCTCTCATCTCCCTGAAGAATTCTCCAGACACCAGAGAAAGATGGAACCAATCTGAACTGCAGAATCCAAGAATAAAGAGTGAAGGTTACAGATAAAGAAATGCCAAAGGTCGGCGAAAGAACACACCCAACAAAAATCAGGAAATCATGGCCTCACCAGCAACCCCCCAAATCAATGGATACTCCAATTCATAGGAAACACAGGAAAATGATCTTAAAGATATGTTTATCCAGTTATTAGAGTCACATAAAAAGGAAATAAACAGATCTCTCAGAGAAATCGTTATGCAACTAGAGGGACAAGTAGAGGCAAAATTAGTGGCATATAGAGAAGAAACAAACAAAAAATAGAGGTCATCATACAGAGACAGGAAGCCACATTCAAACAGATGAAGGAAATGGTACAAGACACAAAAATAAAATTAGAATCAGTAATGAAAACACAAACAGAGAAAACCCTGGAGCTGGAGAACTTAGAGAAAAGATCAGGAACTATAAAAGTAAGCATTACCCACAGAATACAAGAGATGGAAGAGAAAATCTCTGCTGCTGAAGACACACTTGCAGATATTGATACTTCTCTCAAAGACAAAGTAAAATCGGTAAGTCCCAAACACAAAATATCCAAGAAATCAAAGTAGCCATGAAAAGGCGAAGTCTATGAATAATAGGAATTGATGAAAAAGAAGATTCCAGTCTCCAAGGTCCAGAAAACATATTCAAGAAAATCATAGAAGAAACTTTCCCCAATTTAAAGAAGGAGATGTCCATAAACATACAAGAGGCCTACAGAACACCAAAACAGACTAACCAGAAAAGAAAATCCTCATGTCACATCATTGTTGAAACACTAAATTTACAGAAGAAAAGATATTAAAAGGAGCAAAGGAAAAAGGCCAAGTAACATATAAAGGTAGACCTATCAGAATCACACCGGACTTCTAATCAGAAACTATGAAAGCCAGAAGGGCCTGGGCAGATGTCATGCAGGCTCTAAGGGACCACAGATGCCAATCCAGAGTACTATACCCAGTAAAGCTTTCAATCAACATAGATGGAGAAAACAAAATATTCCACGATAAAACTACATATAAGCTATTTCTACACAGCAAACCAGCCCTACAGAAGATACTAGAAGCAAAACTCCAATCCAACGAAAACAACTATACTCAAGAAAACATAGGATACAGATAATGTCCCTACAAAAATTAAAAGAAAACAAGCAATGAATCACAGTAAGACCACCAACTCCAGAATAAAAGGAACTAACGTTCATTGGTCACTATTATCTAGCAACATCAGTGGACTCAACTCTCCAATAAAAAGACACAGACTAAAAGAATGGGTGTGGAAAAGGGATCCAACATTCTGCTGCATCCATGAAACACACCTCTGCAGCAAAAATAAATACTACCTCAGAATGAAAGGCTGGAAAAATATTTTCCAAGCAAATGGACACAGAAAACAAGCTGGGGGAGCTATCCTGTTATCTAATAAAATAGACTTTCAACCAAAATTAATCAAAAAAGATGAGGAGGGGCACTACATTCTCATCAAAGGGAAAATCCACCAAGAGGACATCACAATTATGAACATCTATGCCCCCAATACAAGAGCGCCTACATTTATAAAAGAAACATTATTAAAGCTTAAATCACACATTGATCCCAATACCTTAACAGTGGGAGACTTTAACACTACACTCTCAAAAAGGGACAGATCATCTAGACAGAAGCCAAATAGGGAAATAAAGGCACTTACATAGGCCCTAATTCAAATGGACTTAATAGATATCTATAGAACCTTGCACCCAAACTCAAAAGAGTATATCTTCTTTTCAGCACATCATGGAACCTTCTCCAGAATAGACCACATAGTTGGTCACAAAGCAAACCTCAATAGATACAAAAAGATTGAAATAATCCCCTGTATTTTATCTGACCACCATTGACTAAAGCTGGACCTCAAGAACAATAGAAATAACATAAAGCCTACACATACATGGAAACTGAATAACTTGCAACTTAATGACAGCTGGGTTAAGGAAGAATAAAAGAAAAAAATTAAAGACTTCCTAAAATTCAATGAAAATGAAGGTACAACATATCCAAATTTATGGGACACAATGAAAGCAGTGATCAGAGGAAAATTCATAGCACTAAATGCTTTTAAGAAAAAAATTTGTAACATTTCATAAAAGCAATTTAATGGCTCAACTGAAAGCCCTAGAGGAAAAACAAAAAAGAAGTAGTTACACCCAAAAGGAACAGACGGCTGGAAATAATCAAACTCATGGCTGAAATCAATCAATTAGAAACAAACAAAACTATTCAAAGAATCAATGAAACCAAGAGCTGGTTCTTTGAGAAAATCAAGAAGATAGACAAACCCTTATCCAAACTAACTAAAAGGTAGAGAGAAACTATCCAAATCAGTAAAATCAGAAATGAAAAGGGGGACATAACTACAGACACTGAGGAAATCCTAACAATCATCAGGTGGTACTACAAAAGTCTATATGCCACAAAATTTGGAAATCTAAAACACAGGAGTGGAGAACTCTTTGTTTCAGGTCAGACGCAGACTTCTTTTCTCTAAGTTCTCCAGCTCCAGGGTTTTCTCTGTTTGTGTTTTCATTACTGATTCTAATTCTATTTTTATGTCTTGTACCATTTCCTTCATCTGTTTGAAAGTGGCTTCCTGTCTCTGTATGATGTCTCTATTTTTTTGTTTGTTTCTTCTCTATATGCCACTAATTTTGCCTCTACTTGTCCGTATAGTTGCATAGCTATTTCTCTGAGAGATTTCTTTATTTCCTCTTTATGTGACTCTAATAACTCTAATAAAATCAATTATCTGGATAAATTCCATCTACCAAAATTAAGTCAAGAACAGGTAGAAAGATTGAACACCCCTATATCCCCCAAGGAAATTGAAGCAGACATCAACAGTCTCCCTTCCAAAAAAAGCCCTGGGCAAGATGGTTTCAGCACAGAATTCTACCAGACCTTCAAAGAAATGCTAACTCCAACCCTCTTCAAATTATTCCACAAAATAGAAACAGAAGGAACTTTACCAAACTCATTCTATGAAGCTACAGTCACCTTGATACCTAAACCACACAATGACCCAACAAAAAAAAGAGAACTTCAGACCTACCTCTCTTATGAACATTGATGCAAAAATACTCAATAAAACATTTGCAAACCAAATCCAAGAACACATAAAAGATATCATCCACCATGACCAAGTTAGCTTCATCCCAGGCATGCAAGGATGATTTAATATATAGAAATCCATCAATGTAATCCACCATATAAACAAACTGAAGGAGAAAAACCACATGATCATCTCCTTAGATGCCAAAAAAGCATTTGACAATGTCCAACATCCATTCATGTTTAAAGTCTTAGAGAGATCAGGAATATAAGGCACATACCTAAACATAGTAAAGGCAATATACAGCAAGCCTTAGTCAACATCAAACTCAATGGAGAGAAACTTAAATAAATCCCACTGAAATCAGGGACAAGGCAAGTCTGCCCACTCTCTCCATATCTCTTCACCATAGTACTTGAAGTCCTAGCTAGAGCAATAAGACGACTAAAGGAGATCAAGGGGATACAAATAGGAAAGGAAGAGGTCAAAGTTTCACTATTCACAGATGATATGATAGTATACATGAGTGACCCCAAAAGTTCAACCAGAGAACTCCTTCAGCTGATAAACACCTTCAGCAAAGTGGCTGGATACAAAATTAACTTAAAAAAAAATCACAAGCCCTCCTGTATACCCAAGACAAAAGGGTCGAGAAAGAAATCAGGGAAACAACAGCTTCACAATAGCACCAATAACATAAAGTACCTTGGGGTGACTTTAACAAAGCAGGTGAAATACCTGTTTGACAAAAAACTTCAAGTCTCTGAAGAAAGAAATTTAAGAAAATATCAGAAAATGGAAAGATCTCCTGTGCTCATGAATCGGAAGGATTAACATAGTGAAAATGGCCATCCTGCCAAAAGCAATCTACAGATTCAATGCAATTCCCATCAAAATACCAATGAATTTCTTTATAAACATTGAAAAAAAATTTCAACTTTATATGGATAAACAAAAACCCAGAATTTCCAAAACAATCCTGTACAGCAACAAATCATCGGGAGGTATCTCCATCCCTGATCTCAAACTGTACCACAGAACAATAGTAATAAAAACTCCATTGTACTGGCATCGAAGCAGAAAGGTAGATCAATGGAACTGAATAGAAGACCCAGAAATAAACCCAAACACCTATGGATACTTGATTTTCGACAAAGAAACCAAAACCATTCAATGGAAAAAATGACAGCATCTTCAACAAATGGTGCTGATCCAACTGTATGTCTATATGCAGAAAAATGAAAATAGATCCATATTTATCACCCTGCACAAAAATAAAGTCCAAGTGGATTGAAGACCTCAACCTAAAACCAGATACACTAAATTGGTTAGAAGAAAAGTTGGGGAAGACCTTGGAACTCACTGGCACAAGAGACAACTTCCTGAACAGAACACCAACAGCACAGGGTCTTAGAGCAACAATCAATAAATGGGACCTCATGAAACTGAAAGTCTTCTGTAAAGCCAAAGACACTGTCATCAGAACACAAGGACAGCCTACAGACTGAGAAAGGATTTTCACCAACCTTTTATCTGACAGAGGGCTGATACCCAGATTATATAAAGAACTAAAGAAATTAAAAAGCAATAAATTAAACAATCCAATTATAAATTGGGGTATGGAGCTAAATAGAGAATTCTCTGTAGAGGAATATAGAATGGCAGAGAAACACCTAAAGAAATGCTCAATGTTCTTAGCCATCAGAGATATACAAATCAAAACAACTCTGAGATTTCACCTTAAACCCGTCAGAATGGCAAAGGTTAAAATTTCAATTGATAATACATGCTGGAGAGGTTGTGGAGAAGTGGGAACACTCCTCCATTGCTGGTGGGAATGTAAACTTGTACAACCACTTTGGAAATTAATCTGGTGCCTTCTCAATTAGGCCTTCTCAATTCCTAATTAGACAATTAGGAATAGTGCTTCCTCAAGATCCAGCTGTACCATTCCTAGGCAAATATCCAAAAGAAGCTCAGGTACACAACAAGGACATTTGCTCAACCATGTTTGTAACAACTTTATTCATAATTGCCAGAACCTAGAAACTACCCAGATGTCCCTCAACTGAGGAATGGATACAGAAATCATGGTACTTTTACAGAATGGAATACTCTCAGCAATTAAAAACAAGGAAATCATGAAATTTACAGGCAAATGGTGAGACCTAGAAACGATCATCCTCAGTGAGTTATCCTAGGATCAGAAAGACACACATGGTATATACTCACTTATATAGTCCTATAAGATAGGATAAACATACTAAAATATGTGAACCTAAAGAAGATAAACAAGAAAGAGGATCTGGTATAAGATGATCAATCCTCACTTAGAAAGACAAATGGGATGGACTTTGGAAGTAGGAGAAAACAAGTAACAGGATAGGATCCTATCACATAGGGCCTCTGATAGACTCTACCTAGCAGTGTATCAAAGCAGATGCTGAGACTTATAACCAAAACTTCGGCCGAGTGCAGGGAATCATATGTAAAAGGGGGAGTTAATATGACCGTGAGAGGATAGGATCTCCACAAGGACCAAATATATCAGGGTACAGGGGTCCTCTATGAGACTGTTTCTCTGACCAAGGACCATGTACGGATATAACCTAGAGCTCCTGCTCGGATGGAGCCCATGGTAGCTCAGTATCCAAGTGGGTTTTCCCTAGTAAGGGGTACAGGAACTATTTCTGACATGAACTCAATGACTGGCTCCTTTACCTCCCCCCGCCTCTGGAAGGAGGAACAGTTTTGCTAGGCCACAGAGGAGGACATTGGAGCCAGTCCTGAAGATACCTGAGAAGCTAGGGTCAGATGGAAGGAGAGGAGGACCTCCCCTAGCAGTGGACTTGGAAAGGGGCAGTGAGGAGATGAGAGAGGGAGGGTGGGATTAGAAGGGAATGAGGGAGAGGGCTACAGCTGTGATACAAAGTAAATAATCTGTGATTAATATTAAAAAATATATAATTAATATAAAAAGAAAAAATAAATGTCTTTAGGAGCTCTAAAATAAATAAAAAGTAAAACAGCTTTTGCTTAAATTGAAAAAAAGAAATTTAAAGCATTATATATTCTATTTATGGGGGTCTTTGATTCCTCTCTTTGTTAAGCACGTCCCTTAATGTAAGATTATATGTTTCAATGAATGCTTGACTGGCATGATTGTGATGTATACCTGTGACATGTTTTATCTTATAATATTTCTAAAAAATCATTCCATTTTATTAGAGACATATGCTGTAGCATTATCAGTCTTAATTTGTTTAGGTGTCTCCATAACTGCTATCACTTTTAAACAATGTGTAATGACTGAATCAGCCTTTTCATAACTTAAGGCTGTTGCCCATTGAAACCCTGAATATGTGTCTAGAGTATGGTACACATATTGCAGTTTATCAAATTCTGTAAAATAAAACACGTCCATTTGCCATATTTCATTTCTTTGGTTACCTTTAGGGTTACTTCATGCAGGTTTGGTTATATTAAAAACAAGTGGGACATTTTCTCACAATTTCTTAGATTTGTTGCCAAGTGATAGAAAACTCTTCTTTTTTTTCATAACTTTTCTGTTAACATGTATTTTTTTTAACGAAATTCTGAGTCTTCTAACATACTTCCTATAAACAGTTGATCAATTTTGTCATTGCCTTGTGCTAGAGGGCCTGGTGGACCCATGTGCCATCTGATATGTGTTATATACAATGGATTGTTTCTATTTCTGATTACTCGTTGTAATTGAAGAAACAGTGAAGTCCGAGTTATCTTGAGTTAGATCAGCATTTTCTTTTTTTCTTTTTCTTTTTTTATTATTAGTTACATTTATTAACTCTGTATCCCAGCTGTATCCTGCTCCCTCATTCCCTCCCAAACCCTCTCTCCCTCCCTCATCTCCTCCCTGCCCCTTTCCAAGTCCACTGATTGGGGGGGGCCTCCTCCCCTTTCATCTGACCCTATTTTATCAGGTATCTTCAGGACTGGCTGCAAAGTCCTCCTCTGTGGCCTAGCAGGACTGCTCCTCCCTTGGAAGGTGGGGAGGTCAAAGAGCCTGCCATTGAGTTCCTGTCAGAAATAGTCCCTATTCCCCTTACTATGGGGAATCAATTGGTTACTGAGCTACCACAGGCTACATCTGAGCAGAGGTTCTAGGTTATATCTATACATGAATATACACCCACCAAGATCTGCTTTGCTTCCTCTACAATTATTTGTCTTTTGTCATCGCTTAAACAGAAGAGAACTGCTTTCTTTCTTTTTTTGATCTCCTCTTGTGTAGAAGATTTTCTTACTTTCATATCATTAAAAACTTTGACGACTTCATCATTCACTGTAACTCCAGATGCCATAGTGCCTGCGGCTGAGGCTGCGGCGGCTAGGCTCTGGCTCTGTGCACTGGGACGAGAAAGAAGGAGGGTCTGGCGGCTGGCAGCGGGGAGTGCGGGGCTGTTTTAGAGTCTTAATCTAAGAAATGCCTGAGAGACTAGATACAGCTCAGTGGTAGACTGCTGATCTACTCAAAGCCTTGTGTTCACTTTCTGATTGTACAATTGCAATTGTACATGTGCAATTGAAATAAATAGAGGAATGTCAAATGGCAGAGAAACACTTAAAGAAATGCTCAACACCCTTAGTCATCAGGGAAATGCAAATCAAAATGGCCCTGAGATTTCACCTTACACCTTAATAGCTAAGATCAAAAACTCAAGTGACAACACATGTTGGAGAAGATGTGGAGAAAGGGAAACCGTCCTCCATTGCTGATGGGAATGTAAACCTGTACAACCACTTTGAAATCAATCTGGCACTCTCTCAGACAATTAGGAATAGTGCTATCTCAAGATCCAGCTATACCACTCCTACGTTATATCCAAAATATGTTTAAGTATACAAGAAGGACATTTGCATGACCATGTTAGTAGCAGCTTTTTTCATAATAGCCAGAATCTGGAAACAATGCAGAAGTCCCTCAGTTGAGGAATGGATACAGTAATTGTGGTACATTTACACAGCGGAATACTACTCAGCAATTAAAAATAAGGAACTCATGAAATTTGCTAGCAAATGGTGAGATCTAGAAAAGATCATCCTGAGTAAGGTATCCCAGAAGCAGAAAGACAGACATGGTATATTCTCACTTATAAGTGGATATTAGACATATAATATAGGATAAATATACTAAAATCTATACACCAAAGGAAGCTAATCAAGAAGGAGGACCCTGGGTAAGATGATCAGTCCTCATTCAGAAAGGCAAATGGGATGGACATGGGAAGAGGAACAAAACAGAGAACAGGACAGGAGCCTACCACAGAGGGCCTTTGAAAAGCCCTACCCATCAGGGTGTCAAAGCATATGCTGAGACTCGTAAGCAGACTTTGGGCAGAGTGCAGGGAATCTTAGGAAAGAAATGGGAGATCGTAAGACCTGGGGGGACAGGAACTCCACAAGGAGAGCAACAGAACTAAAAATCCTGGGCATAGGGGTCTTTTCTGAGACTGATACTCCAACCAACGACCATGCATAGAGATAATCTAGAACCCCTGCACAGATGTAGCCCATGGCAGCTCAGTCTCCAAATGGGTTTCCTAGTAATGGGAACAGGGACTGTCTCTGACATGAACTCAGTGTCTGGCTCTTTAATCACCTCTCCTTCATGGGGGAGCAGCCTTACCATATCACAGAGGAAGACAATGCAGCCAGTCCTGATGAGAGCTGATAGGCTAGGGTCGGAAGGAAGGGGAGGAGGACCTCCTCTATCAGTGGACTTGGGGAGGGGCATTGGAGGAGTTAAAGGAGGGTGAGATTTGAAGGAGACATGGGAGGAGTGACAGCTGGGATACAAAGCAAGTAAACTGTAATAAATAAATAAACAAATAAACAAATAAATAAATAAATAAATAAATTTTAAAAAAGAAGAAAAAAGTTTAGTAGTGTATAATTGGGTTATATAGTAATTTTACTTTTAGCTTTTTTAGAAACTTCCACACTTATTTCCATAGGGTCTTCATCAGTTTATATATTACCACCAACAATAACAAAGGTTTTCTCTTTCTCCACGTTTACCAGCACTTTTTGTCATTTCTTTTCTTTTTTTTTTTTACTTTTTTTTATTAATTACAGTTTATTCACTTTGTATCCCCCCATAAGCCCCTCCCTCCTCCCCTCCTAATCCCACCCTCCCTCCCCCTTTTTCGAGCATGCCCATCCCCAAGTCCACTGATAGGGGAGGTCCTCCTCTCCTTCCTTTTGATCTTAGTCTATCAGATCACATCAGGAATGGCTGCATTGACATCTTCTGTGGCCTGGTAAGGCTGCTCTCCCCTCGGGGAGATGTGATCAAAGAACAGGCCAATCAGATTATGTCAGAGGCAGTCCACCTTCCCATTACTATGTAACCCACTTGGACACTGACCTGCCATGGACTACATCTTTGCAGGGGTTCTAGGTTAGCTCCATGCATGGTACTTGGTTGGAGTATGACTCTCTGGGAAGTTCCCTGTGTTCAAATTTTCTGGTTCTGTTGCTCTCCTTGTAGGGTTCCTGTCCTCTCCAAATCTTACTATTTCCCACTTCTTTTTTTTTTTTTGTTCTATCTTCCTTTTATAAAATTATACAACAATAATTCTACAACAATAATTTCCTACCCCTCTTATTCACTTATCCTTGTGTAAGTACACTAGGGCTTCCCTTGTTCTGCTAGGCTATTTAGATCTTTGTACCCTTTCCCCATTTGCCCTGTCTGATCTGATCTCTTCTATCATTCCATCATTTTGTTCTCATCAGAAATCTTGACTAATTAAAGAGTTGTTCTTTTTTTTTTTAATTTTATTTTTTTCTTATCAGTTACATTTTATTAACTCTGTATCCCAGCCGTGTCCTGATCCCTCATTCCCTCCCAGTCCCTCCCCCCCTCCCTCATCTCCACCGTGCCCCTTGCCAAGTCCACTGATAGGGGGGACCTCCTCCCCATTCATCTGATCCTGTTTTATCAGGTATCTTCAGGACTGGCTGCAAAGCTCTCCTCTGTGGCCTAACAGGACTGCTCCTCCCTTGGGGGGGTGGGGAGGCCAAAGAGCCAGTCATTGAGTTCCTGTTAGAAATAGTCCTTGTTCCCCTCACTATGGGAAACCAATTGGTTACTGAGCTACCACAGGATACATCTGACCAGAGGTTCTAGGTTACATTCATACATGGTCCTTGGTTGCATGTCAGTCTCAGAAAAGACCCTGTGCCCAGATATCTTTGGTCCTTGTGGAGCTCCTATCCTTTCCTCATCAGACTAACTCCCCTTCTTTCTTATGATTCCCTGTACTCTGCCAAAGGTTTGGTCATGAGTCTTTGCTTTGAAAACACTGCTAGTTAGAGTTTTTCAAATGCGCTCAGTAGACTCCTGTCAATGTTCAATGTGCATCCCATCTGTCTTTCAAAATGAGGATTGATAATCTTACCCCATGTCCGCTCTCTTGATTATCTTTTCTAGGTGTATAGATTTCATTATGTTTGTCATATCTTATAGGTCTATATAAGTGAGTATATACCGTGTTTGTCTTTCTCCTTCTGGGATATTTCACTCAGGATGATCTTTTCTAGATCCCACCATTTGCCTGCAAATTTCATGATTTCCTCCTTTTTGATTGCTGAGTAGTATTCCATTGTGTAAAAATACCACATTTTCTGTACCCATTCCTCCGTTGATGGACATCTGGGTTGTTTCCAGGTTATTGTTTCCAGGCTATTACAAATAAAGCTGCTATAAACATGGTTGAGCAAATATCCCTTTTGTGTACTTGAGCAAACTTTGGGTATATACCTAGCAGTGGTATAGCTGGGTCTTGAGGAAGCACTATTCCTAATTGCCTTAGAAAGCGCCAGATAGATTTCCAGAGTGGTTGTACCAGTTTACATTCCCACCAGCAGTGGAGGAGGGTTCCCCTTTCTCCACAACCTCTCCAGCATGTGTTGTCCCTAATAAAAACTGCATGGTATTGGCATAAAAACAGAAAGGAGGATCAATGGAACCACATAGAAGACCCAGAAATAAACCCACACACCTATGAATACTCGATTTTTGACAAAGAAGCCAAAACCATACAATGGAAAAAAGACAGCATCTTCAACAAATGGTGCTGGTCCAACTGGATGTCCACATGCAGAAAAATGAAAATAGATCTATATTTATCACCCTGCACAAAACTAAAGTCCAAGTGGATCAAAGACCTCAACATAAAACCAGATACTCTAAATCTGTTCGAAGAAAAAGTGGGGAACAGCCTAGAACTCATTGGCACAGGAGACAACTTCCTGAACAGAACACCAACAGCACAGGCTCTAAGAGCAACAATCAATAAATGGGACCTCATGAAACTGAAAAGCTTCTGTAAAGCAAAGGACACTGTCATCAAAACAAAACGCCTGCCTACAGATTGGGAAAGAATCTTCACTAACCCTTTATCTGACAGAGGACTAATATCGAGTATATACAAAGAACTAAAGAAGCTGAAAAGCAGCAAACCAAGTAATCCAATTAAAAAATGGGGAACAGAGCTAAACAGAGAATTCTCGACAGAGGAATATCGAATGGCAGAGAAACACTTAAAGAAATGCTCAACCTCATTAGCCATCAGGGAAATGCAAATCAAAACGACCCTGAGATATCACCTTACACCCATCAGAATGGCCAAAATATTTCCCACTTCTTACATAAGATTCCCTGCACTTTGCCCAACAGTTGGCCCTAAGTCTCAGTGTCTGCTTTGATAGTCTGCAGGGTAGAGCCTTTCAGAAGCCCTCTGTTGCAGGTTCCTAAGTTGTTTCCTGTTTTCTTCTTCTTCTGATGTCTATCCTCTTTGCCTTTCGGGATGGGGATTGAGCGTTTTAGTCAGGGTCCTCTCTCTTAATTAGTTTCTTTAGATGTACAGGTTTTAGTAGGTTTATCCTATGTTATATGTCTATATGAGTGAGTATATACCGTGTGTGTCTTTCTGCTTCTGGGACAGCTCACTCAGGATGATCCTTTCCAGGTCCCACCATTTACCTGCAAATTTCATGATTTCCTTATTTTTCATTGCAGAGTAGTACTCCATTGTGTAGATGTACCACAGTTTCTGCATCCATTCTTCAGTTGAGGAGCATCTGGGCTGTTTCCAGCTTCTGGCTATTACAAATAAATTTCTTTTTAAAAATATTTTTAATAATTCTTTGAAAATGTTGTACAATGTATCGTGATCACATACACACTCTTTCCAACTTCTTATTTTCTTAGTGATATAACCATTTTGACAGTGGTGCAATGGAATTTCAAAGTAGTTTAATTTATATTTCAATAACAGCTAAATATGTTGAACACTTTTAAAAGTATTTATTGGCCATTTATATGTCTTGTTTTGAGAACAATCTATTCACCTCCTTAGCTTATGCATTGATTGGGTTGTTTGTTGATTTATTGTTGTATTAGAGTCCTTTGTATATTTTACATTCCTTCTTAAAATAACCCTTGTGATTACATTTAACACTCATCATAATCTTCAATTTAGTCATATCTCCTAACTCTCTACCATAAAGTTGTTATTTAAAATAATTTTGGATTTTGTCAAAGGATTTTTCTGCAGCTAATTAGATGATAACTTGGTATTTTTCCTTTGAATTTGCTTATATGATGTATTACATATAAAAATTACATATGATGGATTTTCATATGTTGACCCCTGCATCCCTGGGATGATGCCTACTCCATCATGGTAGATAATGTATTTGATGTGTTGTTGAGTTCAGTTTGCAAGTATTTTATTGAGTAATTTTGCATCAATGTTCATGGGTGAAACTGGTCTGAAATTTTCTTTATTTGTTGAGTCTTTGTGTGATTTAGATATCAGGGTAACTATGGCCTCATAAAATGAGTTTGACAGTGTTCCTTCTGTTCTTATTTTGTGGAATAGGTTGAGGAGTATTAGTATTAGCTTTTATTTGAAAATCTGGTAGAATTCTATGCTAAAACCATGTAGTCCTGGGCTTTACTGATTTATTTTTTGGTTGGAAGACTTTTGATGATTATTTCCTTAGGGCTATTTAAACTGTTTACCTGAACTTGATTTAACTTTGGTAAATGAAATATATAGAGAAAATTGCCCATTTCCTTTAGTGGAGGAATCTCTTAGACAAGCTGGAGACCTGCAAAATGGTGGGTTCCTGGAAGGATATGGGGATGGCTCTAGCTGAAACACCTGGTGGCAGGGGTCATGGAGACCGGAGAGGTCACCCTCTACCCAGACAGGACTTCTGGTGGAGAGAGTGAAACACCAACCTACCTACAAACTTCCTTCCAGCATTTACCCTGCATTCAGGATATGTAGAGTTAAGACAGAGCAGAGCAGCCACTCCTGATGAGATCTGATAGACTAGAATCAGAAGGAAGGAAAGGAGGACCTCCTCTATCAGCAGACTTGGGGAAGGGCATGCGTGGAGAAGGGGGAGGGAAGGTGGGATTAGGAGGGAAGGAGGGAGGGGTTTATGGGGGGATACAAAGTGAATAAAGTGTAATTAATAAATATTAAGATAAAAAATTTTTAAAAAAGATAGAACCAAGATCAAGACTGATGCCTGGCCTAACCTGAGACCTACTCCATGGAAGAGAGCCAACCCTTGACACTATTGATGAGGCTCTACTAAATTTGCAGGCAGGAGCCTTGCATGTCTGTCCTCTGAGAGGCTTTGCTCAGCAACACATTGAAACTGAGACTCACAGTCAAACATTGTGCAGAGCATAGGGAACCTTGTAGAAGAGTAGGGGGAAGGATGGAACGACCTGGAGAGGACAGGATCTCCACAAGAAGACCAACAGTCCCAGCTAACTTGGGCCTAGAGACACTTGCAGAGACTGAAGCACTAACCAAGGACTGGGAGTGGACTAGACCTAGACTCTCTGTCTCTCTCTGTCTCTCTGTCTCTCTGTCTCTCTGTCTCTGTCTCTCTCTCTCTCTCTCTATATATATATATATGTATATAACCAATGTATATATATATATATATATATATATATATATATATATATATATATATATATATATATATATATATATATATATACCCAATGGGTAGCTTAGCCTCCACGTGAGTCTCCCAGAAAGGGGATGGGAGCTATCTCTGATATGATTTCTGTTGCATGTCTTTCTATCACTTCACCCTGACATGGCTGCCTTGCCAGGACACTGTGAAAAAAGAAGTACACAGTCCTGATGGGACTGGATGTCTTGCAGTGGGTTTGTGTGTATGTGGGAGGTGTCTCCCCATTTCTGAGAGGTATGGGAAGGAGGATAGGGGAATGAAGGAGGGACAGAAAGAAGGGACCAAGAGGAGAAGAGGGAGGGAGCTGCAACTGAGATGTAAAGTGAATAACTACTAAATTAAAAATTTTAGATTTATTTATTTTGATTTACGTATATGAGTGTTTTGCCTGCATACATGTATGTGAACCACATGTATGTTTGGTGCCCAAGGAGGCCAGAACAGGGCATTGGATTCCCTGGAACTAGATATATATGGATGGTTGAGAATCACCATTTGGGGCCTCTACAAAAGCAGAACAACAAGTGCTCTAAACTGCTGAACCAACTCTCCAGTACCCATGAAGTTGATAACTTAAGCAAGGTACCAAAAAACCCAATTATGAGAAATTAAACAGCTGTCTTCTTTGTAAACAATTTAATAGTTTTTATTCTTTAATTAAATTTTATTTTTTACATTAATTACATTTTATTCACTTTGTATGCCAGCTGTAGACCCCTCCCTCATTCCCTCCCAATCCCATCCTCCCACTGTCATCTCCTCCCATGCCCCTTTCCAAGTCCAATGATAGGGGAGGTCCTCCTCCCCTTCTGTCTGTCTGTCTAGCTTATCAGGTCTCATCAGGACTGGTTGCAATGTCCTCCTCTGTGGCCTGGCAAGGCTGCTCCGCCATCAGGGAGGGTGATCAAAGATCTAACCCCTGAGGTCATGTCAAAGACATTCGCTGTTCCCCTTACTAGAAACCCACTTGGATACTGAGCTGCCATGGTCTACATCTGTGCAGGGGTTCTAGGATATCTCCATTCGTGGTTCTTGGTTGGAGTATCAGCCTCAGAAATGACCCCTGTGCCCAGATTTTTTTGGTTCTGTTGCTCTCCTTGAGGAGCTCCTGTCCTCTACAGGTCTTACTAACTTCCCCTTCTTTCATATAATTCCATGCACTCTGCCTAAAGTTTGGTTAGGATTCTCAGCATCTGCTTTGATACACTGCTGGGTAAAGTCTTTCAGAGGCCCTCTGTGGTAGGCTCCTGTCCTGTTCCCTGTTTTCTCCTTCTTCGAATGTCCATCCCATTTGTCTTTCTAAGTGAAGACTGATAATCTTCCCCAGGGTCCTCCTTCTTATTTAGGTTCTTCAGGTGTACAGAATTTAGTATGTTTATCCTATATTATAGGTCTAATATCCAGTTATAAGTGAGTATATACCATGTGTGTCTTTCTGCCTCACTCAGGATGATCTTTTCTAGATTGCACCATTTATCTGCAAATTTCATGATTTCTTTGTTTTTAAGTGCGGAGTAGTATTCCATTGCATAAATTTACCACAATATCTGTGTCCATTCTTCTGTTGATGGACATCTGGGTTCTTTCCAGGTTCTGACTATTATGAATACAGCTGCTATGAACATGGTTGAACAAGTGTCCCTGTTGTGTACTTGGGCATCTTTTGGATATATGCCTAGAAGTGGTATAGCTGGATCTTGAGGAAGCACTATTCCTAATTGTCTGAGAAAGCACCTGATTGATTTCCAAAGTGGTTGTACCAGTTTACATTCCCACCAGCAATGGAGGAGGGTTTCCCTTTCTCCACATCTCATCCATTATGTATTGTCACTTGAGTTTTTTATCTTAGCCATTCTGATGGGTGTAAGGTGAAATCTCAGGGTCATTTTGATTTGCATCCTCCTGTTGGCTAAGGACATTGAGCATTTCTTTAAGTGTTTCTCTGCCATTCTATATTCCTCTACAAAGAATTCTCTGTTTAGCTCTGTACCCCCTTTTTAAATTGGATTACTTGATTTCTTGCTGTTTAACTTCTTTAGTTCTGAATATTAGCCCTCTGTCAGATAAAAGGTTGGTGAAGATCCTTTCCCAGTCTCTAGGCTGTTGTTTTGTTCTGACAACAGTGTCCTTTGCTTTACAGAAGCTTTTCAGTTTCATGAGGTCCCATTTATTGTTTGTTGATCTTAGAGCCTGTGCTCTGTTTTCTGTTCAGGAAGTTGTCTCCTGTGGCAATGAGTTCTAGGATTTTTCCCACTTTTTCTACTAACTGATTTAGTTTGCTGTGTTTATATTGAGGTATTTGATGCACTTGGACTTTAGTTTTGCGCAGGGTGATAAATATGGATATACTTGCATTTTCCTGCATGTAGTCATCTAGTTATACCAGCACCATTTGTTGAAGATGCTGTCTTTTTTCCCTTGAATGGTTTTTGCTTCTTTGTCAAAAATCAAGTATCTGTAGGTGTGTGGATTTATTTCTGGGTCTTATATTCAATTTCATTGATCCACCATTTTGTTTCTATGTTTTTATTACTGTTGCTCTATAGTACGGCTTGAGATCAGGGATGGAGATACCTCCAGAAGATCTGTTGTTGTATAGTGTCGTTTTGGCAATTCTGGGTTGTTTTTTTTTTTTTTTCCATAGGAAATTGAGAATTATTCTTTCAAGTTCTGTAAAGAATTGTGTTGTTATTTTGATGGGAAATTCACTGAATCTGTAGGTTGCTTTTGGCAGGATGGCCATTTTCATTATGTTAATTCTACTGATCCATTAGCATGGGAGAATGTTCCATCTGATATCTTCTTCAATTTCTTTCTTCAGAGACTTGAAGTTTTATCATTCATCTTGCTTGTTTAGAGTCACACCAAAGGTATTTCATGTTATTTTTGGTTATTGTAAAGGGTGTTGCTTCCCTAATTTAGGAAAGTAGTTCTTTAAATGAGGGAGTGAACACTTCACATTCAAGTTACACAATTTTGAATTTATATATTGGAGGAGTGATATGTTACAAAGGCATCACTTACTTTAACTCTCTTTAGCATCTGTCCCTCAACAGGAAAACAGAGACTGTTCACCTAACCCCCATCCGTCGACCCTTGATGTGATTTTGCAATATTCAACAAGACTAGGATCAGGAAAAGCAGGTCTGTGTTTTTGTCTAGTAATTCTGCTGCTCAAGCTAGCTTCCCACTTTTACGCTTCTGTGTGTCCATAGCTTCTGTGTTTCATCTGCTCTGCAATCTAGCAGTTTCTCCCCAGTGGCTGTTTATTTTGTCTTGACCTTTGTGGAAGTTTGTTTGTCGTGTATAACTTAGTAGTAGAGCATGCACAACGCCCACGGTTCTATATAAACATTAAGAATACTAGCAAGGCTGGGCATGGTGGTAGTGGTGGTACTTACCTGTAATCCCAGGATGCATGGAGGCAGAGGCAGGTGAATTTGAGGATAGGCTGGTCTACAAAGTGAGTCCTTGACAGCCAAGGATACACAGAGAAACCTTTTCTTGAAAAGCCCCCCTCCAGAAGAAGAAGAAGAAGAAGAAGAAGAAGAAGAAGAAGAAGAAGAAGAAGAAGAAGAAGAAGAAGAAGAAGAAGGAGAAGGAGAAGAAGAAAGAATACCCATTAGAAAACCACTACTGATACTTTGATAAATTGATACCCTAAAAGAAAATGAGGCTCTTGCTCTTAAAAATTTCATGAATTTGGGAAAATTAAATGGATTAAACATAACTTTTATCTGAAAATAGCATTAGAGATATAAAAAGTCTCAAAGAAAATATCAATATATAATAGACATCAGAGTAGCATTACTGTAAACACTCACACACACACACACACACACACACACACACACACACACACACCCTAAGAACCAAGCTTTAGGGGTGGGGATTTAGCTCAGTGTTAGAGCACTTGCCTAACAAGTGCAAGGCCCTGAGTATGGTCCTCAGCTCTTGGACAATAAAAGAAATGAAGTTGTGGCAAAAGTAGTACAAGAGTATCTCTTTGCTAAAATGTGTAATAAATATCTGTGTATCTATTCATTAGTTCTAAATGAAACTATGTAGTACCATGCTACACAAAGCTAGAGCAGGTATGTTGGCTCATCAAATACATCAAAGCATATTTTTAAATAAAAATTGAGTGTGTATATTATTTACAAAGCAGCAATACCCAGTTAAAATTGTCTGTATGTGTGTGTGTGTGTGTGTGTGTGTGTGTGTGTGTGTGTGTGTATCAGAGTAGAGCTGATGTATGGTAGCAGGACAGACTAGTAAAGAAGCTGGCAAAAGAGCTAATAAAAAGATAAGTTTTTGGAAATTGTTGAGGCTGAAAAGCAAGGATAAAAGGGGAGAAGCAAGGACTGTCAGAAACCAAATACAGAAGATATCAACCCCAAAGCCAAAACACAGGTCTCAGGTGAAACTGAGAGGGAATCTTAGATGTGTTCTAGTAACCAGGAAGTGTGTGCGTGTAGGGAGACCCCAGAGTTATGGATATGAGAAAGTCTTCTGGGGTGCTGGCATGAGATTCGTGAGATTCATGGTTGCTATAATCAAGCTAAAAGATAATGTATACTTAGAATTTATATTTAAAATTTCTTGAAACTGTAACTTAAAATTTTATAGCAGAAAGATCAAATCATATTTACAATGCTTCCTTAATGCTACTGGAATCAAATTTTGCTATTTTAAGTTAGCTACACATGAGGAAATGTCATGTGGTCACAATGTCTTAATCATGTGTTATTTTTAATTTCAAAAGCAAGCTTTTTTTAAAAAAAATATGTGTAGACATCAATCACTATTCCCATAAGTTAAAATACTCATTACATTAACATGAAACAGGTGTTTCCACTTCTTTTTTAAAATTTATTTTATTTTTATTAATTACAGTTTACTTACTTTGTATCCCACCAGTAGCTCCCTCCCACTTCCCCTCCCAATACAACCCTCCCTCCTTCTTCTCCCTCCATGCCCTTCCCACAGTTCCTCCTACCCTTCCATCTAATATTATTCTATCAGGTCACATCGGGATTGGCTGCATTGTCTTCCTCTGTGGCCCGGTAAGGCTTTGAGGGGGAGATGATCAAAGAGAAGTTCAATCAGTTTATGTCAGAGACAATCACTATTCTCATTACTAGGGAACCCATTTGGAAACTGAACTGCCATGGGCTACATCTCTGCAGGGGTTCTAGGTTATTTCCATGAATGGTCCTTGGCTGGAGTATCAGCCTCAGAAAACACCACTGTGAGCTGATTTTTTGGTTCTGTTGCTCTCTTTGTGGATCTCCTCTCCTCTCCAGGTATTTCTATCTCTGCCTTCCTTCAAAAGATTCCCTGCACTCTGCCCAAAGTTTGGCTATGAGTCTCAGCATCTGCTTTGATACCCTGCAGGGTAGAATATTTCAGAGGCCCTCTGTGGTAGGTTCCCTGTTTTCTCCCTCTTCTGTTGTCCATCTTCTTCACCTTTCTGAATGAGGATTGAGCATATCACCCTGAGTCCCCCTTCTTGATTAGCTTCTTTAGGTGTACAGATTTTAGTATGTTTTTCTTATCTTATAGGTCTAATATCCACTTGTGAGTATATACCATGTATGTCTTTCTGCTTCTGCGATACCTCACTCAGGATGATCATTTGCCTGCAAATGTCATAATTTCTTTGTTTTTAATTGCTGAGTAGTATTCTAATATGTAAACGTACCACAATTTCTGTATCTGTTCCTTAACTCTAGGGTATCTGGGTTGTTTCCAGCTTTTGGCTATTATGACTAAAGCTTCTACGAACATGATTGAGCAAATGTCCTTGTTGTATACTTGAGCTTCTTTTGGATATATGCCTTGGAGTGGTATAGCTGGATCTTGAGGTAGTAATAGTCCTAATTGTCTGAGAAAGCACCAGATTGATTTCCAAAGTCATTTTACCAGTTTACATTCCCACCAGCAATGGAGGAGGGTTCCCCTTTCTCCACATCTTATCCAGCATGTGTTGTCACTTGAGTTTTTGATCTTAGCCGTTCTGATGGGTGTAAGGTGAAATCTCAGGGTCGTTTAGATTTGCACTTCCCTGATGACTAAGGACTTTGAGTATTTCTTTAAGTGTTTTTCCTCTACAAAAAATTCTATGTTTAGCTCTGTACCCCTTTTTTAATTGGACTACTTGATTTCTTGCTGTTTAACTTCTTGAGTTCTTTATATATTCTGCATATTAGCCTTCTGTCAGATATAGGGTTGGTGAAGATCCTTTTCCAAACTGGAGGATGTCATTTTGTTCTGACAAAAGTTTCTTTAGCTTTACAGAAGCTTTTCAGTTTCATGAGGTCCCATTTATTGATTGTTGATCTTAGAGCCTGTGCTTTTGGTGTTCCTGTTCAGGAAATTGTCTCCTATGCCAATAAGTTCAAGGCTCTTCCCCACCTTTTCTTCTAACAGATTTAGTGTGTCTGGTTTTATGTTGAGGTCTTTGATCCACTTCGACTTTAGTTTTGTGCAGGGTGATAAGTATGGATCTATTTGCGTTTTTCTATATGTAGACATCCAATTAGACTATTGTATGGTTTGGCATGTTTGTCAAAAATCAGGTGTTCTTAAGTTTATGGGTTTATTTCTGGGTCTTCTATTTCGTTTCATTGATCCACCATTCTGTTTCTATGCCAGTACCATGTAGTTTTTATTATTGTTGCTCTATAGTACAGCTTGAGATCAGGGATGGAGATACCTCCAGAAGATCTTTTATTTTATTTTTTATTTTTTTATTTTTTTATTTTTTTTTTATTTTTCTTTTTAGTTACATTTTGTTAACTCTGTGTCCCAGCTGTATCCCGCTCCCTCATTCCCTCCCCAACCCCACACTCCCTCCCTGGTCTCCTCCCTGCCCCTTTCCAAGTCCCCTGATAGGGGAGGACCTCCTCCCCTTTCATCTGACCCTGTTTTATCAGGTATCTTCAGGGCTGGCTGCAAAGTCCTCCTCTGTGGCCTAACAGACTGCTCCTCCCCTGGGGTGGGGGTCAAACAGCCTGCCCTTGAGATCCTATTAGAAATAGTCCGTGTTCCCCTTACTTTGGAAAACTACTTGGTTACTGAGCTACCACAGGCCACATCCGAGCAGAAGTTCTAGGTTATATCCATAGATGGTCCTTGGTTGAGTGTCAGTCTCAGAAAAGACCCTGTGCCCAGATATATTTGGTCCTTGTGGAGCTCCTATCCTTTCCATATCATACTAACTTCCCTTCTTTCATATGATTCCCTGCACTCTGCCGAGGGTTTGGTTATGAGTCTTAGTGTCTGCTTTGAAACACTGCTAGGTAGAGTCTTTCAGATGCCTTTTGTGATAGACTCCTGTCATAAGTTCAATGCACATCCCATTTGTCTTTCTAAATGAGGATTAATCACCTTCGCCTGTGTCCACTTTCTTGATTATCTTCTTTAGGTGTGTAGATTTCATTATGTTTATCATGTCTTGTAGGTCTATATAAGCGAGTATATACCAAGTTTGTCTTTCTCCTTCTGGGATACTTCACTCAGAATGATCTTTTCTAGATCCCACCACTTGCCTGCAAATTTCATGATTTCTTCCTTTTTGATTGCTGAGTAGTATTCCATTGTGTAAAAATACCACAGTTTCTGTATCCATTCCTCCGTTGATGGACATCTGGGTTGTTTCCAAGTTCTGGCTATTACAAATAAAGCTGCTATGAACATGGTTGAACAAATGTCCTTGTTGTGTACTTGAGCAAATTTTGGGTATATACCTAGGAGTGGTATAGCTGGGTCTTGAGGTAGCACTACTCCTAGTTGTCTGAGAAAGCGCCAGATTGACTTCCAGAGTGGTTGAACCAGTTTACATTCCCACCAGCAATGGAGGAGGGTTCCCTTTTCTCCACAACCTCTCCAGCATGTGCTATCACTTGAGTTTTTCATCTTGGCCATTCTGATGGGTGTAAGGTGATATCTCAGGGTCGTTTTGATTTGCATTTCCCTAATGGCTAATGAGGTTGAGCATTTCTTTAAGTGTTTCTCTGCCATTCGACGTTCCTCTTTCGAGAATTCTCTGTTTAGCTCTGTTCCCCATTTTTTAAGTAGATTACTTGGTTTGTTGCTTTTCTGCTTCTTTAGTTCTTTATATATACTTGATATTAGCCCTCTGTCAGATAAAGGGTTGGTGAAGATTCTTTCCCAATCTGTAGGCTGTCTATTTGTTTTGATGACAGTGTCTTTTGCTTTACAGAAGCTTTTCAGTTTCATGAGGTCCCATTTATTGATTGTTGCTCTTAGAGCCTGTGCTGTTGGTGTTCTGTTCAGGAAGTTGTCTCCTGTGCCAATGAATTCTAGGCTGTTTCCCACTTTTTTTTCCAGCTGATTTAGAGTATCTGGTTTTATGTTGAGGTCCTTGATCCACTTGGACTTTAGTTTTGTGCAGGGTGATAGATATGGATCTATTTTCATTTTTCTGCATGTAGACATCCAGTTGGTCCAGCACCATTTGTTGAAGATGCTGTCTTTTTTCCATTGAATGGATTTGGCTTCTTTGTCAAATATTGAGAATTCATAGGTGTGTGGGTTTATTTCTGGGTCTTCTATGCGATTCCATTGATCCTCCTTTCTGTTTCTATGCCAATACCATGCAGTTTTTATTACTGTTGCCCTGTAGTACAGCTTGAGATCGGGAATGGAGATACCTCCAGATGATCTGTTGTTGTACAGGATCGTTTTGGAGATTCTGGGTTTTTTGTTTCTCCATATGAAGCTGAGAATCTTTTTTTCAAGGTCTGTAAAGAATTGAGTTGGTATTTTGATGGGAATTGCATTGAATCTGTAGATTGCTTTTGGCAGGATGGCCATTTTCACAATGTTAATCCTACCAATCCATGAGCACGGGAGATCTTTCCATCTTCTGAGATCTTCTTCAATTTCTTTCTTCAAAGACTTGAAGTTTTTCTCAAATAGGTCTTTCACTTGCTTGGTTAGAGTCACACCAAGGTACTTTATGTTGTTAGTGGCTATTGTGAAGGGTGTTGTTTCCCTAATTTCTTTCTCAGCCTTTTTGTCTTTGGTATACAAGAGGGCCTCTGATTTTTTTGAGTTGATTTTGTATCCTGCCACTTTGCTGAAGGTGTTTATCAGCTGAAGAAGTTCTCTGGTTGAATCTTTGGGGTCGCTCATGTATACTATCATATCATCTGCAAATAGTGACACTTTGACCTCTTCCTTTCCGATTTGTATCCCCTTGATCTCCTTTAGTTGTCTTATTGCTCTGGCTAGGACTTCAAGTACAATGTTAAAGAGATATGGAGAGAGTGGGCAGCCTTGTCTTGTCCCTGATTTCAGTGGGATTGATTTAAGTTTCTCTCCATTGAGTTTGATGTTGGCTATAGGCTTGCTGTATATTGCCTTTACTATCTTTAGGTATGTGCCTTGTATCCCTGATCTCTCCAAGACTTTAAACATAAATGGGTGCTGGACTTTGTCAAATGCTTTTTCAGCATCTAAGGAGATGATCATGTGGTTTTTCTCCTTCATTTTGTTTATGTGGTGGATTACATTGATGGATTTCCGTATGTTGAACCACCCTTGCATTCCTGGGATGAAGCCTACTTGGTCATGGTGGATGATATCTTTGATGTGTTCTTGGATTCGGTTTGCAAGTATTTTATTGAGTATTTTTGCATTAATGTTCATAAGAGAGATAGGTCTGAAGTTCTCTTTTTTTGTTGGATCTTTGTGTGGTTTAGGTATCAAAGTGACTGTGGCTTCATAGAATGAGTTTGGTAGTGTTCCTTCTGTTTCTATTTTATGGAATAGTTTGTGGAGAATTGGTGTTAGTACTTCTTTGAAGGTCTTGTAGAATTCTGCGCTGAAGCCATCTGGTCCAGGGCTTTTTTTGGAGGGGAGACTGTTAATGACTGCTTCTATTTCCTTGGGAGATATAGGACTATTCAGTCTTTCTACCTGATCTTGACTTAATTTTGGTAGATGGAATCTGTCAAGAAAGTTATCCATTTCATTTAGATTTTCAAATTTTGTGCCATATAGGCTTTTGTAGTATGACCTAATAATCGTTTGGATTTCCTCAGTGTCTGTAGTTATGTCCCCATTTTCCTTTCTGATTTTGCTGATTTGTATGGTTTCTCTCTGCTTTTTAGTTAGTTTGGCTAAGGGTTTGTCTATCTTGTTGATTTTCTCAAAGAACCAGCTTTTTGTTTCATTGATTCTTTGGATAATTTTATTTGTTTCTAATTGATTGATTTCTGCCCTTAGTTTGATTATTTCCAGCCGTCTGCTCCTCTTGGGTGTATCTGCTTCTTTTTTTTCTAGGTTTTTCAGTTGGGCCATTAAGTTGTTTGTATGTGATGTTACAGATTTCTTCTTGTAGGCACTTAGTGCTATAAATTTTCCTCTGAGCACTGCTTTCAATGTGTCCCATAAATTTGGGTATGTTGTGCCTTCATTTTCATTGAATTCTAGAAAGTCTTTAATTTCTTTCTTTATTTCTTCCTTGACCCAGCTGTCATTGAGTAGTAAGTTGTTCAGTTTCCATGTGCGTGTCGGCTTTTTGTTGTTTCTGTTGTTGTTGATGTCCAGCTTTAGTCCATGGTGGTCAGATAGTATACAAGGGATTATTTCAATCCTTTTGTATCTGTTGAGGCTTGCTTTGTGACCAACTATATGGTCTATTTTGGAGAAGGTTCCATGCGGTGCTGAAAAGAAGGTGTACTCTTTTGAGTTTGGGTGAAAAGATCTGTAGACATCTATTAGGTCCATTTGATTTAGGGATTCTGTGAGTGCTTTCATTTCCCTATTTGGTGTCTGTCTGGTTGATCTGTCCCTTGATGAGAGTGGGGTGTTGAAGTCTCCCACTATTAAGGTATTAGGATCAATGTATGATTTAAGCTTTAATATTGTTTCATTTACGAATGTAGGTGCTCTTGTATTTGGGGCATAGATATTCAAAATTGTGATGTCCTCTTGTTGGATTTTTCCTTTGATGAGAATATAGTGGCCCTCCTTATCTTTTTTGATTAACTTGGGTTGAAAGTCTATTTTATTAGATATTAGGATGGCTACTCCAGCTTGTTTTCTGGAACCATTTGCTTGAAAAACATTTTTCCAGCCCTTTACTCTGAGGTAGTGTTTATCTTTGTTGCATAGGTGTGTTTCTTGGATGCAACAGAATGTTGGGTCCTGTTTCCGTAACCATTCTGTTAGCCTGTGTCTTTTTATTGGTGAGTTGAGTCCATTAATATTGATAGATAATATTGACCAATGCATGTTAGTTCCTTGTGTAATGGAGTCGATGATCTTACCTTGTTTCATTGCTTGTTTTCTTTTCATTTTTGTTGGGACATTATCTGTATGCCCTGTTTTCTTGGGTGAATTCGTTTTCGTTGGATTGGAGTTTTCCTTCTAGTATCTTCTGTAGGGTTGGTTTGCTGTATAGATATTGCGTAAATTTAGTTTTGTCATGGAATATTTTGTTTTCTCCATCTATGTTGATTGAAAGCTTTGCAGGGTATAGTAGTCTGGGTTGACATTTGTGGTCTCTTAGAGTCTCCATGATGCTTGCCCAGGCCCTTCTGGCTTTCATAGTTTCTGATGAGAAGTCTGGTGTGATTCTGATAGGTCTACCTTCATATGTTACTTGGCCTTTTTCCCTTGCTGCTTTTAATATCTTTTCTTTGTTCTGTAGATTTAGTGTTTTGACTATGATGTGACGTGATGTGTTTCTTTTCTGGTCTAGTCTATTTGGTGTTCTGTAGGCCTCTTGTATATTTATGGACATCTCTTTCTTTAAGTTGGGAAAATTTTCTTCTATGATTTTTTTGAAAATATTTTCTGGACCTTGGAGCCTGGAGTCTTCTTTTTCATCAATTCCTATTATTCTTAGATTTTGTCTTTTCATAGCATCCTTGATTTCTTGGATATTTTGTGATTGGAATTTTTCTGATTTTACTTTTTCTTTGAGAGAAGTATCAATTTCTGCAAGTGTGTCTTCAGCTCCAGAGATTCTCTCTTCCATCTCTTGTATTCTGTTGGTGATGCTTACTTTTGTGGTTCCTGATCTTTTCTCCAAGTTCTCCAGCTCAAGAGTTTTCTCACTTTGTGTTTTCTTTATTGATTCTAATTCTGTTTTCATGCCTTGCACCATTTCTTTTATGTGTTTGAATTTGGATTCCTGTCTCTCTACGATGGACTCTATTTCTTTGTTCATTTCCTTTTTGTATGCCACTAATTTCTTCTCTACTTGTGCCTCTATTTGTTTGGCTATGTTTGCCTGAGTTTCTTTAAGGGTTTTGTCTATTTCTTCTTTCTTTACCTCCAATTGACTGGCCATCTCTTTGAAAGATTTGTTCATTTCCTCCTTATGAGCCTCAAATAATTGAGCAAGCATGGCTTTAAGGTCATTTTCCTGTGCTTCTGATGAATTGGAATATCCATCGATTTTGGGGTTTGCTGGTGAAGTCATGATGTCCTGATTTATGTTGGAAATGTTCTTTCGCCTACCCCTGGCCATTGGCTTATCTGAGACCTTCCCTGTTTGTTTTTGGATTCAGCCGATCAGACTGGTACTGTCTCTCTCTCGAGTCTGGAGAATTCTTCAGGAAGTTGAGAGAGGTCCCGTGTCCTTAGCGTATGCTGAGGACTAGCTGTACCTGTGGGAGGAAAGTACGCAGGCGCAAACAGAGGCAAATGCAAGCGTGCGTGTGTGTGTATATGTGTGTGTGTGTGTGTAAGTGGGTGTGGGCGTGTGTCTCGAGGGACAGAGTGATGGCTAATGTTGAACCCTTGAGTGTGTGGGAGGGGCTCTGCAATGTATATGTCGCAGGCGCTAGTGATGATCGCAGCGCAATTTCTGGCATTAACTGCCTTAACTCCTCAATTAGACCCACAGAGCAGGAACTTCAATGTTCCAAGTGCCCCTCTGTTTCCCAAAGTGGGTATATGGGTGGGAGGGGGTTCGATGCCTGGCTTCTGTTTTAGAAGAAGCCAGGATCAGTGGAGCTGCAGATTCTCAAGGGTGCACTCACTTACAGGCAGGACACTTGGCAGAGATCGGCGTATCTGGGCTGTCTGCTCTCTGGTTTGGCCCTGCTTCTTTGATGTGCTCCGCCAGTTCCGTGCTGCTGTCACTGCCAGGTTATGAGGTCTTGCTGCAGCTTCCCCAAACAAGTCCCTGGGTGACCCGAGACCAAGGTTTTCACCTCCGGCGATGTTCCCTGTTGTTTAGAAAGTCTCTCCGTTGTTTCCCTGGCTTCAGAAGTTCTTCCACTCATCAACTCAGAACTTTTTCTCTTCCACAGCTTGGAAACTGTGTGTGCTAGTCGCCATCTTGGCTCCGCCCCCAGAAGATCTTTTAGTGTAGAGGATTGTTTTAGCGATACTGGATTTCTTGTTACTCCATACGATGTTGAGAATTTTTCTTCTTTTGGTCATTAAATTTTGTGCAGAATGTTTTTAATGCTGCAAAAACTCTGACGTTTTCACCATATTATTTTTCTTTTCTATACAGGGATATGTCACAAATTAATAAAAAATAATTCTATAATTTTACCTAATTAAAATAATTTAATTAATAAGAGTGTATGCAGTATTTTTGTCATCTAATCATATGATTAATATATGCCAGAACAAATAATTTCTTGGGTTTAAAAAATCTTTATTTAGTATACCAAAACACAAAAACTAAAGATCATATCTAATATAAACATAAAAAGTTAAAGACCATAATTAAATGTAAACAAAGCATTTAAAAGTTTGAAGTATTGTAATAAAATGCATGTTACTTACACAGAACAAAGTTAAAACCACCTCTTTAGTTACTGGATCAGATTATCAACCTTGAAAAAAATTATCATTTTCAATCCAAAAACACAGCATCTCCTTTTTTATTGGTCAACAAGAAAAGAAGCAATCATTTTATTTATTTAAAACATATATATTTTATTGTGACAAAAGCAAAAAGGGCCAGTGCAAGGATTCCAAACACAAGCATTGTAGGTGGAGGTCTGAAAATCATTCTATTGGAGGAACCTTGAGCAGTTCCTTTTATTTAAATATAAACTGCATAATTCCATTATTTACTGCTTAGAAAGGTATTAATTATATTCTGCAAAAATAAATCTTCATTAAAAATGATCAAATGCAAATGCAGTATTAATCAGGTAGGAAAGGCAAAGCATAAAATATATATTATTCCAGATAAACCCCTTACTTATAATAAATGTTAAGAAACTCATTTTATAAAACCAGAAGGGCCAACAAAGAGCATTTTTAAAGTATGAAACCTAAACTGCACTCACACACAACAACAACAACAAACTGCAAAGTAAAATTTCATGAAGAAAATAGTATTTTTACTATTCTCTCATTATGAAAAAAAGCTACTATGAAATTTATGGTTAGTATAATTTTCCCTGATCAACAATCTAAACAGCTGTCATTACTGATCAATTTAAACATTTAGCTTTTGTTTCAAAAATCATCATTCATTCTTATACTTCAGTTCAGGAAGTATTAAATACAATATTCAGCCTTCAAAATGTAAAATAATGTTACCAGAACAAAAACCTATCTTAGTGACAAAATGTACTGTTCTTTTTTCTAATCCTGAAGTTCTTAAAATTTGGTTTCTGGATCTCTTTTATACTCTTTGGGGAAACTACATTTCAAAAAACTTTCATAACAATCATTATTTAACATGTTAGAAATGAACTGAAAAAAATTAAAGCACTAAGTCACCTAAAATTAAATATATATGCTAATACAATTGGCATTTTATGAAAAATAGCTATATTTTCTTTTTTAAGAGATATGTGGAATGACTATTGTTCTCTATCGTTCAATTCTGTTTTGAGAGAATTAGAATAAAGAGACAAGAAATGTCTTCAGATACGATGAAACTATATTGATTTCACAGATTCCATGGAAGTCTGTCAGAGAACTCCTGGGATCTATGCACCACAATTTGAAAATTGCTGGTCTCATCTAAAACCTAAAATTAGTGTTACACACACACAAAATCCCCACAAAAAATAGCCTTGATGTTCAGTTATAAACAACCCATAACTTTTCTTGTACACTGGGTCAAACATCTCCAACTCCAGATTTAATTAGAAGGTAAAAATCACCATATAGTCAGGGAAAAATTCAAAGCAATATTGTCAAACTGAGACCATTATCGTTACAATATATATATACTTTTAATCTATCAGCCCTATAAACTAACTCAGGTACTTTAGTGTAATTCCCAGCATTACTTCATTCCATGCAGCACTGGAAAATATACTTAAATTGGCAGAGCTTTTGTACAGTCCAGATTATGTCTGAAGGTAAGTAATAGCCCATACACTCAGATTAGAAAAATATTAGCTATTTATGGAGCAGCCTGCTCTGTTTCTCATTATATAAAAGCTCTGATCAATTCTAGGGGAACAGGGAGAAATATCCCCTTGTAGCACAATAATACCATTAGGACCATACACTTAAATTTTAATTATTGTAAAAATTATGTGTACACATGCCATCTCATTCGACCTTTTAAAATTATTTCTGAAATCAGTTTATTTTGGCAGTTCATTCACAGCCTATTCTCTCTACTACAAGAGAATGAAGTAAAACTACTGCAGCTTAAAAAAAAATAGAATATAAAATAAAAGAGCAACAATAATGAGATCTATGTGGGACTAAACTATATTTAGTATGTATCTACTATAGCAGATACTGTGTAATCTTCCATCAATAGAACATCAACATAAAAGTCACAGCTTATAACTGACTGGAAAATTATGTATTGATAATTTTAAGTATAAGATTTTATCCTGTATAAAACATTAAGAAAATAATTCAAAAATTGGTTTTAAATTCTTGAGTGAATATAGTCTTAGTAGCAATGAGAAAATAATTAGTGTACAAAAACTGTTGCCCACTATACAATAAGTAATGGAATAGTCAGTGCCTACTCCCTGTCATTAACATAAAAATATTTCACCACATAGATTTACTTTTAAACAAGATGTTAATGTGAGTGGCACAGAATATTAAATGATGCTAAGCAAATTTTAATGGGACAGAGTGTGGTAATCAGCCAAGAAGAGGAAATATTGTACAAAATGAGCTAAATGCCCTAATGATCAATGATTTCCTTGTTTTGTACTACAGTCAAGTACATATGCTGAATGCTACATGCTTTGTCTCTGTCTCTCTGCGAGATATCTCTAAAATTGAGGATGAATCCATGCATACTTTTTTCTTTCAAGAAAGAAGTAATGGGATGTTAACCAACATATATAATTAGAAAACATGCATGTTGCTGACTATCACATAAAGTGCCCCCTGCCTCTTCAATTTGGTGAATAATGCTATCTTTACAGGTGTTGTGGTAGAAGTTAGTTGTACACAAACTGGATGGTGGACATACGGCAATATGTACAGATACACACATATGTATGTATTTTGTACAGACGTGTATGTCACCACAGTACATAAAGACTGTCACCGGCATGTCTTTCCTTCATGTTTCCTCTTGTAGAAATGAACACAGATGATGATTTTATAATAAGAAACAAAAGTAAAGGTAAATCAAACCAATAAATGTGAAGTGGTATACTGTGAGAGTCTAATAAAATAAGCCAACACATTTATGTAGTAGTAAAGTGCTAGAAAGTTCTTCCATTAATATTTTAGAAATGATTAGAGTAAAACGAGGTTTCCAGCTTCAGTTGAAAGTGGTGACCACAGGCACCATAGCAATGGCACTAGCTGAACTGGAGTTGACTATGTCCTCATATTCTGGTGGTGGGTCTAAATGAGGTTCTGTTTCACTCCTCAGGTTCACCTGGACAATGGCTTCCTCGTACGTTGGTGGGGGATCACAGTTGGAAAGACGAGTGGAGACTGAATCTGAGCGCCCAACAACGTATTCCAAAAAGCCTGGAGACAATCCACTGCTATCAAAGACTTCATCTGGTGGTGGAGGTGCTGTAATAATGTTAAGATGTTGAGGGAAAGGAAGGTGGCTTTCAGTCACTGTCTGTCTCCGAGTTTTGTTTCTTAGAAAGCATCTCCAGATTAAGAAGATGACAAGGAGAATAATGAAGAGGCCAAAGATTAATGGAAAAGTAAGATAAAATTGAAACCAGTCACTTCCTCTGCTCGTCTCTCCTTGCTGTGCTTTTGTGTAAGTGCTCCAAAACTCTTTCTATAAACACAAAACACACAAAATAAATAGAAAAAAATCAGTATGTTCAAAACATGGTAAATATGAATAAATGTCTGTATTCAGATATTGACAAAAAACAAAATCAGATGTGTTACTTCAAGTGACATAGATTTATTTTTCATACCAGTAAATTACAAATACAAAGCCCCTCATTATAATGAAGTTATTTTCAAGAAATTGATTATCAATTGAAAACAACATTAATTTGCTGCATTTAATAAACTTGACTATCAAGCATCATAGCTTATGGCTCAGTTGACTGAAATTTTGGGTCTCTTGTGATTTCATGGCTGATTAAGATGTAATGAAGTGCTTCAATTCCTTGGTGTTCACCACCACACATAAAGAGTGATTTTTTTCATAGTGCTAGAAAAGAAAAAGCTCAAATTCAAAAACTGAAATAAAGTATCTACTGAATGTTTCTCCACACTGTAAGTTGAAAATTTCATTAGTCAGGGGTTAGCTATAGATCCTCACATTATGGCTGCTGCCTACAAAAGTCATAACTCAAAGTTCTTTAAGACTTAAGGGTTATTTACAATTTCAGCTATGACGTTTTAAAAGAATGAGTTATACACTCAGAGGAGAACCAAAGTATAGCTATGGTGTTTTAGAGTGAAATTTAAAGGAGTAGGGAGATAATTTCAGTAGATAAAGCGTTTGTCATGCAAGCATGAGAACCTGAGTTCAGTTCCTAGTACTCCTGTACACAAAGAACATGTACAAACACACACACATATATAAAACAAAGGACAATTAACAACTGAGTTTTCAGGCAGGTATATCTCTTTGTGTTCAAGGTCAGCCTGGTCTACAGAGCTCTAGAACAGCCATGGCTGTTACACAGAGAAACCTTGTCTAGTAAAAACAAAAGCAAACAAACAAATGTAGTTTTCCTCTTTTATAGATAATATCAAATTATTTGCCTTTACAAATATAAGCCAAAGGGCTGGGTATGTTTTATAGTACTTGCAATACAGGTATGCATATAAATGTAAGCACATAACACATGTGATTATGAACTGTCATTCTCCACATCCAAATCTGAGATTCTCATTATATAAGCCCCATCATGATTAATAATATCTGCTGGTAGGAGCTATTATAGGCCTTAACTACCAAAAAAATCAAAAGACAAACACATTGATTCCTAATAGTACTGTTTGGGAGACTTAACAGACATTCCTCCTCAACCTTCTTATCAACTGTAATGCTTTATACATAGATATTAGTGAAAAAAAAAAACATCTTGTTCTCATGAGAGGCATCAGGGTGGTAGAGAAATTGTGTCACTGTACTCTGGAACCTGGACTTTAAATTATCTAGTGTTTGAAACTTTTAATGTTTGTTGGAAAATATTTAGAAGATACAAAGGAAACTTCATGTAATTATAAGCTATCACATTGCTTCTTGAGGGTTAATTTCTTCACCTGTGAAGTGGGACAATACAAATGTTTCAACATTAAATGAGATATCACATACAGCACGTCTAGTTAAAGTCTCTTTGTATGTAAACTCTCAATAGTAATGATTACAATTACTTTTATGTCTACTTTAGCTTTTGCTTCAAAATGAGTGACAAATGTACTCTATAGTTTGATACAGGGGCCATCTTTAATGTCAATAACTCTCTTGTCCTTATTTTCTTCCTTCTTCTTTGTGTTAGTCACTTTTGTGTTGTCATAGGGAAGAAATTTGAAGAAAAGAAATTTTAAAAAATGAAGAGGTTTGTTTGTTTGTTTTTTGGCTTTTGGTTTCACAGTCCTCAGTCCATTGACACTGGCTCTACTGGACCTGCACTGAGGCAGTACATTATAATGACAGTTATGGTACTACAGAGTTTCTCACTTTATGGGTATGAAAAGTAAATATGGATTGAGGAAAGTACCTAGCACAAAATATAGCACCCAAGAATATGCTCGCCTGAACCTATGGAGTTCTATAGAATCTATGGAGTTCTATCTCCTAAAAGTTCCACCACTTTTCAATAATATGAATTCACCAGCAGACCATTGCATTGATTAGGTAAGAAGCCTGATGATCCAGTCACTTGTTTAAAAAAATAATGTGCCTGTGTGTCTGTGTATACACCCATTCTACAGCATACATCTGAAGTCAGAGGACAACCTTTAGGAGTCAGTTCGCTTCTTCTATCATGTGAGTCCTGGGGATTGAATTCATTTCGGGAGGCTTGGCAGCAAGTACCTTTATCCACTGAGCTATCTTGCTGTGCCTTAATCATGTCTTTATGATTGGCTCTACCAGCTGGGGATCAAGAATTCAACATATGAGCCTTGTGATGGATACTTCCATATCCAAACTGTGACTTTTTTTTTTTTTGTTCCTTATATTTTGTGTTACTCAATTTTGCATTGTGACAGAGAGGAAATTCAAAGGAAAAGAATTTTAAAAAAGGAAGAAGGAACTGAAGATGTGTTCAGCTTTCAATATAACACTTATCTGATGTTTCAAACTCAAACATACCACGGGTTTATAGCATTTACATAAAACACCAAATTTCCTAAAGAAGGGCTCTGGGTGTAAAACTAGATGGTTTACAATCTTATACCCATACAGTATTTAAAGTACTTGTGGATACAGTAATGATTCAAAATGATATCACCTCTAAGGTGCATGATTACTGCAAACTTTTGTGATTCTAAGATTGTCTTCGATGCACAATAAAAATATTGTATTACTTGCTAAATGTTGTATAAATATTCATAATAATTTCACTTTAAAGACTCAGGAAGGAGACTGGGAACACAGCTAAGGGGTTAGGGGTGTTTGTTGTTAACCACTTGTTTCTGGTATTCATATGATGGATCAAAACCTGACTCCAATTTCAGGTTATTTGACACCTTCTGAATTCTGAAGGTACCAGGCATACATATGAAACACACACATACATACAGCAAACACATACAAATAAAATAAATGAATCTAAAACAGTTTTTCAAAAAAAAAATCTGGAGGTGGCTAGAGACATGGCTCAGGAGTTAAAAGTACTTGCTACTCTTCCTGAGGGCCTGAATTTAGTTCCTGGTAACCCATGACAGCTCACAGTAGTCCAAAACTCCAATTCCAGGAGATCCATGGCCTTAAACTGGTCTCCTTGGGCACTACACACAAGTGATTCTCAAATATACATGAAGGAAAGACACTTAGGACATCCAAACAGAAACAAACAAACAAACAAACAAATAATATAAAATTAAGAGGGAACAACCAAGATTAAAAAAGATTAGAGGGTTGGGTGTGATGATACAGACAGATCTCTGTGAGTTCAAAGCCAGCCTGGTTGGTCTACAAAAGGACAGCCAGGGTTCTGTAATATAGACAAACCTAATCTTGAAAACCAAACCAAAACCCAAACCAAATTTTAAAAACGTATGCCATCTGAACATGGTGACTGGTGATGTACACCTTTAGTCCCAGCACTCTGGAGACAGAGGGAAGAAGGAAGATTTGTATTAGTTTAAGGTGAGCCTGATGTACATAGTGAGTGCCAGGACAGCCAGGACTACATAGAAAGTGAGAAATTCTCTCTCTCTCTCAAAAAAAAATCTCACAGGAGTCATCTTAATTCTCCCCACCCCCAGGACAGCATCCTCAGTAATCCTCCACTGTGCTTTCCCTCTTCCAAGTTTCATCTTACTTTCTAAATCCTCACAGAAGAGTCAAGTTTTCAACACCCTAGTAAGGGGAGCAGGGACTATTTCTGACATGGACTCAATGGCAGGCTCTTTGACCTCCCCCCACCCCCAAGGGAGGCAGCCCTACTAGGCCACAGAGGAGGACTTTGCAGCCAGTCTTGAAAATATCTGATAAAACAGGGTCAGATGAGAGGGGAGGAGGTCCTCCCCTGTCAGTGGACATGGAAAGGGGCAGGAAGGAGAGGAGGGAGAAAAGGTGGGATAAGGAGGGCATGAGGGAGGGGGATACAGCTGGGATACAGAGTTAATAAAATGTAACTAATAATAAAAATAAAAAATTTTAAAAAAGAAAAAAAAATCATGATTTCCTTGTTTTTAATTGCTGAGTAGTATTCCATTGTGTAAATGCACCACAATTTCTGTATCCAATCTTTCGTTTAGGGACATCTGGGTTGTTTCCAGATTCTCACTATTATGAATAAAGTTGCTATGAACATAGTTGAGCACATGTCCTTATTGAATGGTGGGGCATCTTTTGGGTATATGCCTAGGAGTGTTATAGCTGGATCTTGAGGTAGCACTAGTCCTAATTGTCTAAGAAAGCACCAGATTGATTTTCAAAGGGGTTGTACAAGGTTACATTCCCACCAGCTATGGAGGAGGGTTCCCCTTTCTCTAAAACCTCTCCAGCATCCATCAGCTCTTGAGTTTTTGATCTTAGCCATTCTGATGGGTGTGAGGTGGAATCTCTGGGTCATTTTGATTTGCATTTCCTGAATGACTAAGGACACTGAGCATTTCTTTAAGTGTTTCTCTGTCATTTGATAGCCCTCCGTTGAGAATTCTCTGTTTAGCTCTGTACTCCATTTTTAAATTGGATTGCTTAGTTTGATGATGTTTAATTTCTTCAGTTCTTTATATATTCTGGATATTAGCCCTCTGTCAGATGTAGAGTCGGTGAAGAACTTTTCCCAATCTGTAGGCTGTCATTTTGTTCTGAATACAGTGTCCTTTACTTTAAAAAAGATTTTTGATTTCATGAGGTCCCATTTATTGATTGTTGATCTTAGAGCCTGTGCTGTTGGTGTTCTGTTCAGGAAGTTGTTTCCAGTGCCAATGAGTTCTAGGCTCTTCCCCACTTTTTCTTCTAACCAATTTATTTTGTCTGATTTTATGCTGAGTCCTTTGATCCACTTGGACTTTACTTTTGTGCAGGGTGATAAATATGGGTCTATGAGTGAGGTAACCCAGAAGCAGAAAGACACAAATGGTATATACTCACTTATAAATGGATATTAGTCGTATAATATAGGATAAACATACTAAAATCTATAGTCCTAAAGAAGCTAAACAACAAGGAGGACCCTAGGAAGAGTCTGAAACTTCACTAAGAAGGACAAACAGGATAGACACTGGAAGTAGGAAAAGACAAAGAACAGGATAGGAGCCTTCCCCACAGGAGACCTCTGAAAGACTCTACCCACCAGGGTATTGAAGAAGATACTAAGACTCATAGCCAAACTTTGGGCAGAGTGCCAGAAACTTTATGGAAGAAGAGGGAGATAGAAAGACCTGGAGGGGACAAGAAATCCACAAGGAGATCAACAGAGCAAAAACAAACAAACAAACAAACAAAAAACAAACAAACAAACAAAAAAACCCAAACCAAACCAAACCAAACCAAACCAAAACAAAAAAACCAAACAAACCTGGGCCCACAGGGGCCTGCAGAGATTGATACTCCAACCAAGGATCATGCATGGAGAGGACCTATACCACCTGCTCATAGGAAACCCATAGGCTGTTCAGTTTCCAAGTGGGTTTCCTAATAAGGGGGCAGGGGCTGTCTCTGACATGAACTCAGTGGCTGGCTCTTTGATTACTTCTTCCTGGGGGGGTGGTGCAGCCTTGCCAGGCCACAGAGGAAGACAATGCAGCCAGCCCTGATGAGACCTGATAGTCTAGGGTCAGATAGAAGGGGAGGAAGTCTTCTGCTATCAGGGGACTAGGGAAAGGGATTAAGGGAAGAAAAGGGAGGGTGGGTGAAACTAAAAGGAAATGAAGGAGAGGACTACAGTGGGGATACAAAGTGAATAAATTGTAATAAATAAATAAATTAATTAAAGAAAAAGAAAGAAAGAGAAAGAAAGTATGCCCCAGAAATCCAGAAAGAACATGCATTTTAGGATGTTAAAATTATTCTAACATCAAATGATTTTTCTTTACCTGTATTAACATTATAAATCACAAATGAAAACTCATAAAATGTACATATAAAGTCTGGGTTTTCATTGCTAGGTCTTGCCCACAATACTGTATGTAACAGATGCTAGGCAAATTATGCTCTCACATAGATTCTTTTAAAAGAAACAAACATCCTATGCTTTTAATATTGTACACAATTTATACAATGATCAATTTTACAATTGCTAATTTTTATTATGTAAAATGACACTTAGAATACAGGTTTTCATTATATAAAGTGTTGCTAACAGCTAACAGAGAAACAAATCCCTTTCAATTTCATCACAAAGACACAATCATTATTAATATTTTGGTATATATAATTTAAAAACATTTAGAATCTATTTAGAGTAAGTTTTCTTTTATCTTTATAGGAAATGTTACCATTGTCACTATCCCTTAGATCATCACATCCTGTTTCCATTTCACTTTATCAATGAATAAATAAATGCAAACATAATTTCAAGATATTACATCACCTTAGATATAAAGTAAAATATGTGTTCTCAAAGTATAATCCAGATTACTTTGGAATAGTTAAGCATTATCATTGTGAATGAAAATGAGTTGGAGATAGAGCTCAGTGGTTAAGAGCACTTGTTAGTCCTGCAACAGATCTGTGTTCAGTTCCCGGCACCTATATAGTGGCTCACAACCATCTGTAACTCCAGTTCCAGGGATTCAATTCCTTCTTCTGGCTCCCATAAGTACAGGTACACACAGGGGACATAGATATGCATGTTAGAAAAACACTATTCATACACATAAAATACACAAGACTTAAAGTAAGCAAGAAAGAGAAAGAAAATGGGTCATTTAGACACAAGCAGCTTACATAACTCAATTTTTGCTTCTTCTTTAATATGATAGGAGCTAAAAGTCCAGGGGTTATTATTCCTGTTTGACTTAGAAAAAGTTAAAGAAAAGCAACCAAACTTTTATTTTGAAGGAAAAAAAAACCTTTTGGGTAAGAGCAGATTTGTTAAACATATTTTTAATTTTACACACAGTAAAAAATTTCCATACACCAATACTGTAGGTACTATTACCCCATATTTCAAGTGAGGAAATGAAGTCCCAGAGTGGGTATATAATAATAAACTTTAATTTGTAAAATCCAGCTGGAATTTTAACCAGGAGTCCTGGGAACCAGAGCAAATAAGAAGCAATTTGCATTAACATCCAAAGTATTATAAACCAAACTGGCCATCTCCTGGAAAATTAAATGTTTCTTTTGTTTTTAATGTACAATTCACACATTTTTTTAAGTTAACTTATTTTTTTTATTTTATTTTTTTTTTAATTTTATTTTTCTTTTTAGTTACATTTTGTTAACTCTGTGTCCCAGCTGTATCCCGCTCCCTCATTCCCTCCCCAACCCTACCACAAAAGGCATCTGAAAGACTCTACCTAGCAGTGTTTCAAAGCAGACACTAAGACTCATAACCAAACCCTTGGCAGAGTGCAGGGAATCATATGAAAGAAGGGAAGTTAGTATGATATGGAAAGGATAGGAGCTCTACAAGGACCAAATATATCCGGGCACAGGGTCTTTTCTGAGACTGACACTCAACCAAGGACCATCTATGGATATAACCTAGAACTTCTGCTCGGATGTGGCCCGTGATAGCTCAGTAACCAATTCACACATTTTACAGATAAATATTTTCAATTAATGCAACAATGATTTAAATAAAAAGGTACTAGCAAATTATTTCCTTGGGACAAGGAACTATTTTACCCTTGAGGCCAGGAATTCAGAGGAAGAGTTACTAAAGGAAACATGTTTTCCTATTTTGTTTTGTTTTGTATTGCTGGAGACTGAATTCAGGGTCTTGCATATACTAGGCAAGAACTATACCACTAAACTACAACCCAAGCAAGGGAAACTTTTAGAACAGGCTAAAATTATCCAAATGACAAATATATTCTAAATCTTTAAGAGAGGTTGGAAAACCATATCAGAGAAAAGAGAACCATTTGAAAGACCCCTGCCTCACCCTAAGTTAAACATAGCTAATGCCATTTTGTGAGACACCACTGTTTTGTAAAACTCTGAAGGCCAGATGAGAAACTGGAAAATTACTGAGAAACCTAGCTGTGTCACCCACTTGGGATATCTGTGGTCAGGCTGCCCCTGTTGAGTTAAAAACAACTTGTTGTGACTACCCTCATGGGATATCTATCAGAGGTTGTTCCAGCTGAGATAGGAAAAAAACAAAATAACAGGTGGCCACGTTAAGGGGTGGTCAATCTTGGTGTCCCTGCCAAACTTTGACGCAAACCGTGGTCTCATGTAAACGTACCAATCAGCCCCCTGTAACCATGCTTCTCGCTTCTGTACCAGTGCTTCTGCTCTAAAACCCTATAAAAACCCCAGCTTCCCATCTAGGGGGCGTGCAAAGTCCTTTCGAGTGACTTTCGCCCCGAGTACTCGTGTATCAAAATAAAAGCCTCTTGCTGTTTGCATCCGAATGGCCTCGTTGTTCCTTGGGAGGGGGTCTCTCTGACGGAAGATACCCTCCGGGGATCTTTCACATTCATTATGAAAGAGGAAATTACAGAACATAATTAAGTAGGTTAACAATTCTCTATAGTTGACTCTCTTTATGTGATTTTCTATTTGAATTTCCTCACTGACACTGACAAATAGTATTTGAGTGATTCGGGCAAGGCCTTAACATCTCTACAAATAACTGGAAAGTATAGAACTGTTCATGTATTTCAAGAGTTAAAAAATGTGTATATGTGAATGTATGACATATCTGGAGGTCACAGATGGTGTTGGAATTCATGGAGATCTGTTACACCCAATTCAACTGCCTGACATCACTGCTGGGAACCAAACTCAGGTCCTTTGGAAGAGCAGCAAGAGCTGTTAACCACTGAGCCATCTCTCTGGCCCTATAATTATTCATGTTTTACTTTGATTATTCAGCTCGGATCCCATTTGAACAAGCAGAAGCAGGTGAATTCCCAGTCATTTGAACTGCTGAGGATAGTTCAAAAACATTTAACAGAAACCTTTCTTGAAAAGGAAGCACATGTAAGGGGGCTAGAGAGATGACTTAGTAGTTGAGAACATTTTCTTCATGCATCTTAGAAGCAGGACAAATTAATAAAGTGAGTATCTTGTAGAGACATGATTCTCATGCTTAATGTAGTTATTCTGTTTTACTTTGAAGTTGTGATTTTTGAGACAGGGTCTCACATGTTGCTCTGGCTGTCCTGGAACTCACTCTGTATACCAGGATGGCCTTGAACTCAGATATTTACTTATGTCTGGCTTCTGAGTGCTGGGATTAAAGGTGTGTGCCACTACACACAGCTTGTTAGGTTGCAGTAATAAGAAATTAACTAATATACCAGCCAATGGTGCACTTAAAAGACTGTGGAATATTTCAGGAAATAGGGCCTAACTGGGATTCATTAGTCATTAGGAATGGGCCTTTGAAACTTATACCAGGCCCCTTTTTCTGACTTTACTCTCTGCTTCCTGGTATGCTGTGTTTTGAAAGGCCTCCACTATAACGCTCACACTGAGCTCTTCTACCAGTTTGTCTGCCATGACAAACTGAAATATAAAACCATAGCCAAAATGAACTTTCCTCTTTTACATTATATTTCTATCTGGTATATTCTGTCATTTCTGGGGAAAAGTAGCTCACACAGGTTAAGTAGCCTGTATTGGCAAACATTTCCCATTAATATAGTCAATGTTTTAAAGTTTGTAGGACATAATGTCTCTATCTTACCTATTGACTTTACCTTTGCTGTAGAAATACAGAGGGACACAATATGTTAACAAATGGCTATGCATCTGTTCTTTTGACATTTACTTACAAGAACAGATGGGTTGTATTTAGCTTCTATTTTTCCAGCTCATGTTTATGATAAAACAAACAAGTTGTCAAACTCTTCATAAAACAGAATGAATTACAAGTATGCATATTTGTGGGCTGTATATGTATGCATAAAACATAAATGGAAAGCAGGGAGTTTCTAGTTTTCTAGGACATTTTCTAATTCAATTGTTATTGAATTATATTTTCAGTGATTGGTCCAGTGTGTGAATGAGACCATGACTACATAAATGATTTCAACACTGTTATTTTTCAGCATCCTATGCTATCTCAAGATGTATGTATGTTTGATGATCAGGGTGCTAAAGAATACAAGGTATATACTCATTATTCCAAAGTGATTTGTTAAGATGTAGATTCTAATTCAGGAAGATGGGGCTTTAGAGTTTGCACTGCAAACAAGCTGTGAGGCCGGATGGTTGATGCTAGGCCACAGTGCACTCTCTGAATCATATGATACAAACACCAGCTTTCAATGCCTGCCAACCAATGCCTTAGCCTAGAGGCTAAGACACTGAGTCTGATAGGAATCTAGGCAATAGTATTTCCAAAGCTCTTTAGTTGACTCATATTTACAGAATAGCTTGAAAATCTATTTCAAAGCCCATAGTGCATAGTGATCAGTCAGTTTTACTTATGATGATACTGATGGTATTATCTTTTTTTTTTTTTGGCAAGGTTTTTCTCTGTGTAGCCCTGGCTGTCCTGGAACTCTGTAGATCAGGATGGCCTCAAACTCAGAAATCTGCCTGCCTTTGCCTGCCAAGTGCTGGGATTAAAGGTGTGTACCACCACCTGGCTGATATTAGTAGCCTTAATGTGGTCCCTCTTGCTCATTTACTTCCCAAACATGACTATCTCCTCCTATGACTTTTAAGTCCAAATACTAGAGACCAAGGCTAACACTGCAGCTCTGTGCTCTCAACTCTTTGCAACTCAAAGGCAGCACTCTATCTTGCTGAGAAAGCAACAGCTAAGAATTTTCCTTTTTAAATGTGTAGGGATCTTATTAGTTGTAACATAAGAGAAACCTCCAGTGACAAAATACTGGATGTGTACTACATTCCCTAAAGCTTATGTACCAGAAAGAAATCTAAAGTAGATGTAAAATGACAGTGGCTGTCATACTGGTGGATGGATAATACACAAATGACAGTCTGTTATGTACTATGTGATTTACATACAAAATCTTCATAATGAAAAGAGATTAATACTTTTATTACCCTTGTCTTAAATAGGAGGAAAACAGAGGCAGAGAATCTAAAGAATTTACCTAAGATTATAGTGAAGACAAGTAGCTAAAATAAGACTTCATCCAACAATCTGTGTATAAAAGACCACCACAACAAAATGTTCCTCAAAATGGCAGAAACAAGAAGAATCCATAATGAACTGACAGTTTTATAACACAAATAGATGATTAATTTTCCGCGTATGTAGGAGAGAGCAGTGTACTGGCATTTGCATATTCAGGGAGAAAGAGCATTAATGACAGAATATAAATATGAATATGAAATCTTAAGACTCATATATTAGAAACTTGGTTAACAGCTACTAGAAAGTGGTTGGATCCTAAGGGCATTGTCCTAACCCTCTGATTGATTCAAAATATAATGACATTATGGGAAGTGGTAAAAGGTAGGTGGTTAGGTCCTGTTGTGAGAAATATGTTACTAGTGCTATTTCTTGGAAATTCAGATTGCTCCCAGCTTCTCTCTATGCCCTCCAGGCAGCCATAATGTAAGCAGACAGCTGCCATGCCTATTCTCTGTGACATTCTGCCTCACCTCAGGCCCAGAAATGTGAAGCCGGCTACAAATGGATTAAAAATGCAAACAAAAATTCTTTCTACTTGAAATTGTTTTCGTCAGTATTTGGTCACGCATTGAAAAGTCTAAGACAGAGGATCTCAAGCAGCTAAAGAAAGACAGTGAAGAAACTAAGTTAGACTGACAGTGGCACAGGAAAAAGAACGCTTTATAGAAACTTGATTTATATGGTTGGAGGTTGGCTCAGCCGTTAAGAACACCGACTGCCTTTTTAAAGGACTCAAGTTTAATTCCTAGCACCAAGCCTTATAGAAGCTTTAACTCCAGTTTCAGAGTATCTCACACCTTCTTGTTTCCTCAGGTACCACACACATGCACATGGTACAGAGATATATGCAGCCAAAATACCATACACATAAAGTAAAGACTGACAACAACAAAAATCATTGAGTCAGCCAAGATGCCCATCAATAGGTGAATGGATAATGACAATGTGGTACATATAAAATATGGTATTAAGTTACAAAGAAAAAGGAAATCATGAAATTTGCAGGAAAATGGATAGACCAAGGAAATACAATAAGCAAGATGAGGCAAACTCAAGAGAAAGTAATAAACACATGTTCTACCTCATATGTACCCTATAATGTGTACATGTATACATATAAATAGGTCTAAGTGTGGGTAAAGCAACAAACAAACAAACACAAACCACAAGGAAAAAAAAACAGAAAAGAAGACCAAGAGAGATTAATAATAAACCAATGATGAAAGCTGAGGGGTGAGCAAAAGAATGCATAGAACATGAAAGAGGAAAAGAGACTGGGGTGAAGCTACAAGGATGGGAAGGGTAGCAGAGTAGTGGAGAGGCAAGTCAGTAAAACAAAATTTGTTCAAAACTGTCATAATGACATTTACTACTGTATACTAATTTGAAAAAGTGACAAGAATGTGAGAAAAGGACTTGCAGGGAAGAAATAGGTAAAAAGACTGGGAAAGATATAAGAGAGTGAGGGTGATAGTAAATCAATGTTACTTTATATATGCCTGAAACATCAATGAATAAATTTAATAAAATGTTTTTAAAAGAATCATCATATCGGGGAGCTGTGGCACATGCCTGTAATCCCAGCACTCAAGGAGGCAGAGGCAGGTGGATCTCTATCAGTTTGATGCCAGCCTGCTCTACAAAGTGAATCCAGGACAGCCAAGGCTACAGAGAGAAACCCTGTCTCAAACAAACAAACAAACAAACAAACAAACAAACAATCATCATACTTAGCTACTTTTCTATGGTTATAGTAAGATACCATAGCCAAGGCAACATATAGAAGAAAGAGTTTACTGGGGGCTTACAGTTTCAGAGGTGAGCGTATGAACATAATAGTAGAGATCATTGCAGGCAAACAGGCATGGTTCTGGAACAGCTTACATCCTGACCCACAAGCATGAGGAAGGGGAGCAGGGGAGTAGCTAACTGGTAATGGCATAGGTTTGAAACTTCAAAGCCTACCTCCAGTGATACACATCCTCCAACAAGGCCATACCTCCTAATCCTTCCCAAACAGTTCTACCAACTGTGGATCAAGCATTCAAGTTTATGGGACCATGGAGGATATTCTCTTGGCTTCTTAGGAGTCCAGGTGGAATGTCTGGTTTTTAAATAGACATTTAAGAAATGTCATCCTATGGATAATACTGATGTCATGTACCTGGATAAGCTCATCAGAGAGGAAAGAGAATATGGCAAGTACATCCAGGGTAATAGCACATTTAGAGGAGGCATCCAGAAAAGCTCTTGTTACCATCCTGATCATTACCTTATTAAAAAACTGATAAAGTACTTCCATAAAATATGGAAGCTAGTGAATATCTAAACTTGTTAATAGTTTATCCAATATTCAAACCAATTGTCTGAAAAAATAACCTTAAGCTACCATTGTAACTTTGAATTAATATATCATTTTTACCTTACATGGTTTGAGTATTTTTTTAATAATTACAGTTTATTTACTTTGTATCCCAGCTGTAGCCCCCTCCCTCATTTCCTCCCAATCCCACCCTCCCTCCCTCATCTCTTTCCATTACCCTTGGTTTGAGTATTTTTTTCAGACATAGTCCATCTTAAAATTTACATACTGATTTACTCTGGCTAAGTGGAGAATAAAGTATACCAGAATACAGTTAATCAAAGAACATGAAAAATACCTATCAGTTTCCCACAATATATTTTTTATACTGGGAAATAATTTTTTCTACACATGGCTAAGAGACAGATAAAATGTAAATTCTTCTTTACACACCCAAATATTATACTAAAATCCAAACCAGGCAGATACCCTGAGTGTGAATATGAGTGCAAACTCTATAATAAGGTAATGAATGGTCTAGGTGAGAAAAGCAGTTCTGTGTGCCTCCTCTAAATGAGCAGTTGCCCTGGCTCTACTTGCCATGTTCTGTTTTCTTTCTGGTAAGCTTATTCACACAAGGCCCCAGGCCACCTACCCAATCACATCCCCCCCTCCCCTCTCCTCCCCTCTCCTCCCCTCTCCTCCCCTCTCCTCCCCTCTCCTCCCCTCTCCTCCCCTCTCCTCCCCTCTCCTCCCCTCTCCTCCCCTC
>NW_026585894.1:23720576-23812412 GCF_907164565.1 Psammomys obesus | reverse complement strand
CCTCTCCTCTCCTCTCCTCTCCTCTCCTCTCCTCTCCTCTCCCTACCCAACCCTCCATGCTCACATGGTTTATAAGAAGGCTAACTTGGTATCCCAGAGGCCACAGAATGCCTCTCCTACATACCCATCCTTTTAAGATCCAGACTGTAAGAGGATGAAGGCATGCATATATGGAGACTCTTAGCTCTTACTCTAAGGGAATCTGACTTCATTCACTAAAGGTGAGAACTTTGCATAAATGAGTCAAGTGGACACTTATTTTGATGAGAACAAAAAAAAAATCTTTATAGAAATCAGTTGTCAAACTGAAAGGAAAAAACTAGTAAACTTGCTCTAAGGGCAATATGGGTGCTCAGTCTGGTGACCCAGGAACTGTTGTCATCAAGGTAGAGCTTACTGAAAAAAATACTCAATAGCATCATCTGTTCTAGCCCTCACCTGGTGCAGATTGGACACAAGGACAAACATCTCCTGTTTGGAGGCTGAAGACAGTGGTACTGCAGGAAGCTACAAAGGTGGGCATCAACTTTTGCTATAAGCCAGCTGGTACAAGTCCAGGAAGCTGTTATTGACGTTATCTCCAGATGGCAGGCAGCCATGGACAGATAGATATAGGAGATGTAGAGCTGTAACTGGATGTGGATGTTGATGGTGGCCTCACAGTCAGGATGGTAGTTCTGTCTGGCAACAGTTAGGGTGGCTGGCAAGAGCAGCAGGGCAGGCAACACTCACTCTGGAATTGCAGAGGGCAGTGGCAGCATTGGCGCTCACAAGGTCCGGGTGGGAATCCCATTTTGGATGTTCAGGGCTCCTGGCTTGTCTAAGGCAAGTCTGAGGCAGCACCGGAGGAAAGAACTAATGGCGGCAAGAGGGGAGGCAGCACTGGAAGGAAGTCATGGAGGCAAAAGGTGGAGATTCTCTGTTAAACGGGTAAAGTGCAGAGGTTTAGTGCCTGTATGAAAGGTCAACTGTCAGCATTGAGACAGAAGGGTCCAGAAAGAAATAATGGTGGCAAGAGGGGGAGACAGCACCGGAAGAAAGTTAATGGTGGTAAAAGGGTAAAGGTTAGAAGTCTAAGGTCAGCCTTGAGACAGAAAGGCCGGAGGTTAAGGATGTGTGTGCTAATTTCTGTAGCAGTATGAGTACAGTATTAAAAAAAGTTATTGGAGCCAGAGAGATGGTTCAGGTGATGAAGGTGACAGACATCAAGCTTTCTAGTCAGAGTCCAACCACCAGGACACACATGAGAGGACAAAATTGTTTTTTTGATTTACACAAGAGTAGCGGACCACAGCACACATATACCCTGGCATATATAAGGCAATACACAAACACACACAAAAGTATTAATATTTTAAAGTTATCTATAAAGCACAATGATTTTAGTAAATTATCTAGATACCTCCCTGGTTTCTTTCTTTTGATTTATTAATTTAATATGTATGCATATTTTGCCTACATGTATGTCTGTGAGCCATCACATGCATGCAGTACCCCTAGAGGTCATCTATCTCCCGCAACTAGAATAACAGATGGGATGTGAACCGCTGTGTTGGGTGTTGGGAATCAATCCAGGTCCTTTGGAAAAGCAGGCAGCACTATTAACCACTGAGCTATGTCTCCAGCCCCAAAGAGCAACTTCAATACTTTTTTAAAAAATTAGATTTTTATAATGTGCATAAGTGTTTTTTAAAATAAATATGAATGTATATTATTATGTACATATATGGTGTCAGTGAGAGGTTATTTATCAGATGGTGTGGAACTGGAGTTACAAATGGTTGTGAGCTACCATTAGAAGCCAACCCCACAAAGGTTAACATGTATTCTTAACTTCTGACCCCTTCCATCTACCCATCTCCCTCAACCATCTCTCCAGACCCTTCCTACTTTCTTGAGAAAACATCTTATGTAACCCAGGCTGGGCTTGAAACTGGCAAATAGCACAATACACTCCTGATTCTACTGCCTTCACATCCCAAGTGCCAAGATTACAGACATATGATATCACAAACCATGCCTGGTTTATGAGATGCTCGGAACTAAACTAGGACATTCTTCATACCAGATAAGCTCACTACCAACTATGTTGTATCAGCAATCTTTCCTTCTTTTGTAAGTCATCTGAATGCAGAATACAATCATTTTGTTAATTGCAGTACTTACTGTGATGCCATTAACTTAATAAAAAATTTTGTTTGAAAGGTATTTTTTCTCTGTGACTTTAACATCTAGTGACATTTCTAAAAGAGGTCAGGACTCAAGGGTAAGCGGAGGCAGGCAAGTCCTGAGTTCCCTCAGCTTCCTATGTGACTTCACAGTCTTCCCATTATTAGTATTAATTTTACAATAGTTGTATCATCTAAGTACTTTATTATCCTTTATTGTTCTTTATCATAGGCAGTTTTTATATTAACTCTACAGTTTTCATTATAATTATAAGAACAGACATTGATGTTTTTGAAAGTTCTCTTCTATTTTCTACACATTATCTGTTTTTCTTTCAGTATTATCTCTACCTGTTCATTATAATACCTTTCTTGTTTCATTTTCAGATTAATGAGTAAAATTTTCCTATACAAAATGTACAATTTCTCCATTCAAGTTGTAGTCTGATAATGGTATCCTTTCATGTGTGATTTTGTGTGTTTATGTATTTTTATGTATTCATCCACAATTTCATTATCATTTTAAACATTTGTGAAAGTAAATATTATTTCTTGAATAGGTGATACATACTTTAAGAGCCACAGAAGTCTCTTCCTGGCAACCACATGCCAATTACTTGTATGATCATAAAGAGCTAGAGTATAAAAATAAAGTAAAATATACAACCATAGAGGAAACTTTAGCCTACACTCTATAAGCATATTCTCAAGTAAAAACGGACTGCTTACCAAAAGTCTTTGCTTGGTAGTAAGTGAGCCTCCCAGTGATTAAAGAAATAAACTCAAAAATTCAAATTGTACAGTTTATCAAAGCAGATACTGAGCCTCCTAACCAAACCTTCAGCAGAGTGCAGGAAATCATATGAAAGAAGGGGGAATTAATATGATCTGGAGAGGACAGGAGCTCCAGAAGGGCCAAATATATCTGGGCACAGGGGTCTTATATGAGACTGTTTCTCCAACCAAGGACCATGTATGGATATAACCTGGAATCTTTGCTCAGATGTAGCCTGTGGTAGCTCAGTAACCAAGTGGTTTATCCTAGTAAGGGGAACAGGGACTTATTTTATTTTATTTTTTATTATTAGTTACATTTTATTAACTCTGTATCCCTGCTTTATCCTGCTCCCTCATTCCCTCCTAGTCCCTCCCTCCCTCCCTCCCTCCCTCCCTCCCTCCCTCCCTTCCTCCCTCATCTCCTCCCTGCCCCTTTCCAAGTCCACTGATTGGGGAGGACCTCCCCCCCCCTTTCATCTGACCCTGTTTTATCAGGGATCTTCAGGACTGGCTACAAAGTCCTCCTCTGTGGCCTAGCAGGACTGATCTTCCCTTGGGGGGTGGGGAGGTAAAAAAGCCTGCCATTGAGTTCCTGTCAGAAATAGTCCCTGTTCCCCTTACCATGGGAAACCAATTGGTTACTGAGCTATCATGGGCTACCTCTGAGCAGAGGTTTTAGGTTATATCCATACATGGTCCTTGGTGGTGTGTCAGTCTCAGAAAAGACCCCTGTGCCCAGATATATTTGGTCCTTGTGGAGCTCCTATCCTTTCCACATCATACTAACTCCCCAGGGAATAGGGAGAGATAGAAAGACCTGGAGGGGATAGGAGCTCCAAAAGGAGACCGACAGAGACAAAAACAAAAACAAAACAACAACAACAACAACAAAAACTGATCCCTGGGATCCCTGAAGAGACTGATACTCTGGGGTGTGCAGCCTTGCCAGGCCATAGAAGAAGATAATGCAGCCAGTCCTGATGAGACCTGATAGGCTAAGCTCAAACTGAGGAGGAGAAGGACCTCTCCTATCAGTGGACTAGGGGAGGGTTATAAGGGGAGAAGAGGGTAGGAGGGTGGGATTGGGAGGAGATGAGGGAAGGAGCCACAGCAGGGATATAAATTGAGTAAATTATAAATAATAATAATAAATAAAAATTAAAAATTACAGCCTGTAGATATTCTTTATGTCCTAAAAATCCAGGTAGAGGATGGAGAGATTGCACAGTGAGAAAAGAATTAGCAGAAGCCTGTAAATCCAGACTAATCCGTAGATCCCATCTACATAAAAAGCTGTATGTGATGGTACACATGTGTAATCCTAGCATTCCTATTGTGATTTTGGAGAATGAAGCGGGGGTGGGGGTAGCAGCATAGTAACAGAAAAAAACAAGGTGAGAACTGACTCATCCAAGTATTTCCTCATCTCTTTCACACATACACACACACACGACAAACACACACCCACATTACATATATATGTATATATATATGTACATACATATATGTATATATATGTGTGTGTGTATGTATTTGTGTTTATTTGTATATGTGTATGTATTTGTATATGTATTAAATCAGAATAAAGGGGAGAAATTATCTGGCAGACATATGAGTCCTAATTAAAAATGGCTACAATATACCCTCTGAAACTTGGATAAAATATATTTATTTTAGACTTTGTCTGTTGTAGGCACTATACAGCACATCTCACAGCTAAAAAATGTTTGCATAATTAACATCTATAAAGGTGAAATATTTACTTGAAAGCACTGCAAGTCTGGATTCCCTTTCTCTGGGACCTAGTAAGGCCATCTCACCAGGTAGAGGTGATCAAAAAGCAGGCAACCAAGTTCATGCCAGAGACTGTTCCTGCTCCCCTTACTAGGAAACCCCTATAAAGACTGAGCTGCCCATGTGATTCCTCTGAGCAGGAGTCTAGGTCCTCTCTAGGGTTGACTCATCAGTCACTGCAGGACTCCCTGGGCCCAGATTTTTTGTTTGTTGTTCTCCTTGTGGAGCTCCTGTTCCTTCCAGGTCTTTCTATCTCCCTCTTCTTTCATAAGATTCCCTGCACTCTGCCCAAAGTTTGGCTATGAGTCTCAGCATTTGCTTGATACCCTGTTGGGTAGAGTCCTGATGAGACCTGAGACGCTAGAGTCAGATAGAAGGGAGGAGGTCTTCCCCTATCAGTGGACTAGGGAAGGGACATAGAGGAGGAGGAAGGAGGAAGGGTTGGACTGGGAGGAAATGAAGGAGGGGCTCTAGCCAGGATACAAAGTGAATAAATTGTAATAAATAATAATAAACAAGTTAAAATAAATAATTCACTCTCTAAAAAATTAAAACCAAAACCAAAACCAAAACAAAAGCAAAAGCACTGTAAGTATTTTCAAGTCAGTAGGTGGCAGAGCTGAGACACCACATCTATCTGATTCTCTGAGGTTTGAGAATGACATTCAGAAAGCTTTTTCTACTTCTATTTTATTGATGTATAGAGGACAAAAATCTACGTATTTAAGATGTAAATAGAATATGGCTAAGTAAAGCACTTGGCCAGCATGAAGCCACTAAATTTAATCCTTAGCACCACAAAGAAACACAATGCTGTGAATTTCAGGTTAGAAAATTTAGAAGGTAGTTAGTGGTACCTTAGTGGCTTGCCCAGAATCTGAAATTCTCTGGGTTAGACCCGAAATGGCCCCCCTCCCGAAAACAGGTTGTACTAAATGTTTATATAAATTTTCATGTGTAAGTCAGCTTTTCTACCAGACCTCAACCATGATATATATATATATAATTAAAATTATACATATTATATATGCATATATAATATATATTATATATCCTATATTTGTTACATGGTTGTTATTTAGCATAACTGAAAAAAACTGACCTACTTACATGCTGAAAATGAGGACCACTAAGCATGTCTTTTCTCCCAATCAAGAAGAATTTTGCACCAAATTAAGTAAAGTGTTACACATAAATATTCCACTGAATGCTATCTACTAAATTCATAGTTACATTTGAGGATTATGAACATGTCACAAAATCTGTTTTAAGTAAGAAATTTTAGTATACAAAAAGATAAGTGTAGGATAAAGCAAATCTCAAAAGCTATTTTGTTTTTTTTCCCTATTACTCTAAAACCTTAGCTTGTTGCAAACACAATTCTGAAATAGTTGACCTAAATGCCTTCTAACGCACTCTATTATAAATGCTATTGTTTTAATCCTGTAAACAAATTTGTATGACAGACTTTGAAACCATAGAGAATGCAACAAACTAATATTAATAAAATCTATTTTAGGTCCACATCACTCATTTAACTCATGAACAAAGTTTAAATCGCTTTTCTGATGTTTTAAATATATTTTGTAATATCACAATCTATTACTTCTTTCTTCTATCAGGTATTAATTTAGGCTTCATTATGTGCCAGAACTTCATAGCTATGAAACAAACAAATGAGAAATGGTGTTGTCATAGGGATAATACTCTTGTGAAGAAAGCAAACAACTAACAAATACAACAAATTGACTTCCGATAGTCATAAGTGCTGGGAGAAAAAACCCCACAGGAGATAGAATACTTCCTTACTGAGAAAGTGAAGTTGTGCAATGACCTGAGTGCAATCAGCAAACTCAGACATTCCCATTTGGAAAAGAAAACAAGTGCCAAAGCCCTAAGACAGGGGATGTACTCTGTATTATGCATAAGGAAGCAGGATAAAGCCACAATAAAATCAATAAATGGTAGAGTCACAGGAGATACAAATTTTTTTTTTCTGTAGAGAAGTGATAATACAGGATGGAAACAATTGTACTTTATGTATAATTCTGAATTCTTTGTTTTTAAAAATTTTTATTCACTTTACATGCTTGTTGTAGTCCCCATCCCTCTTCCCTTCCCTTTCCTCCCCTTTTCCAATTCTGAAACCTGACTTTTTCTAAGGAAGCTATAAAACCATTGCAGAGAAGAGATGTTTGTTGCTTTGTTTTATTTTGAGAGTGGTTCTTACCAATACGGACCAGACCAGCCTGGAACTCACTTCATAGCCTAGGCTAATTCATAATCATCCTCACTGCTTCTACAGGCACGAAATCCCATGCATAGTGAAGAAAATTTAAAATGTCATTCTAGCCTGCCATTTAAAAAATTATGTAGATATCAGTGAGATGAATAAATGGGTAAAAGAACCTGCCACCAAGCCAAGTTCAAGTCCTAGAACTCACATGATGGAAAAAAAAAGAACTGACTTGTGCAACTGTCCTCCGACATACTGGCATGTGACCCTTCCTTTACCTACAAAATATATAAATAAAGAGGAAACAGTTGAGTGGGCAAGGAAAGGGAGATGGAACTTGCTTAAGTTGGGGAAGGTAGGGAATAGGACTACATGTACAAAACTCTCAAGTAACTAATGAACAAATGAATGTAAAGTTTTTAATTATGTAAAAAGGCTAAAATATACTTATGATAGTAGGAGTGATGTCTTAATCACACATTCTGTTGCTGTGGCAAATACTTGAGATCAACAGTTTACAGGAAGGTGATTAAATTTTGCTTATGATTTTAGAGGTATCAAAGCATAGCTGGTTGAACACACTGCTTTGAGTCTGAGGCAAGGCAGAATAGCATGGTAAGAGGAATATGTGGCAGAGGCTATTCACCTCATGGTGGTCAGGCAGCAGAGACAGGAGGAGCCAGAGAGAAGATACCTTTCCAAGAAACACCCTCAGTGACTTATTTCATTCACTGAGGCCCTACCTTCTAAAGTTTCCAGTACATGGGAACTAAACTTTCAATACATGTGCCTGTGGAGTCACTTAGATGGTTTTGATGTAAAGAGGCAACAAGTATATGGATGAAGTTACTACTTATGATGGCAAAAGCAGATTAATTGGAAAGGAGTGCAAACTGAAAAAAAAATCCCAATAAAATACTGATAAAATATTTTTCTTAAGCTAGAAATTTAGTACTAAAATCTACATGAAAAAAAGGCAGGCCATTGTCTCTTTGGTATTTAAGAACACTTCACAAACTATTGTAGAATACCATAACAAGCTAAAACTACTTCTAATTTATATTAAAGCATAAAGCATATCTTCTGAAAACAAAAGGATAAACTAGAATACAAAATTCAGAAATAGATGAAGTACATATGGACACCAGGTACCAAATGAAGGATGAATAAAGTGACTATGATAAAGAGGGGCTGTTTGTTAAATGGTATTTGAACAATTTAGACAAATAAGCAAAAAAAAAAATCAAACCCATAATTCATTACATACATGACAATAAACTACTACTTGTAAAACCAGTAAAGCTCATAAAGATCATAGCTTGTTGATTTATAAACAGATTTTGCTTTTGCTTTGAGTACTAGAATCTAGCAATATCCATGATGACCTTTCATCTCCAGAGCCTTCTTTACTAAACAAAAGATCAAACCCTCCTTTATTTTTTTTTAATCTTTTAACTTTATTTACTTAGTTTTTCACTTTACATCTCAATTGTAGTTCCCATCCTCCTCTCCTGCTGGTCTCACAATCCCTCCTTCTTCTGTCTCCCCCACCCCCTTCCCTAAACTTCAGGAAAGAGGAGCTCCCCCTCCCCACCACCAACTAACCCACCCTAGCACTTTGAGTCTCCTCAGGACTGAGCACATCCTCTTCCACAGTTAAGGCAGTCCCACCAGGGGGGACTGATTGAAAAGCATGCAATAGAGTCCATGTCAGAAACAGCCCCCACTCCTCTTACTAGGGAACCCACAAAAAAAAAAAACAAGTTGCCCATCAGGTATATATGTGTAGGAGGCCGAGATCCAGCCCATGCATGGTCCTTTCAAAGCCTCCTTCTTTAAAATGTGTATGTACTCACTCTTCCTGGAGCGTGATGTTCCTATAGTACATGACATGCCATTTATTTAGCATATAGTATTTTCTTGATGCACAGGCATGTATCTTCATCAGCTACCTTTGGTGTTGTAAATTTCAACTGTAGAGCAGACCTATAAAATTGATGTCCTTGCTTCTGTTTTCCCAACCCTGCTATCTTTGAATAACCTGAAGTCAGAGTAAAGTGCAGTAAAGCAGTCCTGTGAAATGTGGAAGAGGAGCGCAAAAGTATAGGGAACTAAAACAAATTTTCTCTGGTTCTGCATGCAAGGAAAGCATCGTACCACTGAGCTATACCCCCACCCCAGGAGAAATAAAACATCAAAACACTAACAGTGTCCCTTACCTTCCTCCATCCTCTCTCTGATTAAACATAGAAAGGTAATGATACCACTAATTTCCAGATCAAAGAAAGCCTTGTGTGAACTGGATACCTTGCCATCCATCATAATATCTGCTAGCTAATCACAACACTATGGAAATGTGACCCTCAGGGACAGACCAATACAGAAGGAAGTAGGTCTTCTTTTCTCCAATACAGAACATTATTCATTAGATGTTACATGGAGACTTCTTCAATAAATTACTTTGGGAATGTAGGTTTCAGAAATAAACCAAAAGGTAAATAATTCTCTGAACATGTTTCAAGTTGCCAGTATACTTACAGTTTTTTCATGATTTTCTAAAGCCTCTCTGGCTTCTTCATATGTGCAGACTTCTTCTTTGCATTCACGCTCAATGTTGCCCTGTCTTATTTCTTCAAAAAGCCCATTGGCTCTTGGGTAGCGTTTTAATACTGAGTTGGCTTTTTCTCCTGAGAGGAAAACTAAAAAGTTATATAATAATAAGTATAATAAAGCAATAAGAAACTAATGTGAGAAGTCTATATACAAGAAGAAAATTGCCAGATGCTCCTCAGAAAACACGGGCAACAATCTTAAACGTCTTTCAGTAAATCAGGAGTGAAGTAATGTTTAACCTCAAACAAAAGCATTTGATAGCTTTCTCATAATAGGAAAATGTCTTTTTAGTCAATGTGGTCCTGGGCAGAACAGTAACATAATTAACCATGTTATATTCAGACTTTAGCACATTCCTGACCACCATGTATATTTAAAAATAGTAATAATGGAATCACTACTTATATTCATTTTTGTAAGTGTATACTCAAATTCATTCTGTAACCAAAACAAAAGCCAGTCTCTAGATGATCAGTTTCTGCCTACCTAAAAATAAATACAAATCTAATTGACCTAATAATATAAACTTAGAGAACCATTACTTAAAAAGTAGACTTAATATGCTGAAAGTCTCATTACAGCTTGCAAAATAAAGAGTAAATTCCAAAGAATCAATGAAAACACTAATAATAATTTTCTTCAAATTATACTTAAGTTAAATATAGTGTAGATGTACTTCAACGCGTTCAGTCTCATTTAATCATCCTTAAGGAACAAAATTCTTTTTCAATGAATTAAAAAGGCATATCTTAGAAATATTCAAAGTGCACTTGTGAAACCCAGTGGAATGAGTCACAGCAAGTGCAATACCACCTGGGGCTACACAGTGAGGCCAGATCTTAAAAGACAAGCGACCAGTTGGGTGAAAATATAGTTCAATGGTAGCACATTTTCCTAGTGTGTTTATAGCACTGGGTTCAATCCCCAGTAATGCAATAAACAAACAAACACACAGATAAATAAATAAACAAATAAATATAATAAATAAATAAATTCAAAACAAGCACATAATGATTATAGTTATTTTTACCTTTACTGAAGATGCCTTTACTTACATATACAAAAACATTTAAGTTCTACTTCATGTTTTTCTGCAAGCGTCTTATTTACATGGTATCTAAATACTATGCCACCATAATTTAATCTCTGTTAATATAAAGAGATTAGAAAATTTCCATTTTACCAACTTCTAACATACAAAAAGTGCATTATGGCGGTTAGAAAGACGGTTCAGGGGTTAAGAACTCTTACTACTCTTGCAGAGGACTCAAGTTAAGTTCCTAATACCCATTTAATAGCCCACAGCTAACTATAAATTCAGTCCCAGAGGCTTCAGGAACCCTTTGGTCTAAATGGACAACCGAACACACAACATGACACACATACAGTGGGCTGGAGCGATGGGTCAGTGGTGAAGAGCACTTGTTGCTCTTACAGAGGATCCACGTTGTATTCCACATGGTAGTTTAAAATCTAAAGACAATTGTAACTCCAGTTGCAGGTGATCAAATGTCTTCTGGGTACTCTACAAGCACCAGCAATGAAAGCAGTGTCCTTATATACATACAGGCAAAACACACATCCACATAAAATAAATAAATAAATCTTATTAAACATTGTTTTAAATTACATTAGTGACTTGGTGGTTAAGAGTGCTTGCTTTTTTGTTCCAGAGGACCTATATTCAGCTCCAGGAAAATTGACACCATCATCTGGGGTCTCTGTAGACAAGTTCACAGACACAAACATAGATAAATACATAGAAATAAACACATACAGACAAACACACACAATACAATACGTCTTTTTTTTTTTTTATCAATATTGAGCTTTTTATTTTCATTTTGCATTATGTCTTTGTAAAAGAAACTTTTTTGGGGTTTTATTTTTATTTATTTTATTTTTTATTATTAGCTAAATTTTATTAACTCTGTATCCCAGCTGTATCCCGCTCCCTCATTCGCTCCCAATCCCTCCCTCCCTCATCTCCTCCTTGCCCCTTTCCAAGTCCACTGATTGGGGAGGACCTCCTCCCCTTTCATCTGACCCTGTTTTATCAGGTATCTTCAGGACTGGCTACAAAGTCCTCCTCTGTGGCCTGGCAGGACTGCTCCTCCCTTGGGGGGTGGGGAGGTCAAATAGCCTGCCATTGAGTTCCTGTCAGATATAGTCCCTGTTCCCCTTACTATGGGAAACCAATTGGTTACTGAGCTACCACGGGCTTCATCCGAGCAGAGGTTTTAGGTTATATCCATACATGGTCCTTGATGGTGTGTCAGTCTCAGAAAAGACTCCTGTGCCAGATATATTTGGTCCTTTTATTCACCTGTTTCAATTGTGTCTTGGAGGATTACTGCCTCTGTCTGCTAACCTAGGTCTAGTCCTTAAAGCTTCTAGCTTCCATACAATCTAACCTAAACCTAGAATGCTTTCAGCCTCTGAGACTTACTGCTTAATAAGTTCACCCTTTTTGGCTCTGTTGGTCTCCTTGTGGAGTTCCTGTCCCCTCCATGTCTTTCTATCTCCCTCTTCTTCCATAAGGTTTCATGCACTTTGCCCAAAGTTTGGCTATGAGTCTCACTATCTCCTTCGATACCCTGGTGGGTAGAGTCTTTCCGAGGTCTCTGTGGAAGGCTCCTGTCCTGTTCCTTGTCTTCTCCTACTTCTGATGTCTATCTTGTTTGCCCGTCTGAGTAAGGTTTCAGCCTCTTCCGTAGGGTCTTCCTTATTGTTTAGTTTCCTTAGAGCTATAGACTTTAGTATGTTTATCGTATGTTATATTATCCTATGGCTAATATCCACTTATAAGTGAGCATATACCATGTGTGTCTTTCTACTCTTGGGTTACCTCACTCAGGATGATCTTTTCTAGTTTCCACCATTTGCCTGCAAATTTCATGATTTCCTTGTTGTTAATTGCTGAGTACTATTCCACTGTGTAAATGTACCGGACTTTCTGTATCCATTCCTTTGCTGAGGGATAACTAGGTTGTTTCCAGATTCTGGCTATTACAAATAAAGCTTCTATGAGAGCGAAAACAAACAAACAAACAAACAAACAAACAAACAAACAAACCTGGGTCCAGAGGGGTCTGCAGAGACCGATACTCCACCCAAGGAGAGAACCTAGACCCCCTGCTCAGAGGAAGCCCATAGGCTTCTCATTTTCCAGGTGGGTTCCCTAGTAAGGGAGACAGGGGCTGGTTCTTTGATCACCTTCCCCTGGGGGTGCAGCCTTGCCAGGCAACAGAGGAAGATTATGCTGCTAGCCTTGATGAGACCTGATAGGCTAGGGTCAGAAAGAAGGGGAGGAGGTCCTCCCCTATCAGGGAACTAGGGAAAAGGCATAGGGGGAGAAGAGGGAGAGAGGGTGAGACTAGGGGGAGAAGAGGGAGGGGGCTGCAGTGGGAAACAAAGTGAATAAATTATAATAAATAAATAAATTTAAAAACTTGATAATAAATAAAACAAGGAAAAAATAAGCTCACCCTTTCTTGTCCTTACTGAGCTCTGGGCTGGCTGGTTCAACTCAGATGTTCTGGCTTAAACTCTCTTACTTATTCAAACTGGCTTTTCTCTCGGCCTCCGAATTGTTCTGCTTGACTTCAAACTATCTCCAGCAATCTTTTCTAATCTTCTGGCTCCATCTCATTCTTTACCTGTGTCTAGCTCATTCTCTCAGTCAACCTCTTTTTGTAAAACTCTCACAGGAAAACTGCCTCCTCTCTGCATAGTCCCTTAAGCAGCTTCTCTGTCCTCTTTCTTCTTGTGAGTTTTGGGCATTTCCTATTCTGTCAAATCTTTCTCTGATTTGTCACTTTTTCTTCCACTCAATTAAACATCACTTTTGAAAGTTTGGTGCTTCCTTCTACAAAGTAATTTTACCTTCATTGTTTGGGATTAAAGGCATGTACCACCACACCTGGACATAATCTTTTCTTTACCTTAGACTTGCTCTATACCAGGTTGGCCTTGAATTCATATCTGCTTGCCTGTCTCTTGGATTAAAGGTGTTGTTTATATTCCAGCCAGATCACACTGACCTAGAAGATCTTTTGATGTGACCTCTTGCCATAGCAGCCATGCTCTGAATTAAAATTCTTCTACAGGTCTTCAAAATATTGTTTATATTTTGTATACATGATTCATCTCAATTCAGATTTTAAATTTTAATTGAGAAAACTTGATGTTTGTTTGAATTTCATAAAATAAAATCTTCAAAGTAGTCACACAGCCAGACTGAAAAGTTTTCCAAAATTGAACCTAGTCATAAAATCATCTTCAGCAAGTGCAGTCATGTTTAAAAAATGGGTGCATCTTTTTTTGGGGATAATTGATTTCCTTTGAAGAATACATGAGAGTTTAAAATTGCATGACTTCAAGTTAAACAATCTTCCCTTCTGGTTATAATACATCTTTGAAAGTTGTATTTGTAATGAATTCCCAGGCAATCCTCCTATTGCCACAGTTTGAGAATCACCACTCTAATATAAGTTCCTCAGAAGATGAGTTCTGAATGTTTATGAAAAATTTGGATTAACAGATTTAGACATACTTTACTGCATTATTTTAAGGTCTTTAACATCTGTTTAATATGTACATTATAAGCTTTTTTCTTTTTTTTAATATTTATTTATATATTTATTTATCTATTTACTTATTACAATTTATTCACTTTGTATCTCCCCTGCAGCCCCCTCCCTTGTCTCTTCCCAGTTCTACCCACCCTCTTTCTTCTCCCTTTTTCTTAGTTTCCCTAAAGAGGAGGACCTCCTCCACTTCTATCAGACCCTAGTCTATCAGGTCTCAATAAGGGAGGCTGCATCATATTCCTCTGTGGCTTGTCAAGGTTGCACCCCACAGAGGGCGGTGATCAAAGAGGCAGCCAACAAGTTCATGTTAGAGACAGCCCCAGTACCCTTTACTAGGAAACCCACTTGAAGAAAGAACAGCCTATGGGATTCCTCTGAACAGGGGTACTAGGTCCTTTCCATGCAAGGTCCTTGGTTGGAGTAATCAGTCCCTGCAGGCCCCTGTGGGCCCAGGATTTTTGGCTCTGTTCTCCTTGTGGAGTTCCTGTCCTCTCCAGGTCTTTGTATCCCCTTCTACTTCCATAAAGTTTCCTGCACTCCACCCAAAGTTTAGCTATGAGTCCTAGTATCTCCTTCAATACCCTGGTGGGTAGAGTCTTTCAGAGGTCTTCTTTGGAAGGCTCCTTTCCTGTTACTAGTCTTTTCTTACTTCTGATGTCTATCCTGTTTCCTCTTCTGAATGAGATTAAGCATCTTCCCTTAGGGCCCTCCTTGTTGTTTAGCTTCTTTAAGACTGTAGATTTTAGTAGCCTTGACCTCATTGGCACAGGAGACAACTTCCTGAAGAGAACATCAGCAGCACAGGCTCTAAGATCAACAATTAAATGGGACTTCATGAAACTGAAAAGCTTCTGTAAAGCAAAGGACACTATCATCTGAACAAAACAACAGCCTATAGACTGAGAAAAGATCTTCACCAATCCTACATCTGACAGATGGCTAATATCCAGAACATATAAAGAACTCAAGAAGTTAAACACCAACAAACTAGGTAATCCAATTAAAAAATGGGGTACAAAGCTAAACAGATTATTCACAACAGAGGAATATCAAATGGCAGAGAAACACTTAAAGGAATGTTCAAAGTCCTTAAGTCATTTGGGAAATGCAAATCAAAACGACCTTGAGATTTCATCTCACACCCATCAGAATGGCTAAGATCAAAATCTCAAGGGATGATGCATGCTGGAGAGGTTGTGGAGAAAGAGGAACACTGCTCCATTGCTGGTGAAAATGTAACCTGTACAACCACTTTGGAAATAAATCTAGCACTTTCTCAGAAAATTAGGAATAGTGTTACTTCAAGATCCAGCTATACCACTCCTAGGCATATATCCAAAATATGCTCAACTATACAACAAGGACATTTGTTCAACCATGTTCATAGCATCTTTTTCATAACAGAAGAATCTGGAAACAGCCCATGTGTCCCTCAACTGAGGAGAGGATACAGATATTGTGGTACATTTACACAATGGAATACTACTCAGCAATTAAAAACAAGGAAATCATGAAAATTTCAGGCAAATGGTGGGAACTAGAAAAGATCACCCTGAGTGAGGTAGCCCAGAAGCAGAAAGATACACATGGTATATACTCACTTATAAATGGATATTAGCCATTATAAGCTTCTTAAAGATGAGAATGTCTTTTTATTCTTTTGACTATCGTATTCCTTTTCAAGACATAATTTCACTAAATTGTAACACTTTAGTCACTGGTTATTTTTTTTTCTTTATTTAATCACTTTACAGCCTGATCCCAGCTCCCTCCCTCCTGTCCTCCCAGTTCCACCTCCATGCTCTTATCCCCATTATTCCATTCTCCTCAGAAAAGGGGAGGCCTCTAAGTGGTCATTGGTCTTATTCATATCCTCTAAAATAACGTAGAGGTCTCCTCCAATTAGCAGAAGATACTGACTCTTACTGAGACTTCTCTTTTCCAAGACAAACTTTCTTTTCCTTCTTCATCTCTTTGTCATTTAAGTGGATATGATTTTTCCGTAAACTAATGTCCTGTGCTGAATGTGGTATGCTGTAAGAATCAGAATTTGATCAGAATTTTCAGCTTCTTTGTTTTTAAACACAATATATATGTTAATTCATTCTAAAATATCACCATGTTTTATATCATTTTTCCTGAGCAGAAATCAAATAATCAATAATAAGAGATTTTAACTCTCAACATGACAAAAAAGCAAAATACTATGAAGAGGAAATTATCTCCTCATGCTAGCCAAATGGAAGATAAGTGTTAAGGAAAGTAGCTAACTCCTAAAATCAGAATCAAGCTAACTGACTAAGTGATGTAACAGCACATAAATATTCTAATCCCACACTAATCAAATTACCAGGACCATTTCACATAAAAATCTCTTATGTATTTCTTTTACTGAGAAGCAAGGTAACATAATACTAAGAACTCTAGTTGCTGACAAGTAAATGTTATCCCCTTGCCAAGTACAGTTAATTAGAAGACACTACATGAAGTAAAAATTTGATCAATAGTAAAAAAAAAAAAAATAAAATAAAAAATAGGACTATAGATAAGTTTTATCTACCATGTATCAGGGAGCAAGAAGTGAGAACAGAGCATTTGACAGTCTTCTAAAAAGTGGTTTGGAAATCTAATGGACTCTGCATAATGGTAAAAGAATTAGGGGCTTGTTAGACAGGGTACTTGCCACTATCAACCTGAATGCATATGTATACACACACACACATACACATGTGAAAAATAAATTTACATTTTTAATAGAGTAGAATATGGCAGCTATAACCTATAAGATGAAGTCACATTGTCTCTTTTTAATAGTTCCTTTCTTTGTTAAAAACGATTTTACAGAATATATTATAATCACAGTTTCCCTTCTTTCAATGCCTTCCAGATCTTCCTACTCAGACAATTCCATCTTCTTTCTCTCACTTTAGAAAACAAATAGGCAAGCAAATAAATAAAATGAAAACAACAAAATAAAAGCACAAGAAACATACACCCATGTGTGTGAAGCAAAACCCATGAAAACACAAAATTGGAAACCATAATCTACAAGCAAAACATCAGTAAGACAATAAGTACTCAGACAAAGCAATGACACAAAACGTCTACAAAGATACCATTGAGTTAGTTTGTGTTGGCCATCCACTTTTGGGCAAAGGGCCTACTCTTAAGTGTGGTTAATATGCACAGTAAGACTCCATTTGAGATTTTTTTCCTTTGTAAGTGATGTCAATTGAAGATATCTTCTTGGTTAGGGATGTCCTTCCCCCTTTAAATGCTGGGGACTCTATCTGGCTTGAACTTGTGCAGGCTAAACACTGGACAGTATTCAGGTTGCAAGGCTTACCTTGGGACATTTTCTGACTGCATGGACTTGCATTAGAAATGTAAAATTCAAATCTAGAGCTAAGGGGTGTAGGATGATGTTAATGCTTGGCACAAGTAAGGCTCTGTGTTCAATTTTCAGTTTAAAAAAGAAATCAAACCAAAGTAGTAGTGATATTTGAAATTTGAGTTTGATATTTCTTTCTGCCTTTCTCCTTAAGCTGTGTGAGTTAAGCTGAAGCTGACAGAAATCACATACATGACTTAGTCATGGATCACATTTTAGGATCGGTATACAGAATACAAATGCACTTTCAGAATACAAGATGCTATTTATTTATTTATTGAGTTTATTTATTGAGAATAACATAACTTCATTACCTCAAAATAAGCTTTCATACTTTCTCTTAAAAAACAAATTTAAATAAATATGAGAATTTTTCAAGTGATTCCCTAAATAACTGAGTTAAACCAAAATATACAATAAATATCAGCACATAAATGTGCTGTGATTTTAAAGCATGGGTTGGTAAAACTCATATTTTAAACATTTAAACAGCAAATAATGGTCAGCCAAGTAAAATCATATCTGCAAATTTGCTGAAAAAACAGCAGAGAATAAGGCCCAAAACTATACCCACAACTGGAAAGTTCTCTCCTCCAGTTATTATAGTTTTCTCATCTTAGGTCTGATATCACTGATGGAGCCAGTACTACATTCATATTTTAAAGTGAACAACATTCTTTATCTTGGGGCATGTTTACTCAACAAAACTATGTACAATGAAAACATGACAACTCAAGATGAGGAGCAGATGACTTCTGCCTTCAAGGACACAGATTAAAGAAATACACAAGGAACTCACTCGACTGAAGACACAATGAGTTCTGTTGGTGGTCAGAAGTCAGACGTACTTTTCCATTGGGTCTGTATGTTTTGGACATGGGAGAAGGACCCCTAAAAAGTATATGATCTGGGTTTGTAAGAAGTGAAAGGATGGGGCATGTGGAGATGGTGATAGAAGATATCCTGGGAAAACATAGAAGTGAGCAACTAATTGGGATTGAGTTGAACAAGGGCTGTAAATGAGGCATAGTGAGCTCATAGGTGGGTATCTAGAAATGCAGATATAGAAACACAAGAAAGTTGGGTGTAATAGAAGGGGAAAGGCTAAGAAAAGGTTCCTTCATAGAGGCAGGTTATAAGATACTAAGGTTGTGCTGTAGAGTAATGACTGCAAAAAGAATGGAAAGGAAAAGTCAGATAAAAGCTAAAATTACAGAGTAATGTCTTTGGCCACTTCACTCACCATCCATCTTTCTCCTCAGTCAAACTAAATCTAATCAGCATAGTGTATGTAGTACATCTTCGATTCCATCACTCCAAAGGCAGAAACAGATGGATCTCTGAGTTCCAGGCCAGCCAAAGCTATATGGTGAGACCTTGTCTCAAAAACAATAAAATGAAACAATAACAAAACACCCAAATATAATCAGTCTACAAAATGACCCTTTTGGGTCTCCTGAATTTTTCCTCTGCCTGGTGAACTCTTATTCTAATTTAACACCTTCTAAGACCTTAACTAACTTCAATGTATTAGACAGATTTACTATCTGATTTCCTTTAGTACAGTGGTTCTTAACTTTCCTAATGCTGAAACCCTTTAATACAGTTCCTCATGTTGTAGTGAGCCCCAACCATAAAATTATTTTCATTGCTATGTCATAACTGCAATTTTGCTACTGTTATGAATCATAATGTAATGCAAAACAGGCAATAAATCAGAGGTAGGCAAATTGAAATGTCAGAATTATTATTATTGTGCTATGGGTAAATATGGGGAAATGAAATGCTAGGTAGAAAGATGTCATCCTAGCATTGTTGTCAATTACTAGCAGCCCAGTTGGACAACCTATGCAACAGTCACTGTACTTCTAATTTTAGTGACATTGGAACTATTCCGAGTATTCAGAAAGATTGGTTTGCATGCTCTTTTACTTTTCTTTTAGCTATCTTCTTTTATCTAAAAGAAAAAAGTCTTGTTGTATGTAGCTCAAGCTGGGTTCCTCCTGCCTCAACCTTCCAAGTGATGGAAGTACGGGTATGTGCCTCCACATTTGTATCAAATTATCTGTTTTGCTATAAGACTCCTTACTAGCACAACCAACAGCAACAACAAAAAAATCCAGAAACAGAGAAAGGGAACTTTCTACAAGTAAACTGTTGAAAAGCAGAAGGGCCAATCCTATAAATTTAATGTTCAACTCTAAACTTCATAGGTTTCCTATAAAAATATTGTTGCCTTGGTGTGACCCTAACTATGCAAGTCAAAGACTTGTATGAAAAAAAATTTCCAGTCTCTGAAGAAAGAATTAGAAGAAGATACTGGAAGATGGAAAGATCTCCCATGCTCATGGCTTGGCAAGATTAACATAGTAAAAATGGCCATATTACCAAAAGAAATCTACAGATTCAATGCAACTCCCATCAAAATACCAACACAATTCTTTACAGACCTTGAAAGAAAAATTCTCAACTTCATATGGAATAACAAGAAACCCAGAATAGCTGAAACAATCCTCTTCAATAAAAGATCTTCTGGAGTTATCTCCATCCCTGATCTCAAGCTATACTATAGAGCAACAATACTAAAAACTTCATGATACTGGCATAGAAACAGAATGGTGGATCAATGGAATTGGATAGAAGACCAGAAAATAAACCTACACATTACGGACACCTGAATTTTGACAAAGATGCTGAAACCATACAATGGAAAAGAGATAGCATCTTCAATAAATGGTGATGGTCTAACTGGATGTCTACATGAAGTTAAAAAGCAACAAATCAAGTAATCCAGTTAAAAAGGGGGTACAGAGCTAAACAGAGAATTTTCTGTAGAGGAATATAGAATGGCAGAGAAACACTTAAGGATATGCTCAACATTCTTACTCATCAGGGAAATGCAACTCAAAAGAACCCTGAGATTTCACCCTACACCCATCAGAAAAGCTAAGATAAAAAACCCAAGTGACAACACATGCTAGAGAGGATGTGGAGAAAGGGGAACCCTCCTCTATTGCTGGTGGGAATATAAACTTGTACAACTCCTTTGGAAATCAATCTGGTGCTTTCTCAGACAACTAGGAATAGTGCTTCATCAAGATCCAGCTATACCACTCCTAGGCATATATCCAAAATATGCTCAAGTATACAACAAGGACATTTGCTCAACTATGTTCGTAGCACCTTTATTTGTAGTAGCCAGAAGCTGGAGACAATCCAGATGTCCCTCAAAGGAGTAATGGATACAGAAATTGTGGTACATCAACACAATGGAATACTAATCAGCAATTAAAAACAAGGAAATCATGAAGTCGGCAGGCAAATGGTGGGAACTGGAAAAGATCATCCTAAGTGAAGTATCCCAAAATCAGAAAGACACACAGGGTACATACTCACTCATAAATGGATATTAGACATATAATATAGGATAAACATACTAAAATCTGTACTCCTAAAGAAACTAATCAAGAAGGAGTATTCTGGCTAACATGTTCAATTCTTATTCAGAAAGGTAAAGAAGATGGACATCGGAGGAGGGAGAAAACAGGGAACAGGACAGGAGCCTACCACAGAGGGCTTCTGAAAGACTCTACCCTTTGATGCTGAGACTTATAGCCAGACTTTGGGCAGTGTGCAGGGAATCTTATGAAAGAACTGGGTAAGATCTGGAGAGGATAGGAGCTTCACAAGGAGAGCAACAGAGCCAAAAAATGTGGGCACAGGGGTCTTTTCTGAGACTGATACTCCAACCCAGTACCATTCATGGAGATAACCTAGAACCCCTGCACAGATGTAGCCCATGGCAGTTCAATGTCCAAGTGGGTTCCATAGTACTGGGAACAGGGACTGTCTTTGACATGAACTGATTGGCCTGCTCTTTGATCACCTTTCCCTGAGTGGGGAGCAGCTTTACCAAGCCACAGAAGAAGACAATGCAGCCACTCCTGATGAGACCTGATAGACTAGGATCAGAAGGAAGTGGAGGAAGACCTCCCCTATTAGTGGACTGTGGAAGGGGCATAGGTGGAGAAGAGGGAGGGAGGGTGGGTTTGGGAAAGGAGTAGGGAGGGAGCTACGAATAGGAAACAAAGTGAATAAATTGTAATTAATAAAAATATTTAAATAAGAAAAATTATTGTTGAAATGCAAAGGAAAAGAATTCATTTTTGTACTGTTGGAAGCTTATAATATTTTGGGTAACAAATATGACCTAATTAATATCTGAAAGTTACATGATGAACAAAGCAGAAAATAAGACAGTGTCACAGTAAACGGCTCTGTTAAAAAAAAAAAAGCAAAGTCCTAGTATTTGTTGTTGAGTAAATTTGAAATAAAACTTCCAATCTCATAAATATGAATAAGATATTATACATAGATTAAGTTTTGATAAGCTCAAGGCATAGAAAAAAAAACTGGATGGCCAGTAAGTCATAATATGACTTATGGCAGTTATTCCATGCAAATAAAACAGCAGATTTATTCAACTGACATAGAATGTACTGTGATAATATGGAATAAACACAGACAAGGCTGGCTTACACCTAGTCTGTCTTAACTCCTTTCAATTATCCATTGATATAAGCTTGCTATCGTGTGCTGTGATGTGTCATGAATATTTGAAGGTTATAATCAGGTATAAAAGTTTCAGGAATTCTTCTGAATATAACTGAGTACTAGTTTTATAAATGCCAAATGTTTGTAACAAGGTAATGAATAACCTTTACTATAATTTATATGCTTACTTTTATTTTTGTTAGCTGTTTGTTGATAGATTCATCATTGGAGTTTTAATAAGTTACACAGAAGTAGCTGTTATGAAAGGAAAAAACACAAATGCAGCAGGTGTGTAAAATTTTAGAGTCATCAATATCCAAGTGAGTTCCCTAGTAAGGGGAACAGGGACTGTCTCTGAAATGAACTCAGTGCCTGGCTCTTCAATCACCCCCCTCCGACGGGGGGCAGACTTGCCAGGCCACAGTGAAGGACAAGGCAGCCAGTCCTGATGAGATGTGATAAGCTAGGGTCCGATAGAAGTGGAGGAGGACCTCCCCTATCAGTGGACTTGGATAGGGTCATAGGAGGAGATGAGGGAGGGAGGGTGGAATTGGATGGAAATGAAGGAGGGGGCTACACCTGGGATACAAAGTGAATAAACTAATTAATAAAAAAGTAAACAATAAATAAAAATATTTGTAAGTCATGAATAGTTACAAAAAATACTGAATTAATTATATTGTAATATATTTAGGTGGCTAATCCAGGTGGCTATTCCAATATTTTATGTACTAATTTTGAACATTAATAGCATTATTTCATTTATTTAGAAATACTCAAATAAATTCAGTCTCATGATGTTTAATATAAGAGGTCATATGCAAATATGCTACAGTATATTTTATGCTTACTTTACAGCGCAGGTCAAGATCCTCAATCCAGACTGTGAGAATTGAATGCCACACTAAACATTAACACTTAAAAGTACACCAGGAAGATGTAAACTGAAGTAGATCAATATGCTGACAGGAACAAGAAGTGAAAGCTAATTAATATGAATGCAAGGGAAAAGAAAATGAAAGAAAATCCTTTAAGGGTTACTCAGAAAAAAATTTAACTCCATTCACACCGACAGGTCTCAAAGCAGTAGTCATTACTATTTTTTATCACGTTGAATTTAATTAATCATAAAGTATCATATGGTATGCAGAATAATGTTTGTAAAGACAGTATGTTTATATGAATCTAATTTAGAAATGTTTGCACAAACATTACATGCATAACTTTGTGCATACTAGGACATGCACAAAGTTTCTAAGTGATAGACTCAACTTAAAAATAAGTGCTTTTTGTTTATTCAAGTCTTCTGATTGTCACATGAACATTGCCTTTAATGATGCATTGTTCAAATCCAAGAGATACACAAATCTACTGAGGCAAGTGAAAAGGAAAAATGAGAATAGCGCTATGATGAAAAGGCTCTGCACTTTTAGGACATATGCATTTCTGTCCCTGCTTTGGTACTAAACTGTCTGTATTTGTTACTGAATTTATCAGAGTTTGTTTCTTAATTATTGAAGTCAAAATGCTGAATGTGATTTCTCAAAGTTGTGACAATAAAGAGCTCCATCATTGGATTTTGAAAATTTGGAGTACTGCTTCATATTCAAATTTTTGGGAACATGTACACACTGTTTTTCAGTCAAGCCTTCACCATCCCCCAAATCAACAAATGTACGTACACAGAGGAAAGATCAACAAAGTATCATCCTTATTGAATTTTGTGTTTAAAAGATTTTTTTTAATTTTGTAAGGTAGTCAGGTGTGATGCTCTTGTGAGGCAAAGGCAGCAGGATTTCTGAGCTAGAGGCTGGCCTAGTCTACAGAGAAAGTTCCAGAACAGCCAGGGCTACAAAGAGAGATCCTGTCTTGGAAAAAATATAACCTTATTGTAATTCTCATAGCCCCACATTTTCTTTCTCATAAGCCAGAGTGATATGGTTACTCCATTGTATATACATACACTACAATCCCTTCAAGTTTATTTTTGAATGTTGACATAGGTATTAAACAGGTACTTCTTATCAGTCTGATAGAAATGTCTATCCTTAGGAAAATAAAGTCTTACATTCTGAAATGACATTACACTTATTAAAATAAATTATACAAATGAAAAATGCTTCTTAGGTCACGTTCTTTTACTTAGGGCTAAAGGGAAACAGAATATTTTCAATATTAGTTTCCTGTTTATGGAAACTAAAGATTGGTGTAGTGCACTTTAATTTAAAAGTTTTTGTATTGTTACACGCAATCAGGTTATCATTAACTCATTCAAGACTTCAGGGATTTAAAAACTAACTTGAAGTTGTAGAACAGAGCTCATAAAATCAGAAAGTTTAAAGATTTCCATGAAGAAATAATTGTTATTAAACGCTTTAATATTCCAAACCTGTTTCCAAAGGACATGATGGGTATGATGACTACCTAAGAATTCAAATTTATCTTTGTAGTACAGGAGGCATACAATAAGATACCAGATAACAACCAATTTTCCTGGAATAAGTCTAAAGAATGTGCCAGGAATGGATGTGTGTAACAGATAAAAGAAGTAGTGCATGTCTATAAGTCAATATTTTCTAAAAACAAAATAAACATTATTTCTCTGTGGTGGCACTGCTTTGATATGGTTTTCATACAAGCTAAACGTTAGGTCCTATATTCAGAGATATCTTGTACAAAGGTTTTTATGCTGCATAAAGATAAAGGATATACAGAGAAATTTTCTAATAGAGTCTCCCACAAAGGAAGGTAAATATCTGACTTTTCTTTGAAGGAGGTTTAAAATGTGTTACCTTTTACAAAAACAATTCCACATGAAATGACAGATGATAGTACCACTAACAATTCTGTCAAATTTTTAGCAGTTACACCAATTGATTAAAAGGTATGGTATGTGGGCACATGATACTTATACACTAAAGAAAATGGCTTGTCTAAAGAAATCAAATGTGGAAGTTCAGTAATCTACTTTGGCATAATTTTACACATTGGAATGTAGTCATCAAAATGGGATTATTCTATGGTGGCTATTTCTCCTGTAACTTATGTCTCATATCAAGGTATAAGTAATATTAGTGTTACAATAAAACCTCTTTTTGGATTTATGGGTCTTGTCTGTATGGATTATTTTTCTTTCTCAAATGGAAGAATTACTTATTTTTACTTAAGGAGGAAAAAGGTAGCCATATATAACTCATTAAATCTGAGCTATAGATCTGAGCACATAGATTTATGTTAAGGTGATTGTTTTATTATTCATTGACATAGACAGTATAATGTGTATTTTATGTGACAGCTGCAGTCTAGACTCTGAGGATGGATAATTGTCCTAGTAAGACACAAAATACTTTTAATCAGAATGTTGCATTTCATAGCTACCACAAAAACATTTAGCTACAGAGAAGGGAAAGTTTCAGTAATGAATATTTTCTTGTTTTGTTACATGCATTCAGTGTTGAAATTAACTTTTAAAAATTAATTTTCTCTAGAAATGATAGGATGAGCACAGTATTCTTAGTTTGTACCCTTAGGAAGGCTGATCAGTATTTAGCTTACAAGAAAGGCCATGTGCACAGCTGCTGACTTGAGTATTGCTGGTCGCTTTCAACTAACTAGAAGGTTTAAATAAATATCATTTCTAGAATTCTATTATGTGCCTCAGGTGAAGTTTTTATCTAAGACATTTGATACTCATTAAAAGGATTAAAAATGAGATTTCATGGAGCTTACAGAATAGACTTATAATTGTTTTTTTAAAGAAAAGATTTATTTTTATTTTATGTGTACAGGTATTCTTGCCTGCATGTATGTGTGTGCACCAAATGTATGCCTGGTGCCCAAAGACACTGGAAGAGGTTGTCATATTCTCCACAACTGGAGTTACTTGTTGTGAGTCACCACGTAGGTACTGGTTAGTACTTACTAGGAAGACTTATATCTTGTAAGCCTTTAAAAATGGATACTATAAATATTTACTAAGAAACAACCTAATAATCATTAAGGCCAAATTGATCAACAGAAGTGTGGATAGCTTTTTTCTCTTTGCATGCTAAAACAACTTCAGTAGGCACAAATTAGTGTTTGTGAATCACAGGATTTAATATGTGAAAGTGTTTTTTTGAGATTTATTTAATCCAGTGATAGTATCATTAAGTTAACTAGCCAAGGAATACTCTTCAAATCAAAACTATAGGAAGAAATAAAGACAGAAAAAAATCTAAAATAAAGTTCTTTCTGAAGCCCTTCCTTTTCTCCCTTTCCTCGTGGGCACCTTTAGGAAACATAATGCTTCACTGCTTGTAATAGAAACCACTGATCCCATCTCAATCCCTTCATTTAACTGACCAGGAAATGGAAATGTACAGGCTAAGTGACTAAACCAAAAACACAGAGGTTTGATTATAGCGTTTGAACTGACCCCTGTTTCTAGAACGACCCACTGCTCTCTCTCTTTGACTCATAAGAAACACAATCATATCATAAGGATAAAAGACAAACCACAGGCTGTGTAAAAGTTTTACAAATTGTATGTGATAAAAGACTTTACACAAAACAAAAGCCCTCAGGAGGACTGTTAAATTCAAGGTTAGCTGTGGCTACATACTCAGACAATGAGTCAAAATTTCCAAAAGAAAAAAAAAAAAAACATTTCATCAAATGGATGAACAACTCTTAAGACTAAAGAATTAAAACAAAACAAAACAAAGGAATTAACAAATGTGCTGAAGACCTTAACAAAAACCTCACGAAAGATAAGTAGACAGATGTCAAATAAATCTATGAAACAATCAGTGGTTCTTAACGTTCCTAATGCTGCAATCCTTTAATACAGTCCCTAAATGATACATTTGTTTCTATTTTATAACTATAATTTTGCTACTGTTATGAATCATGCTTTCTGATGGTCTTAGGCAAATGCTGTGAAAGGGTTGTACAATCCCAAAGGGGTTGTGACCCATATATTCAGAGCTGACCCAGACATACAGTATAAGCCATCAGAGAACTTTTAAGTCACACATTACCTGATTCCATTTATATGAAATACTTACACTAGTGGAATCTGTAGAGACAGAAAGCAGACTAAAAATTTCCAGGGTCTTCAAAGTGGAGGACTTAGAAATTTATACATTATTAAGTGTGGTGTCTGCTCTGTGACTGATGAAAACAGTTTAGAAATAGATGGCTTTATAGTAATATGGATGTAATAAACACTACTGACTTACATACAAATCAAAAAGAAGGCAATGTATCAATATATGCAGATGATATGAGAGTATACATGAGTGACCTCAAAAATTTAACCAGAAAACTCCTTCACCTGACAAACACCTTCAGCAAAGTGGCTGGATACAAAATTAACTAAAAAAAAAAATACAAAAACAGTAGCCTTCTTCTATACGAAATACAAATGAGCTGAGAAGGAAATTAGGGAATCTACAACCTTCACAGTAGCCACTAATAACATAAAGTACCTTGGTGTGATTCTAACCAAGCAAGTGAAAGACCAGTTTGAAAAAAACTTCAAGTCTCTGAAGAAAGAAATTGAAGAACATATCAGTTGGAAAGATGCTCATGGATCCTTAGGATTAATGTAATGAAAATGGCCGTTTTACCAAAAGCAATCTACAGATTCAATGCAGTTCCCATCAAAATACCAACACAATTCTTTACAGGTTTTAAAAATTTATTTATTTTTTCTAAATTATAGTTTATTCACTTTGTATCCCTAATATAGTCCCTTCCCTCATCCCTCCAAATCCTACACTCTCTCCCTCATCTCCTCCCATGCCTCTCCCCAAGTCCACTGATAGGGGAGGTCTTCATCCACTTCCCTCTGACCCTATGCTATCAGGTCTCATCAGGACTGACTACAATTGCCTTCCTCTGTGGCCTGGTAAGGCTGCTCCCCACTCAGGGGAAGGTGATCAAAGAGCCAGCCACAGAGTTCATGTCAGAGATAGACCCTGTTGCCATTACTAGGGAACTCTCTTGGAGACTGAGCTGCCACGGGCTACATTTGTACAGGGGTTTTAAGGGTTCTAGGTTATGTCCATGCATGATCCTTTGTTGGAGTATCAGTCTCAGAAAAGACCCCTAAGTCCAGATTTTTATTTGATCTGTTGCCCTCCTTGTGGAGCTCCTGTCCCCTCCAGGTCTTCCTATCTCCCACTTCTTATATAAGATTCCCTAACTCTGCCCTAAGTTTGGCCGTGAGTCTTTCAACGGCTCTATGTTGTAGGCTCCTGTCATGCTGCCTGTTTCCTCCCTCTTCTGATGTCCATCCTTTCTGAGTGAGGATTGATCTTTACAGAAATTGAAAGAACAATTCTCAGTTTCTTATGGAAAAAAAAATCCAGAATTGCTAAAACAATGCTTTACAACAACAGATCTTCTGGAAATAACTTCATCCCTGATATCAAGGTGTAATACAGAACAACAGTTATAAAAACTGCATGGTACTGACATAGAAACAGAATAGTGGATCAATGGAATCGAATAGAAGACCAAGAAATAAACCCACACACCTACGGATATTGATTTTTGAGAAAGAATCCAAAACCATACAATGGAAAAAAGACAGCATCTTCAACAAATGGTGATGGTCTAACTGGATGTCTACATGTAGGAAAATGCAAATAGATCCATGTTTATCACACTGCACAAAACTAAAGTCCAAGTGGATCAAAGATCTCAACATAAAACCATACACACTACACCTGTTAGAAGAAAAAGTGGGGAAGAGCCTTAAACTCATTGGCACAGGAGACAATTTCCTGAACAAAACACCAACAGCACAGGCTCTAAGATCAACAATCAATAAATGGGACCTCATGAAACTGAAAATCTTCTGTAAAGCAAAGGACACTGTCATCAGAACAAAATAATAGCCTACAGACTGGGAAAGAATCTTCACCAACCCTATATCTGCTAGAGGGCTAATATCAGGAATATATAAAGATCTCTAGAAGTTTAACAGCAAGAAATCAAGTAATCTAATAAAAAAGGGGTACAGATCTAAACAGAGAATTCTCAATAGAGGAATGTCGAATGTCAGAGAAACACTTAAAGAAATGTTCAAGGTCCTTAGTCATCAGGAAAATGCAAATCAAAACATCCTGAGATTTCACCTTACACCCATCAGATTGACTAAGATAAAAAACTCAATTGACTTAGGTGCTGGAGAGGATATGGGGAAAGTGGAACCCTCCTCCACTGCTGGTGGCAATGTAAACTTGTACAACCACTTTGGAAATCAATCTGGTGTGTTCTCAGACAATTAGGAATAGAGTTACCTCAAGATACCACTCCTAAGCATATATCCAAAATATGCTCAAGTACACAAAAAGGACATTTGTTCAACCATGTTCATAGCAGCTTTATTCGTAATAGTCAGAATCTGAAAACCACCCAGATGTCCCTCAGCTGAGGAATGGATACAGAAACTGTGGTGCATTTACACAATGAAATACTACTTAGCAATTTAAAACGAGGAAATCATGAAAATTTCAGGTAAATGGTATGAACTAGAAAAGATCATCCTGAGTGACGCATCTCAGAAGCAGAAAAACACACACGTACTCACTTATAAGGAGGTATTAGGCATATAATGTAGGATAAACATACTAAAATCTGTACACCTAAAGAAGCTAAGCAAGAAGGAGGACCCTGGGTAAGATGATCAATCCTCACTCAGAAAGGCAAATGGGATGGACATCAGAAGCTGGAGAAAACAGAGAACAGGACAGGAGCCTACCCACAGAGGGTCTCAGAAAGACGCTATGCAGCAAGGTATCAAAGCAGATGTTGAGACTCATAGCCAAACTTTGGGTAGAGTTTAGGGATTCTTATGAAAGAAGCGAGAGATAGAAAGACCTGGAGGGGACAGAAGCTCCAGAAGGAGAGCAACAGAACCAAAAAATTTGGGTCTTTTCTGAGACTGATACTCCAACCAATGACTATGCATGGAGATAGCCACTGCATAGATGTAGCCCATGGCAGCTCAGTATCCAAGTGGGTTCCCTAGTAGTGGGAATAGGGACTGTCTCTGATCTGAATTCAGTGACTGGCTCTTTGATCACCTCTCCCTGAGGGGGAATCTGCCTTACCAGGCTACAGAGGAAGACAATGCAGCCAGTTTTGATGATACCTGATAGGCTAGGGTCAGAGGGAATGGGAGGAGTACCTTCCCTATCAGTGGACTTGGGGAGAGGCATGGGATGAAATGAGGAAGGGAGGGTGGGATTGGGATGAGGAAGGGAGGGGACTACAGCTGGGATACAAAGTGAGTAAACTGTAATTTAACAAAAAAGAAATTGATTAAAAAATAAAAATATATTAATTAAAACATTCCTCTCTGTATAGAAAATATAGAAATGAAAACAAAACCAAAAATGGACAGAGGATCATGATCTTTACCTCTGACTTTTCTGCTACTAATTAGCTCTAGGAAGTTAGAACTGCCATGTTTAGTTGTATACCTATTGCTAAGCCCACCAAATTCCATCCATTAATACCAAACATATGATCACAGAGATACCCCGGTTAATCTCAGTGTGTCACAAATCAAAATGAATAGATACAAACATCAGAGAGAGATTCATGGCAGACATGAGTTAAGAGCAGTGGTGAGGAGGTGGGAGGTTAGAGTGGACAGCATGCATTGTGTACATGTGCAAAATTAACTAAAATCAAATTTAAGCAAAAAATAATTTGAAAACTCAACTTGTGCACCAAGTTGAGTTATAGAGATGAAGTTATATTCTTCATCTCTACATAAAAGGCTAAAAAGACTATGTAAGTGACAATAGCTCTTTTTAATGGGTTTTAAGAACTAGCATGTCCATTAAACAGTCTTTTTTTTTTTTTCCTAGTGGAAAACTCTTGCCGGGAAGAAATAATGGTAGCTGCCAGCCTCAAGCAGATTTGTATTACTGTTATAAAATTAGGAAAGTAAGTGCTTACAATAAATAGTGACATCATCTAAACTGCAGCAACATGAATGTCATCATAATAAAGAGACTCTCAAATCTAACAGAGACAAAAATGAAATAATTATTTGCCTTTAAATAAATTACTTTGGACTATGCAAACCAGGGGCCACCCAAATAGAATTAGGCCATATGTTATGAGACTATCACTTTACAAAGCTTTACAAATCTTCAATTTGAAGATTCATATATATTCGTTTTTGAAATGTTTAAAACTATTGAGCTTTGTGTCAAAGTTGAAGTTCAGAATTGCAAAGAATTGAGATGTGTTGTGTCTACTGTAAGCCACCTTTCCTCATTCTGCATAACTCCTGGCTTAAGGCATGTGCTTGTTTTTATTTTATTTTATTATTTATTTATTTTTTTACTCCATCGTCCTTAACCATCAGAGAGATGCAAATCAAAATGACCCATCAGAATGGCTAAGATAAAAAACTCAAGTGACAACACATGCTAGAGAGGTTGTGGAGAAAGGGGAACCCTCCTCCATTGCTGGTGGGAATGTAAACTGGTACAACCACTTTGGAAGTGAACTGTCTTAACATCTGCTATGATCTTTGCCAAACTGTGCTGCTTTGAATTACTGCAGGCACAGATCATTGCTGATTACAGAAGTTTAAAATTTAATTTATTTGTTTATTACAATTTATTCACTTTGTCTCCGGCTGGAGCCCCCTTCCTCATCTCCTTCCAGTCCCTTCCACCCTCCCTCTTCTCCCTCTACTTCCCCAGCCCACTGATAGGGGAGATCCTCCTCTCTTTCCATCTGACGCTAGTCTATCAGGTCTCATCAGGGCTGGCTGCATCATCTTCCTCTGTGGCCTGGTAAGGCTGCACCCTCCCCCAGTAGGAGATGATCAAAGAACCAACCACTTAGTCCATGTCAGAGACAGCCCTTACCCCCCCCTTACTAGCGAACCCACATGGAGACTGAGCAGCCTATGGGCTTCCTCTGATCAGGGGCTCTAGGTACTCTCCATGCACTGGTTATAGTCAAATAAGAAACTAAATCTAATGTATTTTCTTTACCTGACCTCCTATTTAACTGTGATGAGGTCTCATGAATTACAGGGTATCTTAAGACTTGCTCTTTCTTCACCTTCCCCTGAAGTGGGTGGGGGGAGCAGCCTTACCAGGCCACAGAAGAAGACAATGCAGCCACTCCTGATGAGACCTGATAGATTAGGATCAGAGGGAAGGGGAGGAGGACCTCCCTTATCAGTGGACTGAGAGAGGGACATGGGTGGGGAAGAGGGAGGGTGGGATTGGGGGGGGAGGAGGGAGACAGGTACAGGGGGGATACAAAGTGAATAAAATGTAATTAATAAAAATAAAAATAATAAAAAAGAAAAAAGCTCATCACAATGTTCCTGTGTTTATAAGAACATTATGTGAATCGCTTCCCTTTTTACAATCTCAAGGTTAGAAATATGTCCATCTTTGCAGATTACATTACTAAGTTCTGTTCTATTAATTGCTTGACCATTGAATCACTATTTGCTCCAACATCTTTTAAAGGAGGTCCCTAACAATCTCTTTGTTGGTAACCAATGATCAATCTGAAAATAAAAGAAGAAACAAAAAGGAATAGGTTCCTTGACTTAGTGCAGTTCTTTTCAATATGGTGACAATGGATGCCAACACCTAAGACATCCAAATCTGAATGTAGCTTTGCAGATTGAGCAAGGACCAAGCAATGCGATACTCTAAAAGCTTGCACTGACAGGTGAGTTTAGAATACAGCAAGCATGGATTAATCCTCGAAATGTGTCTTATTATATGTAAAATTATTACTCATTTAAAAATTATAAATGTTTGTAGATTTGACATCTTTTGTAACTGTCTGAACAGAATCAGTATGTCTAAAACAAATCAGCTAACAAAGTAAGCACAGGAGCAACAAGGTGCAGAAAGAATCCCTATGAGTGATCTGTGATATGGATGTTGCCTGTAAAGATAGATACGATGGTGGGGCAAGCAATTTAACACAGAAGTCTCAGTGAGTTTCAGAGCCCCACCCTGTTGCTTGCAAAAAAGCATCTGATCAAGTAATTTCATTTTGACCATTAAAAGGACCAATAAAGATATGCTTATTCAATAAAGGTAGCAATATGCTGATACCATTGCTCTATGCTAATTAGACTATAGCTCTAAACACTCACCTATATCATCACATTATGCTAACCACATTCTCCTGAAGGAAGCATTAATTCTACCTCAGAGATGAAAAAAAAATCCCATTTAGAAAAGCTTTGAGAATAAACTGAAGTAATGTCCATGGAATTTAAATTCAGGCCTTTAAACTCTGGATCCACATGTTTCTTAACATCGTACACCACAGCATATTTCCTTAATGCCCTTTACAGCATGTCCCTTTTATGATTTATATGGATTAGAATTATTTATAAAGTCACTGTGATGGCTGGTCCAGAAAAATAATGAAATGACCTTAAATATTTATATTGTCCAATATCTAATAGCCTTATGAAAAAACAAAATAAGCACAAAGAATTCATGTAATGGTTCTTAGTCTTGACTTTGACTTTCCCACTTTAAAAGAAATCAAAAACACCAGCTCCATAATAGGACCTTTTAAATTTATGTTACTATACTTTCTATTTAATTTTTTAAAGATTTAGCAATTTATTTTTAAGTTTGTGAACACATGGGTTCCTGAATGAGTTTTTGTGTACAATATGTACACACATGTTTACAGAGGCCATAGGGGGTTGAAATATCTGAAACTGGAGTTAAAAGTCAATTGTGAGGTGCTTAATATAGGTACAGGGAACCCAAACCAGGTCCTCTGGAAGAGCAGTAAGTGCTCTTAATTACTGAGCCGGCCCACTTGTTACAATTAATAAAATGTAGATACTATCAAGGCATGTGGCTAAATTTGGTAAGAGTTGAAAAGAAGGTGGAATTTGGGAAGATTTATGTAATATCAAATTTGAACTATTACATATAAACCACCACCACTACTACCATCAACACCAACACCATCACCAACAAAACCAAGAATCACAATAGGTAAAAGAACCAGTGAGTAACACATAGTATGTTTTTTTTTTCTACACAATGTTGGATCACACTACATATTCCATCACACACACCAAAAACAAAAAAACATAAAAACAAACCCCCACAATTTAAGCATCTACAAACATCTAGTCTCAATTTCCCAGTTACACTAGATCACTATTAAGAGAATCTAAATTATTTTTTTAAAGGAGAAACTTACCCCTCCCCATTTTTTTCTTGTGGCTTCTGGCAGGTCCTGGATGACAATTCTCTGAACAAAACAAAACAAATACACAGTCAGATTTACAGAGGCTGAGTCAGTACATTCAATAAGCTCCATTACAGCTGATATATAGTCAGTGTGAGCATTTCTTTTCATTGCATTCTAATCTTGATCCCTGACAAAACTGTTTTCTCGATCACAGCTACCTACCCTCAGAGGACAGAAACAGTATTCTGGAAAGCTTGGGCTGTCTATATCAATTTACTATGATATTATTTATCTGCTAATATTTTTGGGCTTACCAAATAAAATTCATTAAATTGGCCACGTGCTTATTTTTTAGGAGGATAGCCATATCAACAAAAAATGACAGGCAAAAATGCCAAAGGCTCAATGTAAATACAAAGGCTAGCATGTTATTAGCCTGCCTGTCTCTTCCTTCCTTTCATCACTGTGACAAATACAATATTCTTTCCAGTGTAACATTTTCCTGAATGGTGTCAACAGCATTGCCCTTAATCAAATTGTGCTTGAGGCATAGCAGCCACCGTTATTTCCAGTAAACATCATGAATCAAGGACCATGGATTCCTGACAACAAAAATGCAAGAGAAATAAAGAAAACACACAAATTACAATGGCAATGGAAGAAAGGTATACATGGCAGAACAGAAACTCTGTCTAAAAGATGAAAAAAACAAACATACAACAAATGCAGATGTCAATGTGTATTATTAATTCTTTAGTTTCTATATAAACCATGAAGGTACTATTTACCAGTCACTTGTCAAACCCTCAATGTATAACTAAGTAGATGGACTCAGGTGTGTATGTGTGAACTGATATGAAAAGATATGATCTTTTTAAAATTTTTTATTAATTACACTTTATTCACTTTGTATCCCCCGTGTGGTTCCCTCCCTCCTCCCGTCCCAATCCCTCCCTTCCTCCACCTTCTGCATGCATGCCCCTACCCAAGTCCACTGATAGGGGAGGTCTTCTTTTCCTTCCTTCTGATCCTAGTCAATTGGGTCTCACCAGGAGTGGCTGCAGTGTCTTCAACTGTGGCCTGGTAATGCGCTTCACCCTCAGGGGGAGGTAATTAAAGAGCAGGCCAATCAGTTCATGTCAGAGACAGTCCATGTTCCTATTACAATGGAACCCACTTGGATACTGAACTGCCATGGGCTACATTTGTGCAAGGGTCTTAGGTTATCTCCATGCATAGTCTTTGGTTGGAGTATCAGTCTAAGGAAAGACCCCTGTGCTCAGAATTTTTGGTTCTGTTGCTCTCCTTGTGGAGTTCCTGTCCTCTCCAGATCTTACTATTTCCCACTTCTTTCCTAAGATTCCATGCACTCTGCCCAGAGGTTGCCCATAAGTCTCAGCATATGCATTGATAGTCTGCAGGGCAGAGCTTTTCAGAGGTCCTCTGTGTCAGGCTCCTGATTTGTTCCCTCTTTTCTCCTTCTTCTGATGTCCATTCTCTTTGCCTTTCTGGATAGGAATTGAGCATTTTAGCCAGAGTCCTCCCTCTTGATTAGTTTCTTTTGGTGTACAGATTTTAGTACGTTTATCCTGTATTATATGTCTATATGAGTGAGTATAAACCATGTGCATCATTCTGCTTCTGGAATAGTTCACTCAGGATGATCCTTTACAGATCCCACCATTTACCTGCAAATTTCATGATTTCCTTGTCTGTCATTGCTGAGTAATATTCCATTGTGTAGATATACCACAATTTGTGCATCCATTCCTCCACTGAGGGGCATCTGGGCTGTTTCCAGCTTCTGGCTATTACAAATAAGGCTGCTACAAACATGGTTGAGCAAATGTCCTTATTGAGAATTTTTTGGGTATATGCCTAGAAGAGGTATAGTTGGATATTGAGGAAGCGATATTCCTAGTTGTATGAGAAAGTGCCAAATTGCTTTCCAGAGTGGTTGTAAAAGTTTACATTCCCACAAGCAGTGGAGGAGGGTTCCCCTTTCTCCACAACCTCTCCAGCATGTGTTGTCTCTTGAGTTTTTTATCTTAGCCATTCTGATGGGTGTAAGGTGAAATCTTAGGGTCGTTTTGATTTGCATTTCCCTGATGGCTAATGAGGTTGAGCATTTCTTTAAGTGTTTCTCTGCCATTCTATATTCCTCTATTGAGAATTCTCTGTTTAGCTCTGTACACCATTTTTAATTGGATTACTTGATATTTTGCTGTTTAACTTCTATATAGTTATTTATATATACTGGGTATTAGTCCTCTGTCAGATATAAGGTTGGTGAAGATCCTTTCCCAATCTGTAAGCTGTCCTTTGGTTCTGATGACAGTGTCCTTTACTTTACAGAAGCTTTTCAGTTTCATGAGGTCCATTTATTGATTGTTGATCTTAGAGCCTGTGCTGTTGGTATTCTGTTCAGGAAGTTGTCTCCTGTGCTAATGAGTTAAAGGCTATTCCCCACTTTTTCTTCCAAGCAGTTTAGTGTGTCTGGTTTTATGTTGAGGTCTTTGATGCACTTGGACTTTAGTTTTGTGCAGGGTGATAAGTATGGATCTATTTTCATTTTTCTACATGTAGACATCCAGTTAGACCAGCACCATTTGTTGAAGATGCTGTCTTTTTCAATTGAATGGTTTTGGCATCAAAAAATCATGAGTCCATAAGTGTGTGGATTTATGTCAGGGTCTTCTATTTGATTCCATTGATCCTCCAGTTGATTTATATGCCAGTACCATGCAGTTTTTAGTATTGTTGCTCTATAATACAGCTTGAGATCAGGGATGGAGATACCTCCTGAAGATCTTTTACTATAGAGAATTGTTTTAGCAATTCTGGGTTTCTTGTTGTTCCATATGAAGGTGAGAATCTTTCCTTCAAGGTCTGTAAAGAATTGTGTTGGCAATTTGATGGGAATTGCATTGAATCTGTAGATTGCTTTTGGTAAAACGGCCATTTTTACTATATTAATTCTGCCAAGCCATGAGCATGGGAGATCTTTCCATCTTCTGATATCTTCTTCTAATTCTTTCTTCAGAGACTTGAAATTTTTTTCATACAAGACTTTGATTTGCTTGGTTAGGTTCACACCAAGGTACTTTATGTACTTTGTGGCTATTGTGAAAGTTGTTGTTTCCCTAATTTCTTTCTCGGACCTTTTGTCTTTTGTATACAGGAGGGCTACTGATTTTTTTGAGTTAATTTTGTATCCAGCCACGTTGCTGAAGGTGTTAATCAGCTGTACGAATTCCCTGGTAGAATTTCTGGGGTCACTCAGGTACACTATCATATCATCTGCAAATGGTGATAATTTGACTTCTTCCTTTCCAATTTGTATCTCCTTCAATTGTCTTATTGCTCTAGCAAGAACTTCAAGAATAATGTTGAAGAGATATGGAGAGAGTGGGCAGCCTTGCCTTGTCCCTGATTTCAGTGGGATTGATTTAAGTTTCTCTCCATTGAGTTTGATATTGGCTATAGGCTTGCTATATATTGCCTTTACTGTGTTCAGGCATGTGTATTGTATTCCTGATCTCTCCAAGACCTTAAGCATGAATGGATGTTGGATTTTGTCTAATGCCTTTTCAGCATCTAAGGAGATGATCATGTGGTTTTTCTCCTTCAGTTTGTTTATGTGGTGGATTTCCATATATTGAACCACCCCTGCATGCCTGGGATGAAACCTACTTGGTTGTAGTGGATGATATCTTTGATGTGTTCTTGGATTCGGTTTGCAAGTATTTTGTTGAGTATTTTTCATCGATGTTCATGAGGGAGATTGGCCTGAAATTCTCTTTCTTTGTTGGGTCTTTGTGAAGTTTAGATACCAAGGTGACTGTGGCTTCATAGAATGAGTTTGGTAGTGTTCTTTCTGTTTCTATTTTGTGGTATAGTTTGAAGAGTACTGGTGTTAGCTCTTCTTTGAAGGTCTGGTAGAATTCTGTGCTGAAACCATCTGGCCCTGGGCTTTTTTTACATGGTAGACTTTTGATGACAGCTTCTATTTCCTTAGGGGATATAGGACTATTTAATTGGTTTACCTGGTCTTGATTCAGCTTTGGCATGTATAATCGGTCAATTAAATTGTCCATTTCATTTAGATTTTCAAATTTTGTGGCATATAGACTTTGGAAGTAAGACCTAACTATTGTTTGGATTTCTTCAGTGTCAGTGGTTATGTCCCCCTTTTCATTTATGATTTTGTTGATTTGGATAGTTTCTCTCTGCCTTTTAGTTAGTTTGGCTAAGGGTTTGTCTATCTTGTTGATTTTCTCAAAGAACCAGCTCTTGGTTTCATTGATTCTCTGAATTGTTTTATTTGTTTCTAATTTATTGATTTCAGCCCTGAGTTTGATTATTTCCAGCCTTCTACTCCTCTTCGGTGTGTCTGCTTTTTTTTCTAGGGCTTTTAAGTGAGCCATTGATTTGCTTGCATGAGATGTTTCGAATTTCTCCTTGAAGGCCCTTAGTGTTATGAACTTTCCTCTTAGCACTGTTTTCATTGTGTCCCATAAGTTTGGGTATGTTGTGCCCTCATTTTCATTTAATTCTAGGAAGTCTTTAATTTCTTTATTTCTTCTCTGATGCAGCTGTCATTTAGTAGCAAGTTGTTCAGTTTCCATATGTGTGTAGGCCTTTTGCTATTTTTGTCATTGAGGTCCAGCTTTATTCCATGGTAATCAGATAGGATACAAGGGATCATTTCAATCTTCTTGTATCTGTTGAGTCTTGCTTTGTGACCAACTATATGGTCTATTTTGGAGAAGGTTCCATGAGGTGCTGAGAAGAAGGTAAATTCTTTTGTGCTTGGGTGAAAGGTTCTGTAGATGTCCGTGAGGTCCATTTGATTCATGACCTTTATCAGAGTTACTGTTATTGTTTCTTTGTTTAATTTCTGTTTTGTTGACCAGTCCATTGTTGAGAGTGGGGTGTTGAAGTCTCCCACTATTAATGTGGAAAGGTCTATTGTTGTTTAAGTTTTATTAAAGTTTCTTTTACAATTGTCGGTGCCCTTGCATTTGGGGCATAGATGTTCAGGATTGTGATATCTTCCTGGTGGATTTTTTCCTTGATGAGTATGAAGTGTCCTTCTCTATCTCTTTTGATTAATTTTGGTTGAAAATCTATTTTATTAGATATTAGAATGGCTACTCCTGCTTGCTTCTCAGGTCCACTTGCTTGGAAAACTGTCTTGCAGCCCTTTATTCTCAGGTAATGTCTATCTTTGTGATTTAGGTGTGTTTCTTGTATGGAACAGATTGTTGGGTCTTGTTTATGCATCCATTCTGTTAGTTTGTGTATTTTTATTGGAGAATTGAGTCCATTGATGTTGAGGGAGATTAATGACCAGTGGCTGTTAGATCCTTTGATATTGATGTTGGCTATGGTAGTGTGTTTGTGTGTTTGGCTACTTTTGGTTTTGCTGTAGTCAGGTTATTTATTTTCTGTGTTTTCTTGAAAGTAGTTAGTTTTCTTGGGTTCTATTTTTCCTTCTAGTATCTTCTGTAATGCTGGATTTGTGTGTAGGTATTGTTGAAATTTGTTTTTGTCATTGAATATCTTGTTTTCTCCATCTGAGGACTGAGAGTTTTGCTGGGTACAGTAGCCTAGGCTGACATCTGTGTTCTCTTAGGCTCTGCATGATATCCCTCCAGGCTCTTCTGGCTTTCAGTTTCTGTTGAGAAGTCAGGTGTGATTCTGATGGGTTTGCCATTATATGATACTTGGCCTTTTTCCCTTTCAGCTTTTAGTATTTTTTCTTTGTTCTGTATACTTACTGTTTTGATTATTATGTGATGGGAGGATTTTCTTTTCTGGTCTAATTTATTAGGTGTTCTCTAGGCCTCTTGTATTCTTATTGGCCTCCACTTTAAGTTGGGGAAATTCTCTTCAATGATTTTGTTGAAAATATTTTCTTTGCCTTGGAGGAGGGAATCTTCTTTTTCCTCTAATCCTATTATTCTTAGGTTTTGTCTTTTTATGTTGCCTTGGATTTCTTGGATGGTTTGTGTCAGGAATTTTTTAGATTTATTATTTTCTTTGACAGATACATCGATTTTTTCCATTGTATCTTCTACACCTGAGATTCTTTCTTCCATCTCTTGTAGTCTGTTGGTTATGCTTACCTCTGTAGTTCCTGTTTTCTTTCCTAGGTTCTCCCTCTCCATGATTTCCTCCATTTGTGTTTTCTTTAATTCTTCCAATTCTATCTTCAGATCTTGAACCGTTTTGTTGATTTCCTTCACCTGTCTGACTGTATTTTCCTGTTTTTCCTTCAATTCCCTCAGCTGTTTCTTTAAATGTTCCTCTGTTTCTTTTCTTTCTTTCAGTGATTTAATCATTTCCTCTCTGAACACCACAAGCTGTTTGGCTGCATCTTCCTGTATTTCTTTACGGATGAGCATAATCTGTTTTATTATATCTTCCCCTAAATCTTTTATTTGCTTCCTCCATTAACCTCTTCATAAGCATAGATGTAAGGTCATCTTGAATTTCACTCATGTTAGGGTGTCCAGGGCTACTTGCCCCCGGATAACTGGGTTCTGAGAATGCCATATTGGTTTGCCTTTTGTTGGTTGTGATTTTTCACTGGCCTCTACCCATCTCTCTGTCTCAGGTGTTGTCTGTTAATTTCTGGTGCCTGCTGGGTCCTGGGGTGGGGAGAATCCACTTGGCAGGGTTCTGAGGTTCTCCTCTGCTTTTTGGGTATGGTCAACTGAATGGTGGTGCTTCTCAGGAATTGTCACAGTTCACTTCAGGTTTATGGAACTGTGTGATAATTGTGGTGTTCAGAAAGGCTCTCCTCTCATCAGGAGAGGTCCTGGTGATGGCTGCCCTGCTGCTGGATTTCTTGCTCTGAATTTAGTGAGCAGCAGCTGTTGCTCTTAAGGTATAATTGTTTGGTGCAGCCCTCTTGAAAAAAAACAGGGATTCCCACAGTTTTGTCAGTTTAGCTAGGGATAACTGGTTGATCCTTGGGGCAGTATCTGAGGGCTGCTGTAATGGTTCTCTGGCTTTTGTAGGTCTGAGGATACAGCTGTGTGCCCCAGTGCCCTAGCGGTACTCAATAATGGTGGGTGAGCACAGTGCTCATGTCTGCAGTAGAAGGCTAGAGCCTAGAGTCAGCGTGAATCCAGAAAGTCTTTTGGAGCTGGGTGTCCTGAGCATTGGACCTGATGATCCCCCACCCCGCTGTGGGGTTTCTTCCTGGCAGGGACACCCAGTCTTTGCTTTGGGGACCACCGTTCTTTCTGTGATGGTGAGTAGAATCTGCAGGCACTGACTTATGTGGCTCTGCCTTTCTGGGGATTGGGTGCCTGTGTGTATGCCGAAACTGGGTAAATTTTTCCCGAGACCTTTTCGGGGTGGTGGTATGGCTGAGTGCTCTGAGGTCAGACCGGACGTTCCTCTCCCTGTGGGTTTGCACCTGACAGAGAAACTCAGTCTCTGGTGCCCGGGGGTCCACAGTTCTATCTGGGGCAGCAAGTCAGGCACAGGCAAGGGTCTGTGCCAGCACCTGGGTCCCCGTCTCTGGCTCCGGGCTGGCTCCTGGGGCACCTGTGGAACCCCGAGTCTTTTCCAGGGGATGTCTGGATGACCTAAGGTCGGTCCCAATCGTTTCCTGTATAGTGGGGTTATCTCTCGACTGGAAATCTTAGTCTCTGATGTTGTGGTGCCCACAGTTCAGTCTGGGACAGTGATAAGAGCACGCTGGCATGTGGCTGTGGGCTGGCGACCAAGCGTCTGGTGGAACTGGGATCTCTTCTGCGGTTTAGCTGGGTGAGTTAAAGCTGATTGATACCGTGGGGTATCCTCTCACCTGGGAGACATTATCACTTGTGTTTTAGGGCCTGTTCTAAAAGTTCTGACTGCTGGTTCTTGTGCTGATCCTGCTGTGCTGCTGGTCAGAACGAGAGTCGTCCTGGTGCCGCCATCTTGCTGAATCCACACGATAAGATCTTAAGTCCATTAATAAACTGATAAGTCCATTAAGAAACTTACTTGAAGTTCAAAAGTTTCAAGAAATACATACCAGACTAAAACTTGATAACTACTCATATATCACTATATAAACCATTTTCTATTTCAAATTTTTCAGAAAAAAAGGGGACTGTCTTACATGGACATTGGGTTTCTCAAATTATGTAGAAACTTATTTTACATATTATATAATTTATATTTATACATTATGCATGTTATATATATATTTATATATTATATATGTATTTATGTATATTATGTGTGCCCTTTAAGGTAATAAAAGTGTATCATTCAAAAGCAAGACTCTCTGATAAAATAAATGTCTGAAATGTTGACATAAGCCTATACAAGTTTTCTTGTCAGCAAACTTTTCAGATACTTAAAAATGATAATGATGGACTGGACGGATGGCTCAATTTTAAGAGCACTTGTTGCTCTTACAGAGGTCCTGGATTCGGTACTCAGAACCCACATGGTGATTTACAACCATCTTTAATTCTAGTTGGAGATCAGATTCCCTCTTCTGACTTCTACACGCACATGTAACACATACACTAATGCACACAAAAGGAAATAATATTTAACCGAGTAATAGAAATATAGCAAAAGGACATCAATTTATTTGGCATTTTATTATATGCAACATTTCTCAGGATTTAATTTTTTAGAGCCCTTTCTTATCATTTCATTTTCTTTTGAAATCAGTTGATTTCAAAATAATCTTATACAGGGAAGGGTCAGATCTTGGGAGCTCCTCACTGCAAAACCAAGCAAACAAAACAGAAGGAAATGAATGAATGAATGGATGAATGATGAAAAGTTGGAAAGAAGGGAGTTGGGAAAGTGGGAGGGGAACAAGAGAGGGTAATGAAGAATGAATATGATCAAAATGCATTATATACATATATGAAATTATCATAATAAAATCCACTATCATATACTCAATATATGCCAATAAAATGGTAACAAAATTTTATGAGAAACACTAGTTAATTAATAGGTTAGCCCTTCAAATTGAATTGGGGTACAGAATTATTCCACTCACTGGGATTTCTCCTTGAAGTCATCTGTATACACTGTCATCAGAAACTGCGAGTATGAAGTCCCAGTCACCTCCTGACCTATCAAGTGAAATTGTTCTGGGAAGGCTTTAAAAAAATACAGAACAGTAAAGTGTAATCCATCAATGTACAAATGATGACTTGAAAAAGGTGGCTCAACTTGGATTTTAAATGATATCATTGGCAACTATGGGGAAAGTAGAAATAAGAGGGGAAGATAGCTTGAATGGAAAAAAATGATATCAAAGATGATAAAAAAATCTGGAAGGATATTTTTAATTAAATTTTTATTTTTTATATTAACTATAGTTTATTCACTTTGCATCCCAGCTGTAGACCCCTCTCTCATTCTTCCCAATCTCACCCTCCCTCCCTCATCTCCTCCCTGCCCCTCTCTAAGTCCACTGATAGGGGAGGTCCTCCTTCTCTTCCTTCTGACCCTAGCTTATCAGGTCTCATCAGGACTGGCTGTATTGTCCTCCTCTATGGCCTGGCAAGGCTGCTCCCTCCTCAGGAGAAGGTGATCAAAGAGCCAGCCACTTAGTTCATGTCAGAGATAGTCCCTGTTTACCTTACTAGGGTACACACTTGGATAGTGAGCTGTCATGGACTACATCCATGTAGGGGTTCTAGGTTATATCCATGAATGGTCCTTGGTTAGAGTATCAGTCTCAAAAAAGAACCCTCTGCCCAGATTTTTTGGTTCTGTTGTTCTCCTTGTGGAGCTCCTGTCCTCTTCAGGTCTTACTATCTCCCCCTTCTTTCCTAAGATTCCCTGCACTCTGCCCAAAGTTTGGTTATGAGTCTCAGCATCTGCTTTGATACACTGCTAGGTAGAGTCTTTCAGAGGCTTTCTGTGGTGGGCTCCTGTCCTGCTTCCTGTTTTCTCCTTCTTCCAATGTCCATCCCATTTGCTTTCCGAGTGAGGATTGATCATCTTACCCAAGGTCCTCCTTCTTTCTCAGCTTCTTTAGATGTACAGATTTTAGTATGTTTATCCACATGCATGCACACGCTTCCCTGCCTGCACTTGTGCACCCATGCCTATTGACTTTTCTCCCTTAGATATAGCTGAAACAACAACACACATTCTCAAACCAGTGGACCTCTATCATCTTCCTGAAGAATACTCCAGACACCAGAAAAAGACGCACCCAGTCTGAAGTACAGACTCCAGGAACAAAGAGTGAAGGTTATGGATAAGCAGATGGCTAGAGCCCGGCGTAAGAACACACCCAACAAAAAATCAGGATATCATGGCTTCACCAGTAATCCCCAAAATCAATGGATACTCCAATTCATCAGAAACACGGGAAAATGATTTTAAAGCTATGCTCATCCAGTTATTAGAGGCAAATAAAGAGGAAACAAACAAATTTCTCAAAGAAATCAGCACATAAAAGGAGCCAAATAAATAGGAAATGAACAAAGATCTCAAAGAAGTACAGGCAAATACAGCCAAACAAATAGAGGCACAAGTAGAGGCACAATTAGTGGCATATAGAGACTGGCAGGACTTTTTTTTATTTCTTTATTTTTAATTTCTTGCTTGTTCTTTATTATGTAATTAATCTCTTTAGAAAGAATCAAGCCTATTTCTGTTGTTAGTGGGAACCACAAAGGAAAGAAAGTACTATGAGACATGGGCCAGGATTTTCAAAGAGCAACTGCCTCTGCAGAGGTCAGCATCGTAGGGGTAAGAGAAATCATTTGGGATTGCCTTCTTCCTGGAGAAGATGAAAACAAGGAAGCAAAAGTCAATACCTATCATCAGCCACTTCGTCTAAACTTCTAGAGGCAAACCTTTAAAAATCAGACTCTTATTTAAACAAAATGATTTCTTTAAAGATATAGGGTTTAAAGCTACTCTGTACATCATCCCAAGCCAAGCTCTCTACTTCAAGTTGTCTCTTGATGCTGCCTCTGCTGCCAAGGTTTAACATGTTTCTTCAACTTTGATCTTTGCTTCTCTCTCTGGTCTCCTTTCATCTGAGGGGTGTGTGTGTGTGTGTGTGTGTGTGTGTGTGTGTGTGTGTGTGTGTTTGTGTTTTGTGTGAGGTACTTAAACTTTATACTTCTGTAAACATGAGTATTCCTCAATCTTTTTTATCAGTCACGTCCTTATCTTAAAATTAAATAGCATTTCTAGCATAACGCAACATACCCCAAACAACGACAAAGTACCTTTTGGCCAAATATTAGGAAATATAAATAGGGCTGGGTGTGGTGGCACACACTTTCAATCCCAGCAAATAAAGTCAGAACTCTGTGACTGCAATGCCAACCTGGGCTACATAGAGCATTTTTTTTTTTCAACTAGCCATGGTTACATAGTGAGACCCTGTCTCAAAAAAGTAAATTAAATTCAAAAGAAAATAAAAATAATCATTCTCCCACATATTTATCTAGATAAGCACTAAATAACCTCTACAGCGATAGTTCTGAACCTATGGGTCACAACCCCTTTGGAAGTCACATATCAGATATCCTGCACATCAGATATTTACATTTCTATCTATAACAGTAGGAAAATTATAGTTTTTAAGTAGTAAATAAAATAATTTTATGGCTATGGCTCACAACAATATGAGGAACTATTAAAAGGTTGACACATTCACTGCTTTATAACTAGATCCTGCCTTCCTAAAAAGTAACATATCAACCAGAAGTGGTAGTGCATGCCTTTAATCCCAGCACTCAGGAGGCAGAGGCAGGTAAATCTCTGTGAGTTTGAGGATAACCTGGTCTACAAAGCCAGAAGATACATGTGAAATCCTATCCCTCTATAATATAGCTTTATCAAAACAGCCTCTCGTCACCCCTGAAATATGCTTTGAACAATTTTAACTCTATTTTATCTGTATTATCTAAAAAAAAAAATTCATTCTTCCCTCATTATCTCTTCAGGGAATAATCTTTTTCTTTGAACTCATAGTCTGAAGTTTAAGCCTTATAATATACAGATACAAATACTTATTTTATAGTACCAATGAGACTATTTCTCAAAAGTAATTAATATTTCTACTTTAATGTATGGAGTCTGTGCAGGGTAAGATTATTCCCACTGAAAGATCTAATGGCCTACACAAACAGATTTAGGGTATGTTCTCCTAACAAATATCTTCAGGATACATAACATGTGCCTTAGTCACTCTTAGTTTACATTAGTGCCTGCAAACTCTAGTATATCTATGTCATTAATCAATTTTAAGGGTTGTTACAAAGATTTTATTTACTATTTTTTAGATTTTTATACGGTTATGGGTGATTTGCCTCTATGTCTGTGTACCATATGTATCTCTGGTGCCCAAAGAGACCAGAAGAGGGCATTGAATCCTTTAGAACTCGTACTTCAGAAGGTTGGCACCCATCATATGGGTGCTCAGAACTGAACTTGGGTCCTCTGCAAGAACAGAAAGTACTTTTAACTGCTAAACCATCTCTCTGGTGTCCAATGTTAAGAACTTTTGCAAAATACACCTATCTACATTTAGTTAATAGTCTTTCAGTTAGTTTACACTTTTATTTCAGCCTTTATTCACATTAGACTTGTCATTTAAAGTTATATGATTTCACTGCTTTTGGCAGAATTACTACAAATTAGAAATTACAACGTAAGAGAATTGTCATGTTCCAGATAGTACTTTAGTTAAGTTACTATATATATATATATATATATATATATATATATATATATATATATATCTTCAGACCAACTTTATGTCAATATCTGGGATGTACTATTATTTTTTGATATAGTATTATTTTTTGTTTTTTATTCTTCTTCTTATTATTATTATTAATTACACTTTATTCATTTTGTATCCCCCATAAGCCCCTCCCTCCTCCCCTCCCGATCCCACCCTACCTCCCCTTTCTTCATGCATGCTCCTCCCCACGTCCACTGATATAGTATTATTTTAATCTGCCAAATATCAAACATCATTCTATAATACTAATTAGTTTGAATACCAATTAAATACTTAGTTCATAGTAATATCAGGCAAATTGTTAGCCTCTTTTATTGTCTACTAAGTTAGGTAAGATGTCTTTAATTTGGTAACATAATCATACAGCTTATCTCATATTTTCACTAATATATATATATATATAGATAGAGAACTGTTATATGTTTCTGCTTACTTTTCAATCTCTGAATTTTTATTGTAGTTAAACTCATGTTTAGAGAGCACATAGTTATGGTGTATATTTCTTAATAGAGATATGCATATGCATAAAGTAATGACTACAGGAAAACATGTCCTTTTAAATAATGACAGGGCCACATTTGCCATAGGTATTCTGGGTTGGCGGTGGGTAGGAAACTAAGAGGAAATGATACAGCTCTAATCAAGTTCCTATCTAGTCTCCAGCCACTCAGATGGCTTCCCCAACCCCGTGATGACCAAGAGAGAGGTCAGCTGGGAGGGCCAAGGAGGAGCCTAAGTTGCCTCCTGCAAGGTTGTCAAACCAAGGGCACTCCTGCCAAAAAAGCACTGGGAAATATTCTGCAAACACTTAATTGAAAATGATAAGCTCAGAATTGATCATTTTAGCTACTCACTGTATGATATTAAGCAAGGAATTCACTGTCACAGGATAGTCAATATAATCTTACACCGTAGTATATTACTCAGAATAAGTCATCAGACAGAAACAATGGAAAGAAAAGGGGGAAAGGATAGCAAAAGGCAAACAGGCTGGGGTGGCTAACAAGAACTGTAATGAAAATTTTGGTTTCTTTAAAAACTCAGTTATGCTATGGAAAAATGTTTTTGCTTTAATCCCAAGTGAGGGGTTTCAGTTTGGGGCTTTAGTTTATCCACAGCTGATAACTGTCTTATGTAGGGCATGGTCACTGACAGCTGGTAACAGCCTGCCTCGTGTGGCAGGGAGAGGGGCATGGTCTAGGGCTCTGAGGATATAAATGAGAGCCCAGAAAGAGAAAATGTGGCATGCTGTGGTGGCATGTAGTGAGTGGCAGTATAGAGAGAGCAGAGACAGATGGTGTGGCAGCTCAGAGACAGGCAGAGAGAAACATTTCAACTCAGTGGCTTAGAGGAGACTGCTTGTTGCATCTGCTGTTGAAGGAGATTGGTATAACCCCCAAAAGAACCCATGGACCCTAAACAGCTGGAAAAAGTAAAGGGGTCTGTGACCCCTATCCCTACTAAATTTATCTCTCTTACATAGGGTTGGGGGTTGGAAGGGAGGCTTTAAGGGACCCCACTAAAACAGAGTTTAAAAACAAGGACTACAAAAAAACCTAAAGAGCTAGCTGCAGAAAAGGGAGACTCTGAAAAGTAGAGCAAAAGAGAAAAGAAGCCAAGTTTAACTGATTTTTTTTTTCTTTTCAAGACAGGGTTTCTCTGCCTTGGCTGTCCTGGAATCACTTTGTAGTCGAGGCTGGCTTTGATCTCACTGTGATATGCCTGCCTCAGTCTCTGCCTCCCATAGTGCTGGGGTTATAAGGTGGGCCTCATCATGCCCAGCTCTGTCTTCCTTTTTCAGCAAGCCAGAGAAATATTCTTATCATGTAGTTTTTAAATATGAGTTCCTTAGGAGCTCTAAAAACATTTTTTGGTTTGTTTTGAGACAGGGATTCTGTGTGTAACACTGCCTGTCCTGGATTGGCTTTGTACACCAGGGTAGCCTCAACCACTGCCTGCCTGCCTCTGCCTCCTTGAGTAGAAATATTTTTAATAAGAGGAAATTCCACCTCATCCCATTTTTTAACTGTAAATATTTTTAAGAATTAAAGTTATTCACAAGTTTCTTAGTTTTTGGTATAACCAGAAGATAGCAGGATGCTGAATCGGGGGAATGTCATTGTCTGAGGTTCAGCAAGCATAACAATCCACAGAGAGGAAATAGTTTTATATGCTTCCATACAAAGCATGCTAAATAACAATTCAGAGGCTCAGTCGTGTCTATATTATTTTGAATTACTTCTCATCTCATGTTTTTAGTAGAACTATTAAAAAAAACCCAAACACTTCTTGGTTCTTTCCCTGTCAGAACTGTCTGCCCTCTATTCTGGTTGTGGTGGTCTGTTTTCCTACCAATTTCGATAATGCTCCGGAAGAAAGAAAATTTGAGGATATGAGGTATATGATATAAAACTGAATTAGTGAAAGGAAAAGATTATGAGCACTTGACAGTTATGTGAGATCCTCTTAAGGAAAATTTGTGGACAAATTTGAAACTGGAACATCAGTGTAGTGATGGTTTAAAATAAACACAAGGGCTAGAGCATTGGCTCAGCAATTGAAGAACACTTGTTGCTTTTCCAGAGAAGCTGGATATAACTTTTAATACTTAAATATGGGCTCCAGTCCCAGGGAATCTGATGCCCTTTTCTGACTTTCACAGGCACTAGGCACTCAGGTGGCACTCTGCCCAAAGTTTGGTTATGAGTCTCAGCTTCGGCTTTGATACACTTTAATACATTTCCTTTAGATTTTCAAATTTTGTGGCGCATAGGCTTTTGAAGTAAGATCTAATGATTGGATTTCCTCAGTGTCTGTCATTATGTCCCCCTTTTCATTTCTGATTTTGTTGATTTGGATAGTTTCTCTCTGCCTTTTAATTAGTTTGGCTAAAGGTTTATCTATCTTGTTGATTTTCTCAAAGAAACAGCTCTTGGTTTCATTGATTCTTTGAATAGTTTTATTTGATTTTAGTTTATTGATTTCAGCCCTGAGTTTGATTATGTCCAGACGTCTACTCTTCTTGGGGTGTGTGCTTCTTCTTCTTATTCTTTTTTTTTCTAGAGCTTTCAGGTGGGTCATTAAGTTGCTTGAATGAGCTGTCTCGAATTTCTTCTTGAAGGCATTTAGTGCTATGAACTTTCCTCTTAGCACTGCTTTCATTGTGTCCCACAAGTTTGGGTATGTTGTGCTTCATTTTCATTTTTTTTCTGATGCTGCATCATTCAAATAATAAAGATTCAACTGTATCAGTAGTCTTTTAGAGGGGTTTGGGAGGAGATGAGAGGAGGGTGGGATTGGGAGGGAATGAGGGAGGGGGCTACAGCTGGGATACAAAGTGAATAAGCTGTGATTAACATAAAAATGAAAAAATAAAAAAATATTCAACTGCTATTTGTTGCATGCATGTGCACTGTTTTAAAAAAAATTTCATTTGGGGCATCTTATCAGGGCCCAAAACAACCCTATGAGTTAGAAACAATGATACCTATTGATAAATTTTGAAGAAATCAAATTCCTCATGTTCATATAGCTAATAGGTGAGAAAGAACATTTCAGGCATGGGTTAATGTCTCAACAAATTTATATTTAAGAAATTAATATTATAATTTGCAAGTCTTCACAGAGATACTTGTGATGGTCTGGATTTGAAATTGAACCACCAAGGTCATGTAATAAAGGCTTGGTTGCTAGCTAATGGCATTACTGAAAAGTAGCAAAAACTTAAGGACATGAAACCAAATAGCATGAAATAGGTCCTAGGAGGCATGTCAAAGGATGGTCCCTGTCCCCTCCATTTTTCTCTGCTTTCTGGCAGCCATAAGAGTGCAGCATTCTTCCACTACATCCACTGGCTTACCACAGGAAGAGAGACAATAGCACCAAGTGCCTGTGGAGTGCAGATTCTCAAACCAAAATGAATTCTTCCCCCTTTAAGCTTATTTTCTTAGGTATTTCATCACAGAAAAGGAAAGCTGACTGAAACTATACCAGTGTTACTAACATATACATCAAGATTTAGAACACATGTCTAGTCTCAACAGAAGATGTGCCCAGTCCTATTTGATATACCAAGGTGGATTGATATCTATGGGAGGTCTCCCTTTCTGTGAGAAGAAAGGGTGGGTGCATGGGGGACAGAAGGAGAGGCAAGAGGGAGAGACTGGGAGGAGAGAAGGGAGGGTAACTTCTTATCCCGATGTAAAGTCAATAAATCAATTAATTAATGGGGAAGAAGATTTAGAATACATTTAAAGATCTTGACATAGGGTTTCTGACACCAAATCTGGTACTATTTCAATCAAATATTGAATCATTATAAGCTATCCAATTTAAAGAATGAGATGTAGTTTATTTGGTAGAGTGCTTGACTAGCATGCACAAAGCTATGGCTTTGATTCCCAGGCCCCAGTAGTGCATACCTGTAATTCCAGAAATAGGCTGTGTGGGCAGGAAGATCAGATGTTCACAATCATTCTTGGGTATCTAGCAAGTTGAAGGCCAGTCTGGGATACATGAGATCTGTCTCAAAAGCCAAAAACCAAGTATTTACTTAATATAATATCATGTTTCCTGATATTAACTTTCCTGAATATTAGTAAGCTAAAGGCTAATATAAAAGATGTGATCACCGCCAGAGTAAAGCTTGTGGAGGTAGGTGTGTGTGTGTGTGTGTGTGTGTGTGTGTGTTCATTATACATTTTTAAGCTGTAAATAAAAGAACTTAACTAAGAAAAACTAAAAGTTCAATACAAATTTAGCATAGTAAATGAGAAAAGTATAAAGATGAAAATCAATGATACAAAGCTTTATGAATTGGCACAGCATTGAGATATCTGTTTGAACTGTGGTGAAAAACATTAAGCAATACCCTTGTGTTGATAAAACAATCTACTCCCTAAGAGCTTGTTGAACTCTTCTAAATTTCACTAACCTTTAGTTATTTCCTATGTGTTGTTTACTTCACCAGCTCCACTGACATAAAAGCTTGAAATGTAGACATGTCATAAATGAATATTATATATTAATATTTACTTTTAAAATATCATAAACTATTACATAAAAATACTATAACACTATAGATATTTTTAATTTAATATGTAGGAAATCACATATATGCTTGCATGCATGTAATTCTTCACTAGGCAGAAGCACCAAAATAATATCAAATACTGCTGAACTTTGAGATACCTTGCCAAATTTATGGCACAGTGCTAGCCAGTTAAACAAAGAGTACTTTCTGTCTTGTTTTCCAGTTTTCCTCAGCTTAGATACAGCAATAGACAATCAAATTTGCACAGTCATCTTTTCAATTTAATAAACATCTATCTACTCAGATATAAATTGTGTATCTGTTAACATGCCTAGGTCCCTAGGGGTGAAGCAGTATACAATACAGACAAAAAAAAAAATCTCTGACTTCATGAAAGTTACAACGTAAAAAGGAAAAGAACAAAATGATTTCTGTGCCATTTTATTTAAAAAATTAAAATATGTATTTTAAATAATGAGCAATAAAATAACAATATTTTAAAAAAATTAAAATATGTATCTTAAATAATGAGCAATTGTTTAAAAGGAAAACAATTACGGAGGAAAGAACAAGAACTAGTAAAATAATAATTGTGTAAGATAAGCATTTTCATTGCTTTTATTGCTGCTATTTGTATGTTAATTTGTCTGTTTGAGACAAGGTCTTACTATAAAGCCAAGGCTGATCTACAACTCGTGATCCTCTTGCCTCAACCTTTCAAATGTTGGAATTATAGAAGTAAACCATCATGCAAGACTCACTGATCTTCTGAGACTTGCTTTTTATTAGTTTCCTTAGACACAGCACTTACACATACCAGTGATCTGTAGACTTTTTTAATAGCATATACAAGAGTAAATATTTACATTTTACAGGTCTCTGTTATGACTAATTCTTTTGTTACAGTATTAAAGCAGGCATAGAAGTGAATTTGTATGTGGCTATGGTTTAATGGTACCAGTAAGATGGTACAGTGGGTTAAGGCAGTTGTTCCCAAGCCTGACAACCTGTGTTTGATCCCTAGAACCCACATTGTTTAAGAGAACCAATTCCTGCAATGTTTTTCCTGACCTCTACATGTATGCTGCAGCATGTACTCTCCACCACCCTACCCTCACATACAGACAAATATACATGCAAAGAATATTAAAATTTGAATTTTGTAACAAACTATAGAAATGATCCCTGAAAGGGAGCAGCAGAGCCTTACTAGGCCACTGAGGAAGACAATGCAGCCACTCTTGATGAGACCTGATAGGCTAGGGTCAGAGGGAAGGGGAAGTGGACCTCCCCTATCAGTGGACTTGGGGAGGGGCATGGGTGGAGAAGGGTGGGAGGGTGGAATTGGGAGGGGAGAGGGAGCTACAGGAGGATACAAAGTGAACAAATTGTAATTAATAAAAAAATAAAATTAAAAAGGAAAAAGTTTGAATTTTGTATAACTGTCGTGTGTCACACATTTTAAAATATTTTTCAATTTTTAAATATTTTCACATTTAAAATATTTTTAAAATTCGTGGCTTCTAATTTATACAAAAATAGGCAGTAGGCTGTTTTTGCTAACCCCTAATTAATTCAGAAAATTCAGAAGTGACTTATTGAATTTTCATAAATAGATAAGCAAAAGACATATAAAGAAGCTTAGGATAAGTATTACTGAAACATACAGATCTAGCACTGTAGCAGGATATTTGGTTTTGTACATAGAAATTGTATTTATTAGTAAAACATAAAAGTTTAAATGGATGTCAGATGCAGTTTGGTGTGTCCTGAAGAGAAGTAACTTGGGTGTGCTTCTGAAAAGTCTCCACAGATAAGAATGCTAAAGAATGGAAAGTTCTTGCCTATTTCAAGGCAAGTTGTTTGGGAGAGGTCTTGTGGTCTTTGCTTTATGACTCCAGAAAAAGTCAGCAAAGTCAGCCTTGAGCTGCCCCACTATAAAGGTGAAATGGTTCAGGTCTCTACTGACTTGGTTTGGAGCCCTCATCATGACAATGAAATGGTTCAGCCTGCCAAGGGTATAGAAGAGGAGCTAAAGATTTCTTACATAGCAACTGGACCTTTGAGAGGTCTCTCTCTTTTTTGGAAGAACCCTCATGCAAGGAGCTCTAGGTAAGAGATAGGACTTGGAATGGGGCATGGGAGGAGATAAGGGAGAGAGGATGGGGTTGGGAGGGAATGAGGGAGCGGGCTACAGCTGGGGTACAAAGTAAATTACCTGTAATTAATATAAAAAGTAAAATTAAAAATAAGAGATAGGGATTTTCCTCTCTGGCCTTGCAGGAACATCAGAGAAGCAGCTGGCAGGACACAGGTAAAACAGCATTCTAGGAAAGAAAGCTAAGGAGCCCTCTTGGGTTTAGAGGGGCTCAAGAGAAAGGTAGACTAGCTCAGTCAAATGACACCGATAGAAAAAGATTTCTAAAGAGCTAGAAGTTTAGTTGTAGAAATAGACATTTTGTATATAGTTAAGAAAATAAAGTTACCTCGCTGAGCTAGCAGGTTTTTACCTTAGTTTATGCCTCAAGTGTCTTTATTGGTACACATATTAGAGTAATTTAAAAAGATAAACATTAAACAGGCTAAAATTATCTAATAACTTTAGAGTAAGAGTTATTAATTTTATATGACAAGGGTTCTTAAGTTACAAAAATATAAAATAGTAAAGATATTTATAGCAATAAATATATAACCATCTAACTAAAGCATGTTAAAGCACATCTAGATGCCTATAAATCACTTGTTGATGTGAACTGTATTTCCTAAGAGAAAGTTACTTTATCCATAATAATAGTTCATTAAACATTTACATCCCAATAAAACTCAGGTTTATATTCAGCCTTGTCATTTCTTTTCAATCTCAATTGTTTTCCACAATTTCAAAATGCTTCAAAAAACAATAAAGATATTTTATCACCATCTGAAATACTACAGGGTTAAATTTAAGTATTTTTCTACTATACAAATCAATTAGCTTTTTCTCAAATGTCATTATATTAATGACATCTTGGACCATAAGTCCCCCAAATAACAGGACACTCCCTGGACACTCTAGGAGTGATGGAAACGCTGGTATTCATAGCATCAAGGGTTCACCCTGGACTAGGTATGAGAAAAAGACTGACAGGTACTCATAACCATACATGAGTTTTAAGTGTTTATATTCTTTATATAAGTGGAATCAAAGTATGTATAAACTCTTTTGGTTGTAGCTTCTTTTGCTGAATATTTTGTTGTTATCATGTAACATGTAATCTGTACTGTTCATTTGCACTACTAATTCATATTTTCTACTGTTTAACTTGTGTTATGGTATAGACTGAATATTGGTTTTCCCATACAATCACATGGTGTCTACTCATTGAGCTCTATCCTCATGTAGATAATTGGGGTTATTATAAAAGAGACATGAAGGAGATCTCACCAGCTCCATCCATCATATGAACAAGCAACAAGGTGCAGTCTCTAACATAGAGAAAGAATCCTCAGAAACACTAAAATGTCAAGTGTCTTGATCTTTGACTTTTCAGCCACAAAGACTGTAAGCAATATATCTCCAATGTTAATTTACCCAGTATCAGGTAATTAGTTATAGGATATTTTAATGGAAATATTCAATCCACATTTTGACATCTTGGTTTATAAGGTTTTGGATTTAATTTTTTTTAATTTATTTATTCTTTTATTAATTACAGTTTATTCACTTTGTATCCCTACTGTAGCCCCCTCCCTTGTTCCCTCCCATTCCCACCCTAGATCCCTCTTCTCATTCCATGCCCCTCCCCCAGTCCACTGATAGGGGAGGTCCTCTTCCCTTTCCCTCTGACCCTAGTCTATCAGGCCTCATCAAGACTGCCTGAATTGTCCTCCTCTGTGATCTGGTAAGGCTGTTCTCCCCTCAGGGGGAGGTGATCAAAAAGCCAGCCACTAAGTTCTTATCAGAGACAGTCTCTGTTCCCATTACTACTTGGGAACCTACTTGGACACTGAGCTGCCATGGGCTACATCTGTGCAGGGGTTCTATGTTATATCCATGAATTGTCCTTGTTTGGAATATTAGTCTCAGAAAAGATCCCTGCGCCCAGATATTTTGGTTCAGTTGCTCTCCTGGTGGAGCTTCTGTCACCTCCAGGTTTTTCTATCTTCCCCTTCTTTCATAAGATTCCCTGCGCTCTGTCCAAAGTTTGGCTATGAGTCTCAGCATTTGCTTTGATACCCTGCTGGGTAGAGTCTTTTAGAGGTCCTCCATGGTAGGCTCCTGTCCTGTTCCCTGCTTTCTCCCCCTTCTGATGTCCATCCCCTTTGCCTTCCTGAATGAGGTCTTGGATTTTTTTTATTTAATTTTATTTTTTTCTTATCAGTTACATTTTATTAACTCTGTATCCCAGCTGTGTCCCGCTCCCTCATTCCCTCCCAATCCCACCCTCCCTCCCTCATCTCCACCGTGCCCCTTTCCAAGTCCACTGATGGGGGGGGGACCTCCTCCCCATTCATCCGATCCTGTTTTATCAGGTATCTTCAGGACTGGCTTCGAAGCCCTCCTCTGTGGCGTAACAGAACTGCTCCTCCCTTGAGGGGTGGGGAGGTCAAAGAGCCAGTCATTGAGTTCCTGTTAGAAACAGTCCTTGTTCCCCTCACTATGGGAAACCAATTGGTTACTGAGCTACCACAGGCTACATCTGAGCAGAGGTTCTAGGTTATATCCATACATGGTCCTTGGTTGAATGTCAGTCTCAGAAAAGACCCTGTGCCCATATATATTTGGTCCTTGTGGAGCTTCTATCCTTTCCCCATCATACTAACTCCCCTTCTTTCATATGATTCCCTGTACTCTGCTGAAGGTTTGGTCATGAGTCTTTGTATCTGCTTTGAAAACACTGCTAGTTAGAGTCTTTCCGATGCGCTCAGTAGACTCCTGTCATACGTTCAATGCACATCCCATCTGTCTTTCTAAATGAGGATTGATAATCTTACCCCATGTCCGCTCTCTTGATTATCTTTTTTAGGTGTATAGATTTCATTATGTTTGTCATATCTCATAGGTCTATATAAGTGAGCATATACTGTGTTTGTCTTTCTCTTTCTGGGATATTTCACTCAGAATGATCTTTTCTAGATCCCACCATTTGCCTGCAAATTTCATGATTTCCTCCTTTTTGATTGCTGAGTAGTATTCCATTGTGTAAAAATACCACAATTTCTGTACCCATTCCTCCGTTGATGGACATCTGGGTTGTTTTCAGGTTCTGGCTATTACAAATAAAGCTGCTACAAACATGGTTGAGCAAGTATCCCTTTTGTGTACTTGGGCAAAATTTGGGTATATACCTAGCAGTGGTATAGCTGGGTCTTGAGGAAGCACTATTCCTAATTGTCTTAGAAAGTGCCAGATAGATTTCCAGAGTGGTTGTACCAGTTTACATTCCCACCAGCAGTGGAGGAGGGTTCCCCTTTCTCCACAACCTCTCCAGCATGTGTTGTCCCTTAAGTTTTTCATCTTGGCCATTCTGATGGATGTAAGGTGAAATCTCAGGGTCATTTTGATTTGCATTTCCCTGATGGCTAATGAGGATGAGCATTTCTTTAAGTGTTTCTCTGCCATTCGATATTCCTCTGTCGAGAATTCTCTGTTTAGCTCTGTTCCCCATTTTTTTAATTGGATTACTTGGTTTGTTGCTTTTCAGCTTCTTTAGTTTTTTATATATACTGGATATTAGTCCTCTGTCAGATAAAGGGTTGGTGAAGATCCTTTCCCAGTCTTTAGGCTGTCGTATTGTTCTGATGACAGTGTCCTTTGCTTTACAGAAGCTTTTCAGTTTCATGAGGTTCCATTTACTGATTGATGATCTTAGAGCCTGTGCTGTTGGTGTTCTGTTCAGGAAGTTGTCTCCTGTGCCAGCGAGTTCTAGGCTCTCGCCCTCTTTTTCTTCTAACCGATTTAGTGTGTCTGGTTTTTTTATTGAGGTCTTTCATCCGCTTGGACTTTAGTTTTGTGCATGGTTACACAAATCTGTATACCTTAAGAAAAGCATCTTATATCAGATATCTGTAAGCATGTGAAAAGACCCTAAAGCCTATCTCCCTAATACTCCTCTCTTTCCTTTCTGCACAGCTCAGAGTGGGATAGTAATGAAATAAGAATAAAAAGAAAGAGGTCCTTTCTGGTAGGTTATTTAAATGCAAAGCCTTTCAAATTGTAGTATTGGTAGTATCAGGAGAAACGGAAAAGAAGACTTTAACATAAAAACCTATGAAAATAATAACAGCAGATAACAAGGTAACATACTGTTACCAGATGGCTAAATACTTTATTTGTGTAATCTTATGACTTAAACCTAGTACTATGTTAACTTCTGTTTTATAGATAAGGAATTAGGCATGTAACGGTTAAGTGATTTTCTTAAGATCACAGTAGTATGTGAAAGGACAGAGTTCAACTTAACATAGCTCAGTGATGTCAACGACACTATAAATCTGCTGGAGGAAATCTGTACGTGAAACCAAAATTTAGATTGAGCTGTAAATAAATAAAATTATTCATGTTTTAGATATTCTTTCTATTAGAGAGAAATATATATACAAAATCATATTACGTATGTACAAATGTATATGGAGAGGGGAAAACATTTACTCACAGATAATAAGGTCAGGCAAAGTGATACATGCCTTTAATCTGAACACCAATGAAGTTGAAGAAAGAGAACCATTTTAAGGACAGTCTTCGGTTACATTCAGAGTTTATGTCTCAGAAAACAATGATAGGAGAAATTACAAAGGAACTAAAAAAAGCTTTTTAAGACAGGCAGGGGATTGTGACAGCTTATTCATTATCTTGATTGTCTAGTTTTAAACTTTGTCATTAGAAAAACAGGCTACATTGGTAACATAACAATGGAAGCAACAGTAGAGCACACTATTTCCTCCTTAAGTAGATATGAATGAACAAAGTCTGAGCACCAGTTCTGCATGGCAAGTGCCTTTATCCACTGATATGTCACCGGCCTTGTTTCATTGCTATTTAAGACAGGGTCTAATGTAAGCTAGGCAGTCCTCATACTTGCTATGTAGCCAAAGTTGGCCTTGAACTCCTCATCATGCTATCTCAAACTCCCAAATTCTGGAATTACATACATGACACATCAAGCCAGGCTGGACGACATACTTTTAAAATAAGCAAATGGTCATATTTTATAAACACACCCTATGGTACTGTGAAAAGAAAGGCTTTCAGAGAAAGCCAATCTTTGGGCAGAGCACAGGGAAACTTGTGGAAGAAGGGGTAGATAGAAAGACCTAGAGGGGACAAGAGCTCTACAAGGAGGGCAACAAAGTCCCCAAATCTGGGCCTAGGCAATCATGAGAGACTTTTGCACCAATCAAGGACCGTACGTGGAGGGGACCTAGACCCCCTGCTCAGATATAGCCTACAGGCAGCTCAGTCTCCATGTGGGTTTCTGAGTAAGGGAAGCAGAGGCTGTCTCTGACATGAACTCAGTTGCCTGCTCTTTGATCATTTCCCCCTGGTGGTGAGGCCTTGCCAGGCCACAGAGGAATAGGATCCAGGAAATCCTCATGAATCTTGATAAGCTAGGATCAGATGGCAGGGGAGGAAGACTTCCCCTTTAAGTGGACTAGGGGATGGGGATGGGGGGCAGAGGGAAAGAGGGTGGGCCTGGGAGGAGATGAGAGAGTGGGCTATAATCAGGATATAAAATGAATAAATTATAAAAAATAAAAATAAATTTAAAAAGAGAAAAAAAGGTGTTTATTCCTGTTTTATAGTGCTGTGTAATTCAGGGCAGTTAAGTGCTCATAGAGTAAAACAATAAATATTCCATAAACAGAAATACATCATACCCGTATGTGTTATACATATCTCAAGGGTCAAAATCCATCCTTTATAGATAGTATTGAATTAGGCAGTAGGATATATTAACCTTTCTTTAACCTCACAAGCCAACACGAGGCTTTACTTTCCTCCTCCTTTTTTCTTTCTTTTATGAGTTACCAGAATATATACGTCATTAGCTGCTTATTTTTAGTTTACTTATTAAATTTTAATAAGTCTCTTTAGATAGCAGAACAACCAGTTAAAGAAAGTTAATATTATTGGAAAAGATAAATGCCTAATGGACACCACATGTAAGTGAAAAAGAAGAAATAATGTGACTTTGGTTTTAAAAATTGTGGGCACAGCACAGAACATAATTTTAGCCTGGAATATAAAACGTTGGTAGTTTTAAAATGTGATCTTAAAAGAGGTTCAGCTACTGTATTTTTAAAAATAATTTAGACCATATGTAACAAGAACTCAACAAAAGCAAGTAAACCAGAATAAATTGCCACAATAATATTAAAATAAATATCATGTTGTATGTCAAAACAGACAAAGAATAATTTGCAAATGGCATATAAAATGGATATGTCTTGATATGTCTTGGATATGTTTTTGAAATGTCATGGAGTCCTTTCTAAGCTATGCATTACATCACTACCTAAGATATCATGTCACTGTAATGAAAGTACGTAAGAATATTACAGTAAAGCCATTGAGAGAACCAAAATTTAGTTGCCTGACATGTAAAATTAAAACATTAACCTCAATTCCAAAGACTGGATATGGAACTGCCAAGATGGCTTAGCAGTTAAGACCATTTGGTGCTTCTGCAGGACCTGGATTCAGGCTCCCAATACCCATATTAGATGGTTCACAAGTATCTGTTATTCCAGTTACAAGGGATCTAATGCCATCTTCTGGATTTTGTGGCTAACAGGCATACACATGGCGCACATACTTATGTATGTGCAGTTGCTCACACAGAGACATAAAATGAAAATCAATGTATCTTCAGAGAATGATCACTTTGAAGGAGGAAACTCTTGAATAAACAAGATTGATAGTTCCTTCAATAACTGTTTCTGCTGAGTTCAAAATCCAGCACACCCAGAAAACGTATTTGACAGCTGGAGCTATAGCTCATTGTAGAGTGTTGGCCTAACATGGACAAGGCTCTAGGCTCTAGGCTCAAACCCAACCACCTCAAAAATATTTAATAATGAAAATATTTTTCTTATCAAAGATCTACTTCCTAAACTTCTTTTAAAAATATTTAAGAGAAATGTGTTCCAAATAATTAAAGTATTATGCTTCACAAACAATAAGAATTATAACTCATAAAAGCATTAGAGAAGGTTTCTTCATAAAATCAAATTTAAAAGACTCTGAAGAAGTGCTATTCCTTTTGCAAACTAATAACTAGCCCTGCAAAAGCAGTGACAGGAAATTTTTGATGGATTCCTTGAAGATTTGGATTCCTTGAAGATTTTATTGTTGTGGCACTAACCACAAAGACAAAGAAATTCTAAAACATGATGGACAGTGCTAGGTTTTAATTATCTGTTTTGGTTTTAAACTCTTCAATCTAGAAAGTTCTAGTTCAGTTCAATCTAAACTAGAAAGATATGAATCATCATAGAGAAAGCAGAAAGTAAAAGAAAATTCTACCATCTAGAAAATAAGCTTAACCATATTTAACTAAAAATCACCATTTCCTAAAGGAAAATGTAATCTCACAAAGTCCTATTTTGTTTAATGCTGTCAGGAATCACATTATCTTTTTGATGTTATAGACTCATATTTATCACTATACTTGAATCATGCTAATATATTTTAACAAGGTGAGCTATATGATATTCTATTTTGTAATCTACTTTTTAGAACAATTCATTCTAAGAACTTTCCTATAAAATTAAATTTTCACCAGCATGATTGTTAATGGCTATACTATATTCATGTACAATAACTTAACCATTTCCTAAATGTTTTACTATTTGAAACTAAAGTTTGGTAAATATAATCATTTAAAACTGGAAGTCCTTCTGTTTCTAACAGGAACTCAATGACTGGCTCTTTGGCCTCCCCACCCCCCAAGGGAGGAGCAGTCCTGTTAGACCACGAAGGAGGGCTTTGCAGCCAGTCCTGAAGATACCTGATAAAACAGGATCAGATGAATGGGGAGGAGGTCCCCCCTATTAGTGGACTTGGCAAGGGGCACGGTGGAGATGAGGGAGAGAGGGAGGGACTGGGAGGGAATGAGGGATCGGGACATGGCTGGGATACAGAGTTAAAATGTAACTAATAATAAAAAATAAAATAAAATAAAATAAAAAAACCTGGCAGTCCTTATCAGCACTGGCAACTCTTACAGAGATCTGGGTTCAATTTGCAGCACCCATATGATGGTCAAAACTGTCACTCTAGTTCCAGGGCATCTGCCACTCTTCTAGTCTCCTTGGACACCAGGTACACATGCAGTACACAGACATACGTTCAGGCTAAACACTTATACTCATAAAATGATTATAAAATATTATATAGAACCTCCTCTCCAAAAAATACAAACAAATAAAGAAATATAATGTAACAGACTTGGTGGTGTATGCCTCTAATCCCAGAATTTGTGAGGCAGAGCCAGGCATATCTCTATGAGTTCCATGCTAGTCTGGTCTATATAATTTCAAGCCAGCCAGAAATGAGACCTAATTGAAACTACATAATGAGACAAGGTAGTAGTAGTAGCAGCACCAGGACTACCACCACCACCACCACCACCAGCAGTACTAACAGTGTATCCATATTTTAAAAAAGCAATTTTAATTTTTACTTCTGATTACTTGCTAAGGATAAACAAATGACACTATCAGATGTGGAAATCTGTAGATTCAGCTACCTTATCCTTTGAAGCAAGTGTATATATATTTATATATAAATGTGTGTGTGTTCCAGGGGACCTGGAACTAGATCTAGATCTAGATAGACAGACAGACAGATGGATATCTGGAAATATATATATGGTAAAATGAAACAGATGGCTATTATAGTAGTAAATTAAGTTAACCAATTTACAGATTAATGCCTACCTGAAACAATCTACAAAAATAAAGTTATCCTATGGGAAATGGACCCAGTATGACAGTGGCAGAGTTAGACCATAGACTGTAAGTGTGATATAACTGAAATCAGTGAGGAAATTCCTACTAGATCAGTATGTTCTGTTCCTCAGTCAGCTGTGAAATAGTTGTAGGATACTGTTTCCTCTCTCGTTAAAGGTTTCCTGATGAAATGTACAGAGACTCAGGAAAGCTTGAAAAGACTCGAGATTTAATCTGTATGCATTTACAAGTGTTGTAGGGGAATTATATGCATATTATTAGTTGTTGCTATAACTCTCAAAATATTGTGTCTATAGGCCCAATTATATTTTTGATCTCATCTAATTTGGTGCTACACACTATCACCAAATTAAAAAAAAATACTGTACATCCATTCAACATATTAAACTTAGTATTTCATTATAAAATGCACTTTATCCATCTGATTTTCAAATAAATTATAGATGATATAGGTGAATGATATCATAAAAGAAGATAATGTGAAGTTTATAAATACAAAGCATTTGAGGAAAACATGACACAAAAATTAAGACAGTAAAATACAAAAGATTCAATTTTGTATATAAAAACTGACTGAAAGGTTCTGCAGTATTGATAAAAGAGACACAACCCCTAGTAGCCAGTGCCAAAAAATATGAGTTATATGAGCCAAGATATTACTAACATAAAGAAAAAAAATCATTGCCCAGAAGCTTCATCACTTATGATTTGAAACTAGGGAAAAAGCTTACTCTGCTATTCTCAAAAGAAAAGCAATGAAAATGTCTTTAATATTCATATAAGCAGAATAACATATTTTATAATAAACTTTTTGTATCTTTAAGTAGGCCAACAACAATACAGTGCAGAATCATAAACTATCTTTATATATTTAGAAATTAGCCCACACAAATAGCTGCCTAAAACTGCTAGACAAACAACAGAATATGCAACCATTGAATGACCATGAAAAAAGGCAACACTCTGAACCTACTCCATCCAGACCAATGGTCATTCTATAAAAAAAAAAAAATTCTGAAAGATCTGACTCACTTTGTTGGCTCTTCTCCAAAGAGGAAAGCCAGCAGTCCTGAAAGAAATGCTGATAAGGAAGCACATGAGCCAAGAGAAGAATGCCATTCCATTCTAAATTATTAAAGGCAAAGATTATAGTTCATTTGGGGGAAGCTTGGGATCCCTAATAATTACTACTTATCAGCAGATTGAGGAAAGCTTACCATGTTGATTCCCTCAATCCGTACTGTTCTGGAAGCTGACAATCAAACTAAATCTGGATATCTGTTATCATAAAGTCACAGATAAAAAGAAACCTTCACAGCTTGTGTTGGAGTTCCATCTGGAAATGGTGTACCAAAGTTTTGGTATTTTTTTTCTTAGTTTGTGTTACTTTGTTACTCTATTTTCAGAAGAGTGAAAATATTTCCATTAATCCTTTTTTTTTCTCTCTCTCAGATACACACTTTTCTATTCACTGGAGTTGAGGTAAGAAATAGGTGTAAAGCAGATTTGAAATTTTCTTTTTGCTATCTCAGCTCTGCATTAAGACCATTATACCATTTCACTTCATCAGTGTATTAAGATCTCTATAAAACCAGATATGGTTTAAATCCAATGCTTTAGTCCAAGCACTCCAGAATCACAGGTACATAGATGTCTGGGCTCAAAGACTGCCAAAGCTACATAGTGAGATCCTGTCTCAAAACAAACAAAAACAAAAAACAAAAACAACAAAAATTCTGTAAAGCCAACAGAGCAGAGCACGCTAACAATCCCAGCTCTCAACAAGTGTATAACTCTTTATTTTCTAGGCACTTGAGTTCATAAACTTATTTGGCTCAGGTTTTTGATATAATTCTGAATTAGAAGATAAAATTGGGTAAAGGAAAATGGATTTACTTACAATTTGGCGAAGGGGGAGTGTCTAACTTCTAATTTACTCCCCACTGTGTCTATGATTATTTTACAATTTATAGAAATCCGTAAATGAGGCAAAGGCTAGAACAAAGCAGAAAAAGAAAATATATTAAATGTGTCCACATTGGGAAGAGGGAAAAAGTGATTCAGCAAACAAACCCTTCCACTACCAACAAATCCATTTTAGAGGGCCTGAACTAAGATTAAAGTTTAAATAGAAGGTAAAGGACACACAAATCTAAGCAGTCCCACTTCACTGGTCCCACTTACCACTCAATTGACTTTTCATTGAAAGGGTTTCAGTCTAATCCTCTAAGGTGTTCTGACAAGTTCTGAAAACTGAAACTCTCTAGGAAGAAAAGTTCTCACTCTGGCTAGGGTCTTTTCAGTCTCAGTATGAGATTCTTGGTAAAACTAACAATTCCTTTGAGGTTCAATGTTTTATTTCTGCTAGGCCCATTACAATTCTCCACTTAACACCTCACTTTTGAAGTGGAATATGTACATGTCTAAAGCAAATATAATAAGCAGAATGCAAGTAGGGACCAGTATTAGAACACAGTCCAAGGTAGCAATATATTAAGCATGTTTCATAACTACCTGGGTTTTAGTTACTTTAAGAAGGGCTGGCACAAGCAATACCTCTTGTTGCTTTGAAGCAAGATCTCATCATGAAGCCTAGGCTAGCCTCAAACATGATCCTCTTGTTTCTATTGCTCAAGTGCTAGATTATAGGCAAGAGCTGCCATGCCTATTGTGACAGCTACAAATTTAACTGTGGCATAGGCTAAACTGCCTGTGGTGGTTTGAATTAGAATGACTTCTACAGTCTCATATATTTGAATGCTTGGTCCTTAGCAGAACTAGTTGAGAATGATTAGAAGGTGTGGCCTTGTTAGAGGAGGCGTGTCGCTAGGAGTGGGCTTTTGGGTTTCAAAAGCCTACACCAGGCTCCTTCTTATTCTCTCTATGCCTCTTGCTTGTGGATTAGAATTGAGCATTCAACTACTGCTCCAGCACCAAGCTTGCCAGACTAATCCCTGTGATGGTTATGGATTTACCTTTTGAATCTGTAAGCAAGCCCACAATTAGTTTTCTCTTATGTTTCCTTGGCCATAGTTTCGTTTCATAGCAATAGAAAAACAGCAAAGAAACGCCCTTTTGGGAGGGTAATGGGAGACCTGGTTGCCATTTTGAAGAAAATGAGGATTTAAGGATTCTCCATTTCAAAATATAAGGTCTTTTGTGAAGTAGAGGAGTCCTATCCATTCAGTTCTTGGTAGACCTCTTTGTTCACAGGTGGGAAGTAGCAACCTTTTTGTATTTTCTTTGGAAACTAGCTTCAAGCTGTAAACTTCTGAATTCCTGTATTACACACCAGTTTTATACATAAACATGGGTATCTAATAGGTTAAGGGAGGATCAAGTGTCTTTCTTTAGAATATCTCCTGTCCTGACAGAGCTTCTGCATAGCATCAGAGTTCTGTGAGCCTGGAATAATAAGTAATTTTACTGTTTCACAAATAAGAAAACCAGGTCTGTAATCCCAGTACTCAGGGAGGCAGAGGCAGGCATATCTCTGTGAGTTCGAGGTCAGCCTGGTTTACAAAGTGAGTCCAGGGCAGCCAAGGTTACACAGAGAAATCCTGTCTTAAAAAAAAATAAGGCAAACAGTATATACTCACTTATAAGTGGATATGAGACATATAATATAGGATAAACATACCAAAATTTGTACACCTAAAGAAGCTAAACCAGGAGGACCCTGAGTAAGATGATCAATCCTCACTCAGAAAGACAAACGGATGGACATTGGAAGAAGGAGAAAACAGGAAACAGGACAGGAGCCTACCACAGAGGGCCTACTGAAAGAGACTACCCAGCAGTGTATCAAAGAAGATGCTGAGACTCATAACAAAACTCTGGGCAGAGTGCAGGGAATCTTAGGAAAGAAGGGGGAGATAGTAAGACCTGGAGAGGACAGGAGCTCCACAAGGAGAGCAACAGAACCAACATATCTGGACACGTGAGGTCCACATCTTTTCTGAGGCTGATATTCCAACCAAGGACCATTCATGGATATAACCTAGAACCCCTGCACAGATGTAGCCCATGGCAGCTCAGTATCCAAGTGGGTACCCTAGTAAGGGGAACAGGGACTATCTCTGACATGAACTCAGTGTCTGGCTCTTTGATCACCTCTCCCTGAGGGAGGAGCAGCCTTGCCAGGTCACAGAGGGGGACAATGCAGCCAGTCCTGATGAGACCTGATATGCTAGCATTAGATGGAAGGGGAGAAGGACCTCCCCTATCAGTGGAGTTTGAGAGGGTCATGGGAGGAGATGAGGGAAAGTGGGATTGGGAGGCAATGATTCCAGGCTATAGCTGGAATAAAAAGTGAATAAACTTAAAAAATAAAAATTTAATAAAAAAGAAAAAATAAAATAAAATTAGAAAACAAACAAACAACAAAAAACAAAGCAAGTCTTGGATTGATGATGAAGCCGCTATGTGATTAAAACTACTACTGTGCCCCAGGTCAGATTCACACTCAAATGCTATCCTTATTGTAACATTACTCTAACAATGAATAAACAATCAGTATTTACCTGAGAAAAAAAATCAGTTTTTACCTGATTAAATTCTACAGTAGATGATGATATTTAAAAGGCCATTTTTGCAAAGCTGAACCACAGGTCTTAAGCCAAGTATTTCGGAGATGGAGCTCAAGAGATTTTTGCTCTTCCAAGACTGTTATAGTGAGAATATTTATAACTGAATCAATCTTGCCCTCTATAAATGCTGAATAACTTCCCACTTAAAAGACTTTGCTTATACTATGTGCCATTATTATTTAAGTGTTAGTCCATTTTCAAAACTTAATTGTGAAAATAATTAAATGCAGTACAATTGTCTTCCTCCTTAGACAAGCATGCTGATTAGCCAGAACATCTCTGTCCACTCAGTTTCAATAGGACTCAAATGCACTCATTCTAATTAGCTGGGTTCTCAACTGTACATAGTATTTCCCTCAGATCATAAACTACTTGAGAGATAAGGATGTGGCATGATCTCTGCTGTACTGTTATTCAGCAACCAGCTGGCATAGAAAATACTTAGGCAGTTACAGCTAAAACACCAAGTCTCTTTAGCAGGCTAAATAAACCAGTTGTCTGTCTCACTACTTTTCTTTAACTATAACTTCCACCTTTCTATTCTCTTGACAAACTATTACTTTTACCATCAACAAGAAACAGTGAAGTGTGGACAACAATCACATAGTAGATTTTGTTCTTTTTTGTTTTTATTTTATTTATTTTTTCTACGTTCATGTAAAATAATTCATCTCCTTAAAACATTTTCATACATGTATATCATTGTATTTTGATTTCCCATTTTACTTTACTTTTATTTTCCTACTTTATACTTAACACAAAGCCATAATTGTCAACACTCTACTAACTATAGATTTTGTTTTGTTTTTTTTCTCGAGACTAGGTTTCTCTATGTAGCCTTGGCTATTCTGTGTACACCAGTCTGGTCATGACCTCATAGAGCTCCATGTGCCTCTGCCTCACAAGTGCGGGATTAAAGGTGTGCACCACCAACTCCCTGAATATAGATTCTTTTATGGTATGTCTAAAGAATATTTTCTGCTTACTACCTGACTTACACCCTTAAAGGCCAACAACCTGAATATGCATACATTTTATTAGCTGCTTTATAACCCCCCTACATGTAGTTATATATATATAAACTGTCCACTGTTAATGTTTGTTCTTTTAGGATGGTTCCATTTCATTCTTTTTTTTTTTTTTTACCGGGCCCGGTGTGCCGGGCCGCCAAAGCCGGGCTGGAGCCCCGCGCGCGGTGCCGCTGCCAGCCGTGCCCAGAAAGTTGCCCTTGTCCCCGCTTTCCCTGCTGCCCCTTCGGCTTTCGGGGAAAGGGGTGCTGCTCCGCGTACTCGTCCTAGCAGAGGAAGTTGGCGGGTGTGTGCGCGGAGGGAATTGGGGTGCACTAGTTGGCTGCGGCTGCGGGGTGGGGGGGCGGGGGCCGCTTAAGTTATCGATCCCGGTGGCTGTGGAGGAATGTGGTGAGCGGAGTCACGTGGCGGCCACCACCTCCTCCTTCTCCTTCTCCTCCTCCTCCTCCACCTCCACCACCTTCCCCTGCCTCCTCCGGGGGAGATCTGGGAGCCAGGAGGTCCGGAGCTCTGAGGCCCCGGGAGCTGGCGGGCCAGGACCCGGGGAGGTGCGGCCAGGCCGGCCAGTGGATCGGGCGAGGCCAAGGGCGCGACAGCTGGAGGCGGCCGAGGCCTCTGCGACCCAGGTGGCGAAGCTCCATTTCATTCTAAACAAGAGAAAAGCACACTCCTCTTTTTTTTGTACACACCTCTTATTTTCTAATAATAAATTTCTTGTGTGAATCATTATTTGGTAACTCACCATCCAGAAGGATGTGATGGATTTCATTTTACCACTAGTATAACAGTAGTATTAGATTATAGAATGACTGTCTCAAATTGGAAGTAAGGAGAGTAGTGGCAGCAGAAGAAAGCAAATCAAATTAGGGGAAATAAGAGTTTAGAAAACATATTTAGAATAAAATGTTAAGTGCAGATTTTTTTTTTTTTTTTTTTTTTTTTTTTTTTTTACTATACTGGCCTTTCTACTTGGAGAACCTTGATCTTTTCTATTTAAAAGAAATAACTTTTTTTTTCAGGCTTTCAGGCATGGTAGAATATACCTGTCATCCTAGCATTTGGGACATGAAGCTAGAAGACAGCTTCAAGTTCAAGATGAGTGTAGGCTACACAGTTAGTACCAGACAAGTGGGGGCTATAAAGCTAAACCATGTCTCAAAAAAAAAAAAAAAAAAAAAAAACACTTTCTTAAAACACTGCCTACTTAAGATATTTGTGAGTATTAGAATTTCGTTTTTCAACACTGACCAAGGAGACTTTACGCAATTTCACTAAGTACTTTTTAGAAAGATTAAAAACAGCTGCTTAGAGGTTTTTTTTTTGCCACCAAGTCAGCCCCACATACTAGAAATAAAGTTATAAAAGTTAAAAAACTATTAACAGGTACCAGTTGCTAGAAGTAACTCAAAGGGTGTTTTAACAGCAGAAAACTGATTGGGACAAGAACTTTTGCATAAACTGAAAACCATCATCACCTTCTCTGATGATGACACTCGGTTAGACTTACAAATACTCAGAAAAATGTTGGTGTTTCACTCTCTGTCAGAAGAAATAAACACCCCAGGACTGGCCCAATTCCAAGATCTTGTAATTGTTCAACTAACCAGTTAAACTAGTTCCGTCAAGATTAAAAAATACTCAATGATCCTGGAAACAAAGGGAAAATTGCAGCTCATATTGTCTGGCTTAGAAGAGACAGGTATCCTGGTGCCCTGCTGGTCATCTTGGAATATGTCTCTGTTGCCTGTGAAGAAACCTGGGACCTCTGATTCTCATGAGTCTGATTCTTTCACAGAAACAGGTTACACACTGCCTTAGACCTGAAAGATGTGTTCTTCAGCATCCCAGTGGCAGAAGTAAGTCAACTTATCTTTGCTTTTTTTAAAAAATGTTTTTTGTATTTACAATTTATTCATTTTATATCCTTATTATAGCCCCCTCATCTCCTCCTGGGACCACCCTCCCTCTCTCTTCAGTGGACTCTTCCCTAGTCCACTGAAAGGGGGCGTTCTCCCCTGTCATCTGACCCTAGCTTATCAGGTGTCATCAGGACTGTTTGGATCCTCTTCCTCTGTGGCAGGGAAAGGACTCATCAACAGGGAGAAGTGATCAAATCGTAGGCAACTGAGTTCATGATAAAGACATCCCCTGCTTCCCTTACTTGGGAACCCACATGGAGACTGAGCTGTTGCCTATAGGTGTATTAGTTTCTGCAGAGCCTCCTGGGCTTAGAATTTTTAGATTTGTTGGTCTCCATGTGGAGCTTCTGTACCCTCCAGGTCCTTCTATCTCCCACCCCTTCATCCATAAGACTCCCTGTGCTCTGCCTAAAGTTTGGCTGTGAGTCTCAGCATCTGCTGGGTAGAGCCTTTCAGAGGACATCTATGGTAGGCTCCTGTCCTGTTCCCTCTCTTTCACCACATATGGTGTCTATCCTATTTGCCATTTTGAATGAGATTTAAGCATCATCTTTGCTTTTAAATAGACAAACACAGCGGGAAGTTACAGAGGACAACATACCTGGACCAGATTTCCCCAGGATTTAAAGACACTAAATGTAGACTTCCTGCCTTTCCACCAGAGGTTTCCTGGGAGATAGATTATAAAAGGGCCACTGGGGTACTTCTACAACACTTACAGACCTTGGGCTACAAAATGTTGGCCAAGAAAGCCCAACTTTACAGAAGAATACCTATTTTGGCTGGCATCTGAAGAGAGGCAAAAGGAGCCTGTCTTAGAGTGTGATTGCTCTTACCTTTCACATCCCAACTCCAAAGACTAAGAAATGGGTTTGAAAGTTTTAGATTTGACAAACAAGTGCAGCAGATACTGCTGCATCTGAATACCAAAAGTTGTAGAAATAGCATGGCCTCTATACACCAACACAAAGCACAATGTGGCTGGGGGCAATAAGCCCCTAATCTGGACTCAGACTAAACAAAATACAAAAGGGGTTTTAACATAAACTTTCGGGCCATGGAAATGCCCTGTGCCATACCTGTCAAAATGACTGGACCCTATAGCTGCAGGATGGTCCTACCTAAGTGTTGTGGCAGCTACTGTTAACAAATTAACAAGTTAAATCTGGATCAATATCTTATACTCACAGCACCCCATGACAAGGTTGAGATCCTCCTCCAAGAAACACCAGAATGCTGACTGTCTAATGATTGTGTAACCCAGTACAAGGCCTTACTCCTGGCCCACCCTCGAGTCCAGTTTGAGAAACCCACCATCATCAGTTTGGCTAGGCACAGGTGCTCATTCATGACTGTCAGGAGATGAAAGATGAAATCCAGTATGTAGGAGCAGCAGTAGTTACTTCAACCAAAACGATTTGGGTCCACCCCAAATACCTCATCCCAGAGAGCAGAACTGATTGATCTGACCCAAGACAAGGAGAAAAAAAGTCCACCACCATGCTTACAGACTGTCAGTTGGTATTCTTTTTCTTACCAGCCGTGTCCATGATGTGATCTATAGAAAAAAAGAGCTTCTCAACTCTGGGAAACACTGACTTCACCAAGACCCACCCTGCTGGGAGAAGATAAAAGTACTTGCTAGTTTTTAAAGACACCTTTTCCTGGTGAGTAAAACAGTTCCTTACCAAGGTTGAAACTGTTGCCAGCCCTGATGAGGCCTGATAAGCTAGGGTCAGATAGAAGGGGAAGAGGTTCTCCCTTACCAGGGGCCTAGGAAAAGGGCATAGGGGAAGTAGAGGGCAGGTGGGTAGGACTGGGAAGAGACAAGGGAGAGAGCTGCAGTGGGGATACAAAGTGAGTAAATTATAATAAATAAATAAATAAATGAAGAAATAAATAAAGATAAAAAGAAATTGCTGTTCCTCCAGGGACTGGTCCCTGATTTAACCTCCAATGGGATCCAACAATGACCTGGCTTTCATAGCCAAAACCTCTCAATTAATAGCTTAATACTTAAGACACAGGTTGGAAACTTCATTGTGAATAAAGACCTCAGGGTTCTGGACAGGTTAAAAAAAAATAAGCAGAACATTAAATAAACTCTAAAAATATCTCATTAAAGACCAGCAAAGTATGGATAGGCCTCATTCCTTTGCTTTGCTTCAACCCACTACACCCCATATAGGGTGAGATTTACCCACTATGAGATTATGTTTGGAAGACCTTTCCCACAGCTTCCCAGACTCAGAGACCAGAAATTGGCAGACCTCTCCAATCATTACTTTCTCAAGTCACTACAGGCACTCCAGTCCTCCATAAAGGCTATCCATTGGACTATCCGAGAGACCCAGCCAACCTATGAGTCCACTATCACTTTCCCCTTGTTCCAGTCTAGTGATTCTGTCTGGGTCAGGCAGATAGCCAAAGGGACACTGAAATCAACTTGGAAAGGCCTCTATATGGTGATTCTCTCCAGTTCTATAGCTGTAAAGATAGCTGACATTGTACCATGGAATCACCTCAACCAGGTCAAAAAAGTGGAAGCCACAAACCCTGCTGCCAAATGGACTATCTCCAGAATGGGGACCCATTGAAATTTAGGTTTCATTGGGCCCTAGGCCCTTCCACCACTCCATGCCCCTCTACCTCCTCCTGAAACTTGAACTTGGTAAGAATAAAGGATTATGGTCCAATCCCCACAGCCCTCTGGCCTGGACCTGGGAACCGAGAAAGACAGATACAAAGAAGGTATTAGCTAGTGTGACTACAAACCAGCAACCCATATTCCATCTTGACCTTTATTTGCTGATATCCACTTTACAAACTGTCTGGTTGTACTAGAAAAAAGAAAAAAAATGAGCATTTATCTTTTGAGATAGAAATACAGAGTTTATAATTCTGTTCATTCCTTGTGACTGGGCCCCCTAATTGCCAGGAATAAGGGAGTTTTTATTGCAAAAATTTGGTCTGAAAGCTGAGGCTTCCTAAAGAAAATTCTTTAAAAGATTCTGGCCTTTAGGAAATATTAAAAGAAAAATGGGAAATCAGATCCTCCAACACAGGAAGTGTCCCTTGGGATGTAGGTAATAATTCTGGTCAAAAATCAGCCAGGCTTTCTGTTTATACTAGACACACATCCCCTGTACTACACAGGGTTAAGAAGGATCAGAGGGAAGTGGAGGAGGGCCTGCCTTATCAGTAGACTGGGGGAGGGGCACAGGTGGGGAAAGGGGAGGAAGAGTGGGATTGGGAGGGGAGGAGGGAGAGACCTACAGGGGGGATACGAAGTGAATAAACTGTAATTAATAAAAATAAAAATAATTATATATAAAAAAGAAGGATCCAAGACTGTCAGCCTATTGACTGATATAACTTAATGTGACTGGGAGCAGCCCAAATTAATGTTAGAGGACTTACAAGGGGCTGAAACTTGTTTAATACCCAAACACCTTTAACCTAGGCATATCCCCTTATTCTGATGCCTGCTATTCTGACTTATGGGTTAATTCATATGGATAACAGCAATATAATAGGGTCTACCATAGAGAGGACCTAAAACCCCTGCTCATATGTAGCCCATAGAGTCAGTCTCCACATACTAGCAGGGGCTGTCTTTGGCATGAATTCAGTTACTGGCTCTATGATCACCTCTCCCTGGGGGAAGCAGCCTTACCAGGCCACAGAGGAAGCCAGTGCAGCCAGTCCTGATGAGACCTGATAGCCTAGGGTCAGATAGAAGGGGAAGAGGAACTGCCCTATCAGTGGACTAGGGGAAAGGCATAGGGGGAGAACAGGGAAGGCTGGTGGGATTGGGAGGAGATGAGGGAGGGGGGCACAGCTGGGATATAAAGTGAATAAATTGTAATAAATAAAAAGAATTAAAATAATAAAAATGTGAAAAAATGGCTGCAATAAAATGGACAAATGAATAATAATAAAGCTCTTTACTTGCATGAGAAAGGCAGATACACATTAAAGATGCAAAAAACACATCTTATATTCTATGAAAGGATACACTGTGAAAAGAACAATAAGGTTGGCTACAGCTAGAAAAAAATATGAAAATAAAATGGAAAGAACACATTCCGCCTTCTGCCCAATACCTCTATTCTAATGCTGAAAAAAGATGGGAAGCCTAGAACATTGCAATGATAGACTGCTTATCTTTACAACAAAAGTTAAAAGAATTTACTGCAGCCAATTATTGTGCCAGGGCTCAATGATCACCAAAATGAATATAAAACTTAATCCCATATTGTGTATATATTAGTGAGCATAGCAGAGGCTACTTCACCAAACTAGTCACAACTGAGTAACTACCTACATATGTATCAGATGTGCAACACCATCTGACCTGAAGTCTGAGCTTCCCAGTTTTCTGACTAAAACCTATGTTGCTCCTTCCCATGTAGTAACACCTCACTTCCAGAAAAATAATAAAAGAGAAAAGCATCATGATGTCATTTGTGATCATTAAAAAAAATCTCACTGCAATTATGAACCTGGCAGAGATCCCAGGAGATCAAATCAGATTATTGGGAATGCTTACAGAAAAAAAAAAAAAAGTATGGCAGAAGTGAGAACAAAAGAAAAAACAACAACAACAACAAAAACAAAACAAAACAAAACTCAGGAGTCTGGCCTTAGTAAAAGAGAGAAAAAAATATTCAAGGAATCATGATCATTCAAAAGAAAGAAATAAGGGAGCAAACATTAATCAGTAGGTACTGGTCTCTCTGACTACATTCTGAACCATGTTTATATAGGTTAGACTGTTAGTGGCCTAACCACAAACTAGATCAAGAGTCACTTCAAAAGTAGTAATAACTTTCTGTGTTTGTGTGCATGTGCCCCCTCACGGGAGCATGTGTGTGTGTGTGTGACATAGAGGGGGGGAGAGTGAGAGAAAACCAAGAAAACATTTCCCATTTGGAAAGTATATCACACAAATATAAGTAAGTAATGCACACAAAAATACATTTCAAGAGAAATCAGACAAAAATTTGAAACTATATGGTAATGAAACTACATCAAAATCTGGATTGTAATTACCAGTGCTTAGGAAAAAAAAACAAAACTATAAGTCTCAAATGATTATATTTAAAATAGACATAATAGTCAGAATAGGCCCAAACACTGTCATTACTATCCCTTTCCTACCAATATTGATATATGTGTTTGTAGTAGGAATAGCTTCAGAATCAGTATAATTCTTTCAACTTTGTGAGTAAGAATTTCATTTTTTAAGAATTCTTTTTCTTTTTTATTTATTATTTTTACATTAATTACAGTTTATTCACTTTGCATCCCAGCTGTAGCCCCCTCCTCATTCCCTCCCAAGCCCACCCTCTCCTTCTTGCCCCTCTCTAAGTCCACTGATAGGGGAGGTCCTCCTCCCCTTCCATCTGTGAGTAAGAATTTCTAGTGGGGGAAATCTTGTTCTTTAACTTGGTCTGGCAATGTAAAAAAAAGCAATTCAGATTAATTAAAAAAGAAAGCTCTGTCCTCTGTGCACCTGTCAAATTGAAGGTTCTGTTCTGCCCAGAGATTAGTGCAAGGCTCAGGGAATACCCCAAGACATACATGACAGCTGAGTTTTTTTGGCCAGTGAATGTTTTCTTTCTTTGTTTTTTTTTTTCTTTTTTGTTTGTTTGTTTGTTTGTTTGTTTGAGACAGGGTTTCACTGTGTAACCTCCGTGGCTGTCTTGGAACTCTCTTTATAACCCAGGCTGGCCTTGAAGGATTCAAAGCATGTGCCACCATGCCTGCCCAGTGAATATTTTCTTATGCCACACAAAAGTCATTAATGTAGTAACACAGAGGCTATGTGTATTACTTCTCTACCTGTTAACATTACCTTAACAAATGTACACCATTGATTTAGTTGTTTTATTACTTGCACAGACAACAATATATATGCATTTATTTATTACAATTTATTCATGTTGTATCCCCACTGCAGCCCCCTCCCTTGTTTCCTCCCAGTTCCACCCACCGTCCCTCTTCTCTTTCTATTCCCTTTCCCTAGTCCCCTGATAGGGGAGGTCCTCCTCCCCTTTTATCTGATCCTAGCTTATCAGGTCTCATCAGGACTGGCTGCAATGTCCTCCTCTGTGGCCTGGCAAGCACCCCCCAGTGGTGGTTGATCAGAGAACCTGCCTCTGAGTTCATGTCACAGACAGCCCTTGTACCACTTACTAGGGTACCCATTTGGAAACTAAGCAGACAATGGGCTTCCTTTGAACAGGGGGTCTAGGGCCTCTCCATGCATGGTCCTTAGTTGGAGTATCAGTCTCTGCAGGACCCTCCTGGGCCCAGCTATTTTGTTTCTGTTGTTCTCCTTGTGGAGTTCCTGTCCCCTCCTGGTCTTTCTATCTCCTTCTTCTTCCATAAGTATTCTGGCACTCTGCCCAAAGTTTGGCTATGAGTCTCAGTATCTCCTTTGATGGTGGGTAGAGTCTTTCAGAGGTCCCCTGTGGAAGGCTTCTGTCCTGTTCCTTGTCTTTTCCTACTTCTGATGTCTATCCTATTTGCCCTTCTGAATGAGGATTAAGCATCTTCCCTAGGGTCCTCCTTGTTGTTTAGTTACTTTAGGGCTATAGATTTTAGTATGGTTATCCTATATTATAAGGTTAATATCCACTTATAAGTGAGTATATATCATATGTATCTTTCTGTTTCTGGGTTACCTCACTCAGGATGATCTTTTCTAGTTTCCATCCTTGGGTACAGAGATAAACAGAGAATTCTCAACAGAAGAATATCAAATGGCAGAGAAACACTTAAAGAAATGCTCAAGGTACTTAGTCATTCACGAAATGCAAATCAAAAAGATGCTGAGATTTCACCTCACACCCATCAGAATGGCTAAGATCAAAAACTCAAGGGATGATGCATGCTGGAGAGGATGTGGAGAATTCCCATAGCTGTTGGGAATGTAACCTTGTACAACCATCTTGGAAATCAATCTGGCACTTTCTGAGAAAATTAGGAATAGTGCTACCTCCAGATCCAGCTATACCACTCCTAGGCATATACCCAAAAAATGCTCCACCATTCAATTAGGACAGTTGCTCAACTATGTTCATATCAGCTTTATTCATAATAGTGAGACTCTGGAAACAACCTAGATGTCCCTAAACAGAGGAATGGATACAGAGATTGTGGTACATTTACACAATGGAATACTACTCAGCAATTAAAAACAAGGAAACTATGAAATTATGCATTTTCTTAAGATCTGGGTTAGGCTGGGCAGTGGTGGCACACAGAATTAATCCCAGCATTTAGGAAGCAGAGGCAGACAAAATCTCTGAGTTCAAGGTCAACCTGGTCTAGAAAGTGAATTCTAGGACACCAAAGCTACACAGAAAAATCCTGCCTGAAAAAAACAAAACCAACCAACCAAACAATCAAAGACCTGGGTCAGACTACAGATAAGCATGGTGTCCATGGCCTGTGTAAAATTGTCCAAAGTTGTTTCTGTTCTACACATTGAATTTGCCTTCTCTGAACCAGCAATATTTATTCAAATATTTTATGCATGTATTAAGAAGGAATACCTTAGAGTTTCAAGTAGGCTCTGACTTGATTAAAAGCAAATAATAGAGTGAATTGTGATGGTTCTACTAGAATATTCTCTACACCTCCTGCAGAGTGTTATGTAATTACTTTCTTCAAATCGAGGCACCCTTGAAGCTGGGGGCTTCTTTGTGAGTACTATGAGCTGTGCATAGTGAATAAGGGACTTATATCAGCTGAGTTCTGGAATCACTTACAGGGTTCCATGGGAGAATACTCTAAAGGTCTGATAATATTCCCTAGAATTAATGCTATTGTTTTTCTTGTCAATTATCTTGTGATCAAATCAAAGATTACGGTTCTAAAATATCCAGCTATGTCAACAATCAGAAAGATACATCTCAATACACTTTGAAAAATTCAGATTATAAAACAAGCCCATAAAAACTTTCTGATCACTCTGCCTAAACTTTGCCTAGCTGGGGAACATCACATAAAATGAATTGGAATTGCATCTCAATAACTAAAGATATCAACAGATAGATAATAGATGATCACATAGCAATTAAGATTGATCTATGCCATCATCTTAATATAATTCATAGCTTGCTGTATATAGATATATGTTCAACAGTTTTTAAAATAAAATAATGTAGTGTCTTTAAGACTGAATACTTCAACAGGGCATGGTGGCACACACCTATGATCTCTGGGAGGCAAAGGCAGGCAGAACACTGTGATTTCGAGGCCTGGTCTACAAACTGAGTCCAGGACAGCCAAGGATACACATAGAAACCTTGTTGAGGAGAAGAAGAAGAGGAGGAGGAGGAAAGAGAAGAAAGAGTCATGGCCAATATTATACAGAAACACCTAATTTAAGCTTCTGGGAAATAATTCACACAGTGCTTTAAACAAATATGCCTCAACAACAATGTGATAAAATTTAAAAAAAGAAGAAAAAGAAGCAAAACCACATGTCCTTGCAGTAATTTAACAGGATAAAAATGACATCAGTTAAAATTCAATAACTATACCACAAGAGAGAGATTGGCTAGACCTAGAAGAGCTATCTACCCAGTGTTGCTTTTGGGCAGGCCTTCATTAAAGAATGAAAGTAATGGGAAATATACACTATTAAACAACCTGTGGGTACTGTCCTGCTAGGAAAGAAATCGACAATGAAGAGATAAATCCATATGATCCATGTGAGGCTTCTGTAGACATGAAACCTCAGTAGAACTTTAAGAGACTATAGTAGTCTTCACTGAAGACTACAAATAGACAATAGGACAGGCCAAATATTCAAAGTAATATGAACTTTTAAAGTAATTATTTACTAGGTCATAAGGTTATTGTAGTTGATATCAGGCTAGAAGGTAATTTTAAACCTCATGCCTGCATTTTATATATGCTTGGAATGAGAGCAGTGTGAATTATAGCTAAACTGCTTCCTCTCAATTCATTATGATCAAAAAAGGGAGAGAATAATGAAAGACAGCTTCCTTTCTTTTTTTTTTCTCTACTCAGAATATAGCTTTTATTTCAGGCTTAATTACAGTACACTATAGTATAAATTAAGTTCAAGGATAAAGCTGTACTTTTCCAGATCCGTTCGGCCTTACATTTTTTTTTAAATCTTTTATTTTTTTTATTAATTACACTTTATTCATTTTGTATCCCCCCATGAGCCCCTCCCTCCTCCCCTGCCGATCCCACCCTCCCTCCCCTTTCTGCATGCATGCCACTCCCCAAGTCCACTGATAGGGGAGGTCCTCCTCTCCTTCTTTCTGATCTTAGTCTATCAGTTCTCATCAAAAGTGGCTGCATTGTCCTCTACTGTGGCCTGGTAAGGCTGCTCCCCCCTCAGGGGGAAGTGATCAACGAGCAGGCCAATCAGATTATGTCAGAGGCAGTCCCTCTTCCCATTACTATGGAACCCACTTGGACACTGAACTGCCATGGGCTACACCTGTGCAGGGGTTCCAGGTCATCTCCACAAATAGTCCTTGGTTGGAGTAGGAGTCTCTGGGAAGTTCCCTGTGTTCAAATTATCTTGTTCTGTTGCTCTGCTTGTGGAGTTCCCGTTCCCTCCAGCTCTTACTATTTCCCACTTCTTACATAAAATTCCATTCACTCTGCCCATCAGTTGGCCATCAGGCTCAGCATCTGCTTTGACAGTCTATACTGCAGAGACAGCTTCCTTTCTTGCAATTCTTATTTGCATAGCTAATGTAAACTGGTACAACCACTCTGGAAATCTATCTGGCGCTTTCTAAGACAATTAGGAATAGTGCTTCCTCAAGACCCAGCTATACCACTGCTAGGTATATACCCAAACTTTGCTCAAGTACACAAAAGGGATATTTGCTCAACCATGTTTATAGCAGCTTTATTTGTAATAGCCAGAACCTAGAAACAACCCAGATGTCCATCAACGGAGGAATGGGTACAGAAATTGTGGTATTTTTACACAATGGAATACTACTCAGCAATCAAAAAGGAGGAAATCATGAAATTTGCAGGCAAATGGTGGGATCTAGAAAAGATCATCCTGAGTGAAATATCCCAGAAGGAGAAAGACAAACACAGTATATACTCACTTATATAGACCTATAAAGACGTAGCCTGTAGTAGCTCAGTAACCAATTGGTTTCCCATAGTGAGGGGAACAAGGACTATTTCTAACAGGAACTCAATGACTGGCTCTTTGGCCTCCCCACCCCCCAAGGGAGCAGCAGTCCCGTTAGGCCACAGAGGAGAGCTTTGCAGCCAGTCCTGAAGATACCTGATAAAACAGGATCAGATGAATGGGGAGGAGGTCCCCCCTATCAGTGGACTTGGCAAGGGGCACAGTGGAGATGAGGGAGGGAGGGAGGGACTGGGAGGGGATGAGGGATCGGGACACGGCTGGGATACAGAGTTAATAAAATGTAACTGATAAGAAAAAAATAAAATTAAAAAAAAAGAATAATAGAGGGGCAGAGCCAAGATGGCGGCTAGCACGCACAGTTTCTGAGCTGTGGACGAGCTGAACGCCTGAGTTGGTGAGTGGAAGGACTTCTGAAGCCAGGAAAACAAGGGTGAGGCTTTCTAAATGACAGGGAATACCACAGTAGGTGAGAACTTTGGTTTGGGTCACCGGGGACTTGTTTGGGGAAGGAGAGAAATGATCCTTTGATCTCCCAGCACTCCCCTCCCCCAGACTTCCCTCCTCCTCAGCACAGCTGACTCACCGTGATTCTCAGCTCAGACCTAACTGCCTGGGGTCTGCAGCAGATGAGGCAGAGCTCCTAGTCCCTTAGTGGCAACTGCCAGCGGTACCAGTCTCGGAGTCCCAGACACGTGGCACCATCCTCCCAGGGTCCCGGGTCTGCTAGCTGCCATACTGACTCCGCAGTCTCTCAGCCACCGACTGCATGGCCCACCCAATCCCTCAGTGACAGATAATATGCTATATACCCGCCAAAGCCAGACAGAAATGCCATACAAGCCAGGCACACGAGGTGTTAGGCCTCCCAGACTTGGAGAGCACAGTGGAGGGCCCCCAGGACTTCCCAGAAAGCATCCAGACCAGCATCCCAGTCTCCAGCTGCAGAGGGACTTCCTAACCTGGTGTCAGCAGCAGCACTGAGCTGGCGGAGCACATTAGTTCTCCTGCATAAGAACAAGCAGAGCCAAACCAGAGAGCAGAGAGCCTGGATACCCCGGTCCCTGCCAAAGTGCCCTGCTTGAGAGTGAGTGTGCCCTTGAGTATCTGCAGAGGCTCAGATCCAGGGTCCTTCTAAAATAGAAGCCAGGCATCAGACCCCTCCCACCCACATACCTACTGTGGGAAACAGAGGGTCACTTGGGACATTGAAGCCCCTGCTCTGCAGGTCTAATTGAGGAGTTAAGGCAGTTAATCCCAGAAATTGCGCTGCGACCATCGCTAGTGCCTGCTACATATACAGTGCAGCGTCCCTCCCACACACTCAGGGGTCTAACATTATCTATCACTCTGTCCCTCGAGACACACTTCCACACACACTTCCACACACACACACACAAACATATACACACACATGCCTGCATTTGCCCCTTTTGCGCACACATACTTTCCTCCTACAGGTACAGCTAGTCCACCAACACAAATGCTGAGGCCATGGGACCTTTAGCAGTTTCCTGAAAAACTCTCCAGACGCCAGAGAGACAGTACCAGTCTGAACTGCAGAATCCAGAAACAAACAAGAAAGGTTTTAGATAAGCCAATGGCCAGGGGTAGGAGAAAGAACACATCCAACATAAATCAGGACATCATGACTTCACGAGCAACTCCCAAAATTGATGGATGCTCCAATTCATTGGGAGCACAGGAAAATGACTTTAAAGCCATGCTTACCCAATTATTTGAGGCTCATAAAGAGGAAACAAACAATTCTCTCAGAGCAATAGCCATGCAAATTCAGACAGTTAAAGAGGAAATGAACAAATCTATCAAAGATTTGGCCAGTCAATTGGAGGTAAAGAAAGAGGAAATGGACAAAATTCTTAAGGAAACACAGGCAAACATAGTCAAACAAATAAAGGCACAAGTAGAGATACAATCAGTGGCATATAGAGAGGAAATGAACAGAAAAATAGAGACCATTGTAGAGAGACAGGAATCCACATTCAAAAAGATGAAGGAAATGGTGCAAGGCATGAAAACAGATTTAGAATCAATAAAGAAAACACAAACTGAGAAAAGCCTGTAGCTGGAGAACTTGGAGAAAAGATCAGGAACCACAAAAGTAAGCATCACCAACAGAATACAAGAGATGAAGAGAGACTCTCTGGAGCTGAAGATACACTCGCAGAAATTGATAATTCTCTCAAAGAAAAAGTAAAATCAGAAAAGTCCCAAACACAAAATATCCAAGAAATCAAGGATGCCATGAAGAGACGAAACCTAAGGATAATAGGAATTGATGAAAAAGAAGACTCCTGGCTCCAAGGTCCAGAAAATATTTTCAAGAAAATCATAGAAGAAAATTTTCCCAACATAAAGAAAGAGATGTCCATAAATATACAAGAGGCCTACAGAACACCAAACAGACTAGACCAGAAAAGAAACACATCAGGTCACATCATAGTCAAAACACTAAATCTACAGAACAAAGAAAAGATATTAAAAGCAGCAAGGGAAAAAGGCCAAGTAACATATGAAGGTAGACCTATCAGAATCACACTGGACTTCTCATCAGAAATTATGAAAGCCAGAAGGGCCTGGTCAGGTGTCAGGCAGACTCTAAGAGACCACAAGTGTCAACCTAGCCTACTATACCCTGCAAAGCTTTTGATCAACATAGATGGAGAAAACAAAATATTCCATGACAAAACTAAATTCATGCAATATCTACACACCAAACCAGCCCTACAGAAGATAATAGAAGGAAAACTCCAATCCAATGAAAACAACTTCACCCAAGAAAACATAGCATACAGATAATATCCCAACAAAAATGAAAAGAAAACAAGCAATGAAACACAGTAAGACCACTGACTCCAATATAAAAGGAACTAGCATTCATTGGTCACTATTATCTATCAACATCAATGGACTCAACTCGCCAATAAAAAGACACAAACTAACAGAATGGGTGCGGAAACAGGATCTAACATTCTGTTGCATCCAAGAAAGGCACCTATGCAACAAAGATAAACACTTCCTCAGATTAAAGGGCTGGATAAATGTCTTTCAAGCAAATGGATCCAGAAAACAAGCTGGGGTAGCTAACCTAATATCTAATAAAATAGACTTTCAACCAAAATTAATCAAAAAAGATGAGGAGGGACACTTTATTCTCATCAAAGGAAAAATCCACCAAGAGGACATCACAATTATGAACATCTATGCCCCAAATACAAGAGCGCCTACATTCATAAATGAAACATTACTAAAACTTAAATAACACATCGATCCCAAGACCTTAATAGTGGGAAACTTCAACACGCCACTTTCACCAAGGGACAAATCATCTAGACAGAAGCCTAATAAGAAAATAAAGGCACTTACAGAGGTCCTATGGACATAATCAAATGACCCTAATATATATCTACAGAACTTTCCACCCAAACTCAAAAGAGTATATCTTCTTTTCAGCACCTCATGGAACCTTCTCCAAAATAGAACATATAGTTGTTCACAAAGCAAGCATCAACAGGTACGAGAAGATTGAAATAATCCCCTGTATTTTCTCTGACCGTTATAGACTAAAGATGGACCTCAACAACAATGAAATTAGAAAAAAAAGCTGACAAGCACATGGAAACTGAACAACTTGCTGCTCAATGATAGCTGGGTTAAGGAAGAAATTAAAGACTTCAATGAAAATGAAGGTACAACATACCCAAATTTATGGGACACAATGAAAGCAGTGCTGAGAGGACAATTCACAGTACTAAGTGCCTGCAAGAAGTAATTTGTGGAGACTCCAAGATGGCAGCGAGCAGAGCGCACCGTTTTGGAGAGGCAGAAGACATGAATCTCCGGAATTGGTGAGTGGAGAGTCAATCGAAGCTAGAATTTGGACTTTTGGGCTTTCTAAAGGAGAGGGGCTACCACAGAAGCGTGGAGTGCTAGTAGATTTAGATCGGGCACGGACTTCTCTGGGAAGGAAATAGGATGCTTCCCTTGTCCAGGCCTCCCGCGGGGAAACCCGCACACATCACCAGGCAGCTGAGCGCAAAGCTCACATCCGGGAGATCAAGGCAGCAGAGACAGTGCTCCGGGCCCCTTACAGCTGCGGGCTGCTGTAACCACCCGTTGAACACCCATCCCCTCCTTGGACACACGTCCCACACAGGGCCCTTCAGACCGGCGGAGCGTCCCCTCCCCAATCCCGCTGATGCAGTCCCAAGCTAGACCACAGCAGGAAGCACAGTGGAGCTCACATCCCAAGCGGCCAGAGTGCAATCCCAGAAACCTCCTCACAGGAGGAGCGCAAGCCCAATCACAGAGCTCCAATCTCTGAGCACTAACCACAGAGACTCAGACCCACAATACAATTCTTCCCAGATACCAAAGCCACAAAGCTCAGTGTCTGGGACCCAAGACGGTTGGAGGCAGGGAGGCAGGGCTCCAGACCCTGCAGCCGCAGCAGAGAGTATTAACGACCTGCTGAACGCCACCACTCAGAGGAGAACACACCCCACCTAGGGCCCTCTCTCCGAACTCTTGACCCGCGGAACACCCCCTCCCACTACCACCACCACCCAGCTCTGCAGGAGTGCACACACCACCGAAACCCCACCCCGCCAGAGCATAAGCCCAATACAGTGCTAGCCACAGAGACTCAGATCCACAGTACCACCCTTCCCAGACCCCAAGTCTGCAAGTGGCAGCACAGAATACACAGGGCTGCCCAGCCAGTGATTGTATGGGCCATCCAACCCCTCAGTGGCAGAAAACCAGCTGAATAGACACCAAAGACCAGCAGACTTGTAAAATCAATACGCGCGCGCATTCTTCAACAGTGCTTGCGATCCCTTAGCGCCTGCGATCCCGTAGCGCCTGCAACAACTTCAGTGCCTGCAGGGCACCCCTCTCACACACTGAAGGCCTCTTCATTCACCAACACCCTGTCCCTTAGGACACACCCACAAGCACACGCTCAAACACACGCTACCCCACATTTGTCCTTCTGCACCTGCGAACTTTCCTTCTACAGGTATAGCTGAATAACCAACGCACACACTGAAACCACTAGACCTCACCCATTTTCCTGAAGAATTCTCCAGATACCAGAGAAAAACTAGTGTGACCTGCAGAAGCCAGGAACAGACAGTGAACACTACGGATAATCAAATGGCCAGAGGTCGGCGAAAGAACACAACCAACGCAAATCAAGATATCATGGCTTCACCGACAACCTCCAAAATTATTGGACACTCCAACTCAGCAGAAACACAAGAAAATGATTTTAAAGCTATGATTATCCAGTTAATTGAGGCACATAAAGAGGAAACCAACAAATCTCTCAGAGAAATAGTCATAGAGATTCAAACAGTTAAAGAGGATACAAAAAAATCCCTTAAAGATTTGGCCTCCCAAATAGAAACAAAGAAAAACGAAGTGAACGAAGAAGCTCTTAAAGAAACACATGCATATATAGCCAAACAATTGGAGGCAGAAGCAGAGGCACTAAGAGAGGAAACAAACAAAAAAATAGAGACCATCTTGGAGACACAGGAATCCACACTCAAACAGATAAAGGAAATGTTGCAAGACATGAAAACAGAATTAGAATCAATAAAGAAAACACAAACTGAGAAAACCCTGGAACTGAAGAACTTAGAGAAAAGAGAAGGAATCACAAAGGTAAGCATCACTAATAGAATACAAGAGATGGAAGAGAGAATCTCGGGTACTGAAGATACACTCACAGAAATTGATACTTCTCTCAAAGCAAAAATAAAATCAGAAAAATCCCAAACACAAACCATCCAAGAAATCAAGGACGCCATGAAAAGGCAAAATCTAAGAATAATAGGAATTGAAGAAGAAGAGGAGCCCAGGCTACAAGGTCCAGAAAATATTTTCAAGAAAATCATAGAAGAAAATTTTCCCAACATAAAGAAAGAGATGTCCACAAACATACAAGAAGCCTACAGAACACCAAATAGACTAGACCAGAGAAGAAACTCCTCACGCCACATCACAGTCAAAACACTTAATCTACAGAACAAAGAAAAGATACTAAAAGCAGCAAGGGAAAAAGGCCAAGTAACATATAAAGGCAAACCTATCAGAATCACACCGGACTTCTCATCAGAAACTATGAAAGCCAGAAGGACCTGGGGAGATATCATGCAGGCCCTAAGGAACCACAGATGCAAACCTAAACTACTTTACCCAGCAAAGCTTTCAATCAACATAGATGGAGAAAATAAAATATTCCACAACAGAACTAAATTTAAGCAATATCTGAACAGCAACCCAGCCCTACAGAAGATACTAGAAGGAAAATTCCAATCCAATGAAAACAAATACACCCAAGAAAACATAGGTTAAAGATAATTTCCAACAAAAATCAAAAGCAAACAAGCAATGATTCACAGTAAAATCGCCAACTCCACAATAATAGGAAATAACATGCAATGGTCATTATTATCTATCAACATCAATGGACTCAACTCTCCAATAAAAAGACACAGACTAACAGAATGGGTGCGGAAACAGGAACCAACATTCTGCTGCATCCAAGAAACACACCTACGCAACAAAGATAAACATTACCTCAGAGTAAAAGGCTGGAAAACAGTTTTTCAAGCAAATGGACCCAAAAAACAAGCAGAAGTGGCTATCCTAATATCTAATAAAATAGATTTTCAACCAAAATTAATCAAAAAAGATATAGAGGGGCACTACATTCTCATCAAAGGAAAAATTCACCAGGAAGACATCACAATTCTAAACATCTATGCCCCAAATACAAGAGCACCTACATGAAACATTATTAAAGCTTAAACCACACATTGATCTCAATACCCTAATAGTGGGTGACTTCAAAACCCCACTCTCACCAAGGGACAGATCAACTAGACAGAAACCAAATAGGGAAATAAAAGCGCTTACAGAGTCCCTAAATCAAATGGACCTAATAGATGTCTACAGAACTTTCCACCCAAACTCAAAAGAGTATACCTTCTTTTCAGCACCTTGTGTAACCTTCTCCAAAATAGGCCATATAGTTGATCACAAAGCAAGCTTCAACAGATACAAAAAGACTGAAATAATCCCCTGTATTCTATCTGACCACCATGGACTAAAGCTGGACCAAAACAACAATGGAATTAGAAAAAAGCCAACAAACACATGGAAACTGAACAACTTGCTGCTCAATGATAGCTGGGTTAAGGAAGAAATAAAGAAAGAAATTAAAGACTTCCTAGAACTCAATGAAAATGAAGGCACAACATACCCAGATTTATGGGACACATTGAAAGCAGTGCTCAGAGGAAAATTTATAGCACTAAGTGCCTTCAAGAAGAAATTTGCGACATCACATACAAGTAACTTAATGGCAAAACTGAAAACCCTAGAAAAAAAAAGAAGCAGATAAACGCAAGAGGAGCAGATGGCTGGAAATAATCAAACTCAGGGCTGAAATCAATCAATTAGAAACAAATAAGACTATTCAAAGAATCAATGAAACAAAAAGCAGGTTCTTTGAGAAACTCAACAAGATAGACAAACCCTTAGCCAAACTAATTAAAAAGCAGAGAGAATATATCCAAATCAGCAAAATCAGAAATGAAAAGGGTGACATAACTACAGACACTGAGGAAATTCAAACAATCATTAGGTCATACTACAAAAGCCTATACGCCACAAAAATTGAAAATCTAAAAGAAATGGACAATTTTCTTGATAGATTCCATCTACCAACATTAAGTCAAGATCAGGTAGAGAGACTCAATAACCCCATATCCCCCAAGGAAATTGAAGCAGTCATTAACAGTTTCCCCTCCAAGAAAAGCCCTGGGCCCGATGGTTTCAGTGCAGAATTCTACCAGACCTTCAAAGAAATGCTAATACCAATTCTCCTCAAACTATTCCACAAAATAGAAACAGAAGGAACACTACCAAACTCATTCTATGAAGCAAGAGTCACCCTGATACCCAAACCACACAAAGACCCAACAAAAAAAGAGAACTTCAGACCTATCTCTCTTATGAACATTGATGCAAATATACTCAATAAAATACTTGCAAATCGAATCCAAGAACACATCAAAGATATCATCCATCATGGCCAAGTAGATTTAATCCCAGGCATGCAAGGGTGGTTCAACATATTGAAATCCATCAATGTAATCCACCACATAAACAAACTGAAGGAGAAAAACCATATGATCATCTCCTTGGACGCCGAAAAAGCATTTGACAAAGTCCAACACCCATTCATATTTAAAGTCTTGGAGAAATCAGGGATACAAGGCACATACTTAAACATAGTAAAGGCAATATACAGCAAGCCAACAGCCAACATCAAACTCAATGGAGAGAAACTTAAATCAATCCCACTGAAATCAGGGACAAGACAAGGCTGCCCACTCTCTCCATATCTCTTCAACATAGTACTTGAAGTCCTAGCCAGAGCAATAAGACAACTAAAGGAGATCACGGGGATACAAATTGGAAAGGAAGAGGTCCAAGTGTCACTATTCGCAGATGATATGATAGTATACATAAGTGACCCCAAAAATTCAACCAGAGAACTCTTTCAGCTGATAAACACCTTCAGCAAAGTGGCAGGGTATAAAATCAACTCAAAAAAATCAGAAGCCCTCCTGTACACAAAAGACAAAAGGGCTGAGAAAGAAATCAGGGAAACAACACCCTTCACAATAGCCACTAATAACATAAAGTACCTTGGGGTAACACTAACAAGCAAGTGAAAGACCTGTTTGAGAAAAACTTCAAGTCTCTGAAGAAAGAAATTGAAGAAGATCTCAGAAGATGGAAAGATCTCCCATGCTCATGGATTGGTAGGATTAACATTGTGAAAATGGCCATCCTGCCAAAAGCAATCTACAGATTCAATGCAATTCCCATCAAAATACCAACTCAATTCTTTTCAGACCTTGAAAAAAAGATTCTCCGCTTCATATGGAGAAACAAAAAACCCAGAATCTCCAAAACAACCCTGTACAACAACAGATCATCTGGAGGTATCTCCATCCCTGATCTCAAGTTGTACTACAGAGTAATAGTAATAAAAACCTCATGGTATTGGCATAGAAATAGAAAGGAGGATCAATGGAACCGAATAGAAGACCCAGAAATAAACCCATGTACCTATGAATACTCGATTTTTGACAAAGCAGCCAAAACCATTCAATGGAAAAAAGATAGCATCTTCAACAGATGGTGCTGGTCTAATTAGATGTCTACATGCAGAAAAATGAAAATAGATCCACATTTATCACCCTGAACAAAACTAAAGTCTAAGTGGATCAAAGACCTCAACATAAAACCAGATACTCTAAATCTGTTAGAAGAAAAAGTGGGGAACAGCCTAGAACTCATTGGCACAGGAGACAACTTCCTGAACAGAACTCCAACAGCACAGGCTTTAAGAGCAACAATCAATAAATGGGACCTCATGAAACTGAAAAGCTTCTGTAAAGCAAAGGACTCCATCATCAAAACAAAACGACTGCCCACAGATTGGGAAAGAATCTTCACCAACCCTTTATCTGACAGAGGGCTAATATCCAGTATTTACAAAGAACTAAAGAAGCTGAAAAGCAACAAACCAAGTAATCCAATTAAAAAATGGGGAGCAGAGCTAAACAGAGAATTCTCTGTAGAGGAATATAGAATTGCAGAGAAACACTTAAAGAAATGCTCAACATCATTAGCCATTAGGGAAATGCAAATCAAAATGACCATGAGATTTCACCTTACACCCATCAGAATGGCCAAGATGAAAAATTTAAGGGACAACACATGCTGGAGAGGTTGTGGAGAAAGGGGAACCCTCCTCCATTGCTGGTGGGAATGTAAACTGGTACAACCACTTTTGAAGTCAATCTGGTGCTTTCTCAGACAACTAGGAATAGTGCTTATCAAGACCCAGCTATACCACTGCTAGGCATATACCCAAAATTTGCTCAAGTACACAATAAGGACATTTGCTCAACCATGTTTGTAGCAGCTTTATTTGTAATAGCCAGAACCTGGAAACAACCCAGACGTCCGTCAATTGAGGAATGGGTACAGAAATTGTGGTATTTTTACACAATGGAATACTACTCAGCAATCAAAAAAGAGGAAATCATGAAATTTGCAGGCAAATGGTGGGATCTAGAAAAGATCATTCTGAGTGAAGTATCCCAGAAGGAGAAAGACAAACATGGAATATACTCGCTTATATAGACCTAAAAGATATGATAAACATAATGAAATCTATACACTTAAAGAAGATAATCAAGAAAGTGGACATGGGGTAAGATGATCAATCCTCATTTAGAAAGACAAATGGGATGTGCATTGAATGTATGACAGGAGTCTACCGCAGAAGGCATCTGAAAGACTCTACCTAGCAGTGCATCAAAATAGATACTAAGACTCATAACCAAACCCTTGGCAGAGTGCAGGGAATCATATGAAAGAAGGGGAGTTTGATGTGGAAGGGATAGGCGCTCCACAAGGACTAAACATATCTGGGCACAGGGTCTTTTCTGAGATGGACACTGAACCAAAAACTATGAGAGGATAAAACCTAGAACCTTTGCTGGGATGTGACCCGTGATAGCTCAGTAATCAATTGGTTTCCCATAGTAAGGGGAACAAGGACTATTTCTAACAGGAACTCAATGACTGGCTCTTTGACCTCCCCACCTCCCAAGGGAGGGGCAGTACTGCTAGGCCACAGAGGAGGACTTTGCAGCCAGTCCTGAAAATACCTGACAAAACGTAGTCATATGAAAGGAGAGGAGGTCCTCCCCTATCAGTGGACTTGGAAAGGGGCACGGTGGAGATGAGGGAGGGAGGGTGGGACTGGGGAGGGAATGAGGGATACAGCTGGGATACAGAATTAACAAAATGTAACTAATGAGAAAAATAAAACTTAAAAAAAAAGAATTTGTGACATCTCATACAAGCAACTTAATGGCCCAACTGAAAGCCCTAAAAAAAAAAAAAAAAAAAAAAAAAAAAAAA
>NW_026585894.1:23650585-23720476 GCF_907164565.1 Psammomys obesus | reverse complement strand
AAAAAAAAAAAAAAAAAAAAAAAAAAAAGAAGCAAATACACCAAAGAGGAGCAGATGGCTGGAAATAATCAAACTCAGGGCTGAAATCAATCAATTAGAAACAAATAAAATTTTTCAAGAATCAATGAAACCAAGAGCTGGTTCTTTGAGAAAATCAACAAGATAGACAAACCTTTAGCCAAACTAACTAAAAGGCAGAGAGAAATTATCAAAATCAGCAAAATCAGAAATGAAAAGGGGGACATAACTACAGACAACAATGAAAACCAAACAATCATTAGGTCATACTACAAAAGCCTATATGCCATGAAATTCGAAAATCTAAAAGAAATGGACAATTTTCCTGATAGATTCCATCTACCAAAATTAAGTCAAGATCAGGGAAAAAGATTGAATAGTCCTATATCTCCCAAGGAAATAGAAGCAGTCATCAACAGTCTCCCTTCCAAAAAAAGCCCTGGGTCAGATGGATTCAGAGCAGAATTCTATCAGACCTTCAAAGAAGTGCTAACTCCAATTCTCTCCAAACTATTCCACGAAATAGAAACAGAAGGTACATTACCAAACTCATTTTATGAAGCCACAATCACCTTGATACCTAAACCACACAAAGACCCAACAAAAAAAGAGAACTTCAGACCTATCTCTCTTATGAACATTGATGCAAAAATACTCAACAAAATATTTGCAAACTGAATCCAAGAACACATCAAAGATATCATCCACTACAACCAAGTAGCTTTATCCCAGGCATTCAGGAGTGTTTCAGTATACAGAATTCCATCAATGTGATCCACCACATAAACAAAATGAAGGAGAAAAACCACATGATCATCTCCTTAGATGCTGAAAAGGCATTTGACAAAATTCAACATCCATTCATGTTTAAAGTCTTGGAGAGTTCAGGGATACAAGGCACATACCTAAACATAGTAAAGGCAATATACAGCAAGCCTATAGCCAACATCAAACTCAATGGAAAGAAACTTAAATCAATCCCACTGAAATCAGGGACAAGACAAGGCTACCCACTCTCTCCATATCTCTTCAACATAGTACTTGAATTCCTAGCCAGTGCAATAAGACAACTAAAGGAGATCACGGGGATACAAATTGGAAAGGAAGAGGTCCAAGTGTCACTTTTCGCAGATGATATAATAGTATACATGAGCGACCCTAAAAATTCAACCAGAGAACTCCTTCAGCTGATAAACACCTTCATCAAAGTGGCAGGATACAAAATCAACTCAAAAAAATCAGAAGCCATCCTGTATACCAAAGACAAAAGGACTGAGAAAGAAATCAGGCAAACAACACCCTTCACAATAGCCACTAATAACATAAAGTACCTTGGGGTAACTCTAACCCAACAAGTGAAAGACCTGTTTGAAAAAAACTTTAAGTCTCTGAAGAAAGAAATTGAAGGAGATATCAAAAGATGAATGATTTCCCGTGCTCATGGATTGGTAGGATTAACATTGTGAAAATGGCCATCTTGCCAAAAGCCATCTACAGATTCAACGAAATTCCCATCAAAATACCAACTCAGTTCTTTACAGAACTTGAAATAAAGATTCTCAGCTTCATATGGAGAAACAAAAAACCCAGAATCTCCAAAACGATCCTGTACAACAACAGATCATCTGGAGGTATCTCCATCCCCGATCTCAAGCTGTACTACAGAGCAATAGTAATAAAAACTGCACAGGATTGACATAGAAACAGAAAGGAGGATCAATGGATCAGAATAGATGATCCAGAAATAAACCCACACACCTATGAATACTTGATTTTTGACAAAGAAGCCAAAACCATTCAATGGAAAAAAGACAGCATCTTCAACAAATATTGCTGGTCCAACTGAATGTCTACATGCAGAAAAATGAAAATAGATCCACATTTATCACCCTGCACAAAACTAAAGTCCAAGTGGATCAAAGACCTCAACATAAAACCAGATACACTAAATCGGTTTGAAGAAAAAGTGGGAAAGAGCCTAGAACTCATTGGCACAGAAGACAACTTCCTGAAAAGAACACCAACAGCACAAGCTCTAAGAGCAACAATCAATAAATGGGACCTCATGAAACTGAAAAGCTTCTGTAAAGCAAAAGACACTGTCGTCAGAACAAAAGGACAGCCTACAGACTGGGAAAGGATCTTCACCAACCATATATCTGATACAGGGCTGATATCCAGCATATATAATGAACTAAAGAAGTTAAAAAGCAATAAATCAAGTAATCCAATTAAAAAATGGGGTACGGAGCTAAACAAAGAATTCTCTGTAGAGGAATATAGAATGGCAGATAAACACTTAAAGAGATGCTCAACATCCTTAGCCATCAGAAAGATACAAATCAAAATGACCCTGAGATTTCACCTTACACCCATCAAAATGGCTAAGATCAAAAACTCAAGTGACAACACATGCTGGAGAGGTTGTGGAGAAAGGGGAACCCTCCTCCATTGCTGGTGGGAATGTAAACTGGTACAACCACTTTTGAAGTCAATCTGGCGCTTTCCCAGACAATTAGGAATAGTGCTTCCTCAAGACCCAGCTATACCACTGCTAGGTATATACCCAAATTTTGCTCAAGTACACAACAAGGACATTTGCTCAACCATGTTTGTAGCAGCTTTATTTGTAATAGCCAGACCCTGGAAAAAACCCAGATGTCCATCAACGGAGGAATGGGTACAGAAATTGTGGTATTTTTACACAATGGAATACTAATCAGCAATCAAAAAGGAGGAAATCATGAAATTTGCAGGCAAATGGTGGGATCTAGAAAAGATCATTCTGAGTGAAGTATCCCAAAAGGGAAAGACAAACATGGTATATACTCGCTTATATAGATCTACAAGATATGATAAGCATAATGGTATCTATACACCTAAAGAAGATAAACGAGAAAGTGGACACGGGGTAAGATGATCAATCCTCACTTAGTAGGACAAATGGGATGTGCATTGGACGTAGGACAGGAGCCTACTGCAGAAGGCCTCTGAAAGACTCTACCTAGCAGTGTATCAAAATAGATACTAAGACTCATAACCAAACCCTTGGCAGAGTGCAGGGAATCACATGAAAGAAGGGGAGTTAGTATGATGTGGAAAGGACAGGAGCTCCAACAAGGACCAAATATATCTGAGCACAGGTGTCTTTTCTGAGACTGACACTCCACCAAGGACCAGGTATGGATATAACCTAGAACCTCTGCTGGAATGTACCCTGTGGTAGCTCAGTAACCAATTGGTTTCCCATGGTAAGGGGAACAGGGACTATTTCTGACAGGAACTCAATGTCAGGCTCTTTGACCTCCCCACCCCCAAGGGAGGAGCAGTCCTGCTAGGCCACAGAGGAGGACTTTGCAGCCAGTCCTGAAGATACCTGATAAAACACGGTCAGTGAAAGTGGAGGAGGTCCTCTCCAGTCAGTGGACTTGGAAATGGGCAGGGAGAATTTGAGGGAGGGAGGGTGGGATTGGGAGGGGCTGAGGAAGCGGGATTTAGCTGGGATACAGACTTAATAAAATGTAATAATAAAAAAATAAAATTAAGTTTAAAAAAAGAATAATACAAAAACAGTAAAAAACAGAAATTTCTTTGAGAGAAAGTGATGCAGAATGCTGTTATCTCTTTCATTTAAGACCTTTAAGTCTAGGACCAGGAACATGATTGTGATAGGCCAGAAGGATAGCACATTAGATAAAAGTGCTTGTTTTGCAATCTTGAGGGTTTGAGTTCCAAGCCGAGAAACAATGTAAAGGCAGAAAGAAAAAAACAGATCCCACAAAGTTGTCTTTTGACCTTCACTTGTGTGACACCACACACACACACACACACACACACACACACACACACACACACACACTAAATAATGATGATGATGTAAAATAAAAGAATAATTTTTTGAAATAGAGGGAACCTTTTTGTGTTTACAGTCCTGCTTATACTCAGGTTGTTTCTTACCCAAACATTTGGCTATAGTCTTCCCATTTGATAATATCATAAATGAAGACTACATGGACATGAAAGAGGAGAGGAGACTAGGGGAGGTTACAGGAAGAGATGATGACAAAGGAGACTCTACTAAAATATACTTTGTACAAATTGTTGTAACATAATCCAACTTTGTATAATAAGTCATTTTTCAATTAAGCAAAAAAGGATGTGAAGGAAAACAGATACTCATATGGAGTAGGAGGCAAAGGAAGAAATTCTGTTCTAAATGATCTCAGTTTATGTTAAGCAATCATGTCTATGTTCCTAAGTCTTCATGAAGAAAAGAATCTGTGTTTCTGCAAGAATTGGAATTTCCTTTTGAGGTTCCAGGGAAGATTGCTTTTAAATATCTGTGAGAGAAATTTGTTCCAGAATTAATGTTGTTGTTTGCTGTTTGTTGAGTTTTAGAGCATTTCACCTCATGCTATATAGAAGACAAGCAATAACATACACTTTAATTGTGTTAATATTAAAAAGGTGAATCTGGCTAAACATAAATTTTTGAAGTTTTCTATATGCAAAATGAGTCTGAGTCACGATATTAATTGATTCATTTCCCCCTCTCCCCAAAAAAAGAGCAAAAGATGAGGAAGGAGTTTAAGAGAATGAAAAGTCAAGTAAAATGAAGCAGAAAAGTAGGGATCATCATGTGAAATCAAGTATGTTTTGAGTGAACTAAATACACTTTGACTGATCTGAAAAGAAACAAAACAAAATAAAATAAAAACAACAACAAAACGCCATTAAAATTTATCTTTCTCTGTTGTGCCTGGTGGCACACACCTTTAATGCTAGCACTGGGGATACAGAAATATGCAGATTTCTGAGCTGAGGCCAGCAGTGAGTTCCAGGACAGTCAGGGCTATACAGAGAGGCATTGCCTCAAATAAATAAATCAATCTTGTTTTTTTACCAGAACACTGGACATGCCACTCAAATACTTACACCATTAGCATATCTGTTTTAATAGAAAATTCAAATGGGTATTGTTAACTCAACAATACTGGAATGAAATACAACCATGTAAATACTTTGAAGATATATCATTTTCCCACCATTGTGAGAGAGAGACTCAAAATGAGCAAGAGAGTCATAAGCACAGGGAAACTGCACTACTAAGGACATAGTATTCATTTGACATCGGCATACATAGAAGCAAAACACCACTACACATAAAACAATAATTTTTTTGTTGTTTGATTTTGTGTTTGTTTAGTTCTCTCTCTCTCTCTCTCTCTCTCTCTCTCTCTCTCTCTCTCTCTCTCTGTCTCTCTCTCTCTCTCTTTGAGTGGATGGTGTTGCAGAGAAAAATACAAAATCTCACTTCATATGGGATTTTTTCCAGGCCCTTCACTCTTCAGGTTTGTTGAGGACTCAGGTATCCATTTCTCTTAACAGAATGAGGAAATTAATGTAGAAGTAGACTAAGGGCTGCCCAATAGAGTGGCAAGGATAGTGGGAATACATCATACTCTGATACTTTGTAATTAAGGAAACATAATTCAAACTTACTTCAAGTCAAGTAATTCCTTGTAATTAAGCAAAGAAGGCAATATAGATGCTCTGATATTTAATTAATAGGACTAAAATTCTGGCAGAGAATTAGCCCTAATTAAAACTTAAGGTTTGCGGTGAAAATGAGGAACTAAAATAGAAAACAAAGGTTTAGGCACTCATGACTCAGAGAGGTTAGGCATCTACAAACTTTGACAAAGTGACCAACTTGATCTGCAGGGACACTGGGTGGAGTTTTCAAAAAGCACTGTGAAGGTAGGGGGCATAGCAGATTGGAGGTTCCAATATCTCTGAATGATACAATTGGTGTTAAGAATAGGTAATACATGACTAGAGACATCAGTTAAAAGTACTATCCCAGAAGCAGAAAGACACAGAGTATATACTCACTCATAAGGTGATATTAGATACATAATATAGGATAAACATACTAAAATTTGTACACCTAAAGAAACTAATCAAGAAGGAGGACCCTGGCTAAGATGCTCAATCCCCATTCAGAAAGGCAAAGAGGATGCACAGCAGAAGAGGGAGAAAACAAGGAACAGGACAGGAGCCTGCCACAGAGGGCCTCTGAAAGACTCTACCCTGCAGGGTATCAGAGCAGATGCTGAGACTTATAGCCAAACTTTGGGTGGAGTTCAGGGACTCTTATGAAAGAAGGGGGAGATAGGAAGATCTGGAGATGGCAGGAGCTCCACAACGATAGCAACAGAACCAAAAAATCTGGGCCCAGGGATCATTTCTGAGACTGGTACTACAACCAAGGACCATGCATGGAGATAACCTAGAACCCCTGCACAGATTTAGCCTATGGCAGTTCAGTGTCCAAGTGGGATCCATAGTACTGGGAACAGGGACTGTCTCTGACATGAACTGATTGGCCTGCTCTTTATTACCTCCCCCTAAGGGGAAGTGCATTACCAGATCACAAAGGAAGACAATGCAGCCACTCCTGATGAGACCTGATAGAGTAGTATCAGAAGGAAGGGGAGGAGGACCTCCCCCATCAGTGGACTTGGGGAGGCACATGGGTGGAGAAGGGGGAGGGAAAGTAAGATTGGGAGGGGAGGGGGAAGGAGCTACCGCAGGGATTCAAACTGAATAAACTGTAATTAATAAAAATAAAAAGTAAAAAATAAATTAAAAAAGCACATGACTGCATAGTATTTGGAAAGAAACAAGGATCTCTGAATTAGGATAACAATAATACAAATGAGCTGTTCAGAACTGCATTGGTCAATTTATAAAATAAACATGAAGAAAATATTAATACATCTTACAAATATTGCCATTTGCTTTTTAAAATAAACCTCAAAAATCAAAGAATATTTTTTACAACATTGTTCATATCTGATGCAACAAATATTTGTATTATCAGAATGCTTGTGAACCTAAGGAAAGATATTTTGGTACTTCTACAACAATAATCAGGTGTTATATGCAAGGGAGAAGTAAGTTAGAAAATGAATAAGGATAAAATTACATTTAAAAAGTCAAAATATTCTTACCAATATGATTATTCTGGTCCCATAAGAAATAGTAATTCAGAAAAGGAACTTGGCAAATGTTCCATTAACTGATCTTTGCAGTGATATCAAATTCTAAAACTAGGCTTATGTTTCTCACTTTTCCTGCTTTTTCCAGGAAACAAACATGGCACAGTGGATTACTCTGATAAGATATAGATTTTGTACAGATTTGGAATACCTAACACTAGGGAACAAATCATAAAGATCAGACATAATCGTGCTATAATAGAAGAGATTCAGACTATAGAGTACCTTTTTTTTAAGTAAAAATAAATTTTCATATTCTTTTTATTGTATCCATCCTATTGAGGCAGTATCTTTACTTAAAAATCACTTTCAATTCAGCCTCATCATTATCTTGTAACTCTTTGTTAAGGTTATTGTTCATGGGCCTATAGCTGTTTTGTTGTTTATTTTATTTATTTTATTTATTTTAAGTTTTATTTTTCCTTTTAGTTACATTTTGTTAACTCTGTGTCCCAGCTGTATCCTGCTCCCTCATTCCCTCCCAAACCCCACACTCCCTCCCTGGTCTCCTCCCTGCCCCTTTCCAAGTCCACTGATAGGGGAGGACCTCCTCCCCTTTCATTTGACCCTGCCTAGCAGTGTTTCAAAGCAGACACTAAGACTCATAACCAAACCCTCGGCAGAGTGCAGGGAATCATATGAAAGAAGGGGAGTTAGTATGATATGGAAAGGATAGGAGCTCTGTAAGGACCAAATATATCCAGGCACAGGGTCTTTTCTGAGACTGACACTCAACCAAGGACCATCTATGGATATAACCTAGAACTTCTGCTCGGATGTGGCCCGTGGTAGCTCAGTAACCAAGTAGTTTTCCAAAGTAAGGGGAACAAGGACTATTTTTACCAGGATCTGAAGGGCAGGCTCTTTGACCCCCCCCCCCCCCAGGGGAGGAACAGTCCTGTTAGGCCACAGAGGAGGATTTTGCAGCCAGCCCTGAAGATACCTGATAAAATAGAATACCTTTTTAAAATTTTTACAATTTATTCATTATATATCCTGATTGAAAACCCCTCCCTCAACTCCTCCCAGAACCCTCACCCTACCTCTTCCTCCCAATCCCGTTTTCCTACTGCACTGAAAGGGGGAATTCTCCTTTGCTATCTGCCCATAGCTTATCAAGTCTCATCAGGGCTGCCTGGATTCTCTTCCTGGCAAGACCACATTGCCAGGGGGAAGTGATCAAAGAGCAGGCAACTGAGTTCATAACAGAAGCAACTCCTGCTCTCCTTAATTTGGGACCCACACAGAGACTGAGCTGCCAATCAGCTACATCTAAGCAGGAGGTCTAGGTCCTCTCCATGCACGGTCCTTGGTTGGTCCATCAGTCTCTGCAGGTTTTCCTGGAATCAGGTATTTTAGTTTTGTTGGTCTCCTTGTGGGGCTTCTGTCCCCTTTGTGTCCTTCTATCCCAGCCTTCTTCCATAAGACTATCTATTCTCTGTCCAAAGTTAAGCTGTGAGTCTCAGCATCTACTTCGATTCCTTGTTGGGTGAAGCCTACCCTCTATAGTAGACTCCCTTCCTGTTCCCTCTCTTCTATTACTTCTGGTGTCTATCCTGTTTGCATTCTGAATGTGATTTAAGATTCCTCCCTAGGGCCTTCTTGCTGTTTAGCTTCTTTAGGTCTGTAGATTTTACTATGGCTATCCTATGTTATTCGGCTAATATTCGCTTATACATGTTTGCCATATAAGTCTTTCTGTTTCTGGGTTACCTAACTCAGGATGATCTTTTCTAGTTCCATCCATTAGCCTGCAAATTTCATGATTTCCTTGTTTTTAATAGCTGAGCAGTATTCCATTGTGTAATTGTGCTACAATTTTTGTATCCATTCCTTGGTTGAGGGACATCTAGGTTGTTTCCAGATTCTGGCTATTACAAACAAAGCTGCTTTATACATAGTTGAACAAATGTCCTTGTTGAATGGTGCTTATGAAGATGATAATGGAAGAAATGAATAAAATCCATAAAGAAATAGAGGAAAATAAAGTCAAACAGATTATGGTCATCCGTAAAGAAATACAGGAAGATAGAGCCGAACAGTTGGTGTCATTTAGAGAGGAAATAATTAAATCATTGAAAGAAATGAAGGAAAATTAAAAAAAAAACACATGAAGGAATTGAAGGAAAAACAGGAAAATACAGGTGAAGGAAATCAACAAAATAGTTCAATATCTGAAGATGGGAATGGTAATATTAAAAAAAACACAAAGTGAGGAAATCATGGAAAGGGAGACCTCAGGGAAGAATACTGGAACTACAGAGATAAGCATAACCAACACAATACATGAGATAGAAGAAAGAATGTCAGGTGTTTAAGATACAATGGAAGAAATCGATGCATCAGTCAAAGAAAATGTTAAATCTAAAAAATAATTCCTGACACAGACCATCCAAGAAATCAAGGACAACATGAAAAGACAAAACCTAAAAATAATAGGTATAGAAGAAAAAGAAGATTCCCATCTCCAAAGGCCAGAAAATATTTTCAACAAAATCATAGATAAAAATGTCCCCAATTATCGTGGTGAAGATATACCATTGAAAACATTTGGGGTGAAGGGAGGAGCAGCCCTGCTAGGACACAGAGGAGGACTTTGCAGCTAGTCCTAAAGATAAAACAGGGTCAGATGAAAGGGGAGGAGGTCCTCCCCAATCAGTAGACTTGGAAAGGGGCAGGGAAGAGGTGATGGAGGAAGGGTGGGATTGGGAGGGAATGAGGGAGGGGGAAACAGCTGGGATACAGAGTTAATAAAATCTAACTAATAATAAAAATTTAAAAAAGAAAATGTCCCCAATTTAAAGGAGAGACCTATAAGCATACAAGAGGCCTACAGAACACCCACTAGATTAGACCAGAAAAGAAAATCCTCCTCCCACACAATAATCCAAACAGTAAACATACAGAACAAAGAAAAAATGCCAAGTAACATATAATCGCAAACTCATCAGAATCACACCTGACTTCTCAACAGAGACTATGAAAACCAGAGGGGCCTGGATGGATATCATGTACACCCTAAGGGAACACAGATGTCAGCCTAGGCTACTATTACTATACCCAGCAAAACTCTCAGTCCTCATAGATGGAGAAAACAAGATACTGAATGACAAAAACAATTTAAACAGTACCTACTGACAAATCCAGCCTTACAGAACACGCTAGAAGGAAAAATGCAACCCAAGAAGGTTACCTACACCCAGGAAAACACAGGAAAAAAGTAACCTCACTACAGCAAAACTAAAAGTATCTAAGTTCACACACACACACACACACACACACACACACACACACACACAATACCACAACCAACAACAACAACAAAAGGATCTAACAGTCACTGGTCATTAATCTCTCTCAACATCGATGGACTCAACTCTCCAATAAAAAGATACAGACTAACTGAATGGATACTTAAACAAGACTCAACATCCTACTGCATACAAGAAACACAACTCAGCCACAAAGATAGACATTCTCTGAGAGTAAAGGGCTGGAAGATGGTTTTCTAAGCAAAGGAACCTAAGAATAAGCAGGAGTAGCCATTCTAGTATTTAATAAAATAGACTTTCAACCAAAATTAATCAAAGGAGATGGGGAAAGTCACTTCACACTCATCAAAGGAAATTTAAACCAAGAACACATCTCAATTCTGTACATCTATGCTCCAAATAAAAGGGCACCCACATTTGTAAAAGAAACATTAATAAAACTTAAACCACAAATAGATCCCCACACATCAATAGTGGGAGACTTCAACATCCCACTCTCATCAAAAGACAGGTCACCAGAAGAGAAACAAAACAAAGAAACAATGATACTAACAGATGCCATGAAACAAATGGACCTAACAGATAACTACAGAACTTTTCACCCAACGACAAAAGAATTTACCTTCTTCTAGGCAACTCATGGAACTTTCTCCAAACTAGACTATATAATTGGTCACAAAGCAAGCCTCAACAGATACAAGAAGTATGAAATAATCCCTTGTATCCTATCTGACCATGATGGTCTAAAGCTGGACCTCAAGAATAACAGAAATAGCAAAAAGCCTACACACACAAGGAAACTGAACAGCTCTCTACTCAATGACAGCTGGGTCAGGGGAGAAATAAAGAAATCAATGACTTTCTTGAATTCAATGAAAATGAAGGCACAACATACCCAACCTTATGGGAAACAATGAAAGCAGTGCTAAGAGGAAAGTTCACAACACTAAGTGTTTTCACAAAGAAATTCAAAACATCTCATACAAACAACTTAAGGGCACACCTGAAAGCCCTAGAAAAAAAGAAAGATCAGACACGCCCAAGAAGAGTAGATGGCTTTAAATAATCAAAATCAGGGCTTAAATCAATAAACTACAAACAGAGACAACAATTCAGAGAATCAACAAAACCAAGAGCTGTGTTTTGAGAAAATCAACAGCATAGGAAAACTCTTAGCCAAACTAAAAGGTAGAGAGACACTGTAAAAATCAACAAAATCAAAAGTTAAAAGAGGGACATAAGATAGGCCAGGTTCATATAGAAGGGGAGGAGGACCTCCCCTATCAGTGGACTAGGGGAGGTGCATAAGGAGAGAAGAGGGAGGGAGAGTTGGATAGGGAGGAGATGAGGGACTGGGCCACTGCCATGATACAAATTGAATAAATTGTAATGAATGATAATAATCATAATAATAATGATAATGAAATAAAGAAAAGAGGGATGTAACAACAGACAGTGAGGAAATCCAAGTAATCATTAGGTCTTATTTCAAAAAACTATACACAACAAAATTTGAAAATACAAATGAAATGGAAATTTTTCTTGATTGATTCTACTTACCAAAGCTGAATCAAGATCAGGTAAATAAATTAAATTAAATTAAATAGAAATAATAAATAGAATAAATAAATAGGAAATAGAAGCTGTCATCAAAAGTCTCTCATCTAAAGAAAGCCCAGGGCCAGACAGTTTCAGTGCAGAATTCGACCAGACCTTCAAAGAAGAGCTAACACCAATACTCTTTAAACTATTCCACAAACTAGAAACCGACTATAAAGTGCTTTATACAAGACACTATTACTAAAATAATGAGCCATTTGCTTACCCAAGATTTTGGAAAATGACATAGACCTTGCCTTCCAAGACAGTCTTGAAAGATGAATAGAAACAGAAAGCAGGAAACTTACTTCAAGTCAAATGTTTCAAATATAACATATTTTCATAAAGAAATCCAATGTTACAAATGTGAAGCACTAAAAAAATGTCAAAAGTTCAAAGAGTTATTTCAATCTTAGTCCATTTAATTGTCAAACCTTTCAAGAAGACAGTGCATTTTATCAAAAGTTCATCATAGGTCTTTGAATGAGCTTGAAAATAACACCAATTATTATTACACAGTATAGAAAAATCAAAGTAACTATAAGATAAGTGATTACCTCATCTTATGGCTCTTTGGTTACTTCAATATGTCTGATAACATTTTTAAATAGTATCTGTGCTTAAAACATTAAAAAGTATATAGACAGTATGAGACCCCTTATATTCAAGGGTACTTAATAAATGCTGAATTAGAGTTCATCATATATAATTTTTAAGATGTACTTATTTTGTTTCCATGCATGGTTTCCTTACATGTATATACGCCATGTGCACACCTGATGCACAGAGATCAGAAGAGGGCATCAAATCACCTGAAACTGGAATTATGGACACTTTACGAGCTACTGTGTGGTTACTGGGAACTGAACCCTGGTCCTCTATAAGAACAGCAAGTGTTATTAATCACTAAACCATCCTTATATCACCCACCCCAAGTATATATATGCATATATATATAATGCTTAAGTCTGAGCTCTTATTTTCAGTATACACTGCACAGAGTAAACCATTTCTATTCTTAAATGGGAGAATGGAAGCAATGAAAGGAGAGATGTGACAAAAGGAAGACTGAAATCAAACAGAGAAAGCATCTGATCTTGTAGCTACACGTCCAGCATCTGGGGCATATAGTGTGATATGAATGTCGAAGATATTGGGAAGCTCTATGCATATGGTCTTGCAGCAAGCAATCCCTATGACATTTTTCTTATAATAACTCAGTTCACTGCCTGCAGCTTTCCTCAGCAGAAACTCAATACCCCTTGCTTCTCTAAATTCTGGGTCTCTACTGTATTCATATCTTTATACATTATCTTCTCAAGGACTGACTACAGAGATCCTGACCCTGCCACACACTGCCTGTAACCCCATATACACACTCTTATGTTGAAACGTGGGAAAAGTTTTCAGGACCTACCAAGCCTTACCTCCCTGAAGCCTGAAAAGTGTGGATAATTGTGAAGTTTGCTAGCAATCCAAGCAGTAGGCTGAGTCCCCTTGAATAATAATTGCAAAGGCTTCCGAGTGTTTACACAACTGAACACATGGAACCACTTCCTTAAGTGGCCCTGTGCAAGCAAGGCTTTCCAGTTTAGATGGATAATCTACACTGTTAACATAACTGGTTATTCTATTACCATAGGAGGCACATCTCTGGGCTAGCATTTGAGGACATATCTAAAGAGGTTTTACAGTGTAGAAGACATAACCTGAATGACTGGTGTCTCATGCTTAATATAAAGGTGGAAAAAAGAAGTTAACATTCATTTCTCTTCTTTTTAAAAAGATGTATTATTATTTTATGGGTATGAGTGTTTTGTTTGTATGTATGTATGTGCACTGTATACACACCTGATACCCATGGAGGCCAGAAGAGGTCATTGGATCACCAAGAACTAGAGTTACAGATTGTTGTGAGCCACCATACATGTGATGGGAACCCAACTCAGATCCTCTGGAAAAGCAGGAAATACTTTTAACCACAGAACCATCTCTCAAACCCAATATCTCTGCTTCTTGACTACAGATAAAATGTGACTAGATAAAGCAGGATCCAGGATGGCAACAGCTACCAGCACCCACAGGACCGCAGAAACACTCTGAGGAGTCTGAAAGACCTAAGGAAGCTTCAGGGGAGACTCATCTGCAGAGGATGAGTCTGCAGGGTCTGTAGCACCTCTGGAACAATCTTTTTTTTTTTTAAAGCAAGTTGGATTGGTGTGGTGATACACAACTGTAATCCCAGCACTTGGGAGGCAGAGACAGGCAGATCTCTGTGAGTTCCAGGCCAATGTGATCTAGAACAAAGTTGATTTCCTGGACAGCCAAGGGTATACAGAAAAACCCTGTCTTGAAAAAAATAGGCAGGTATTATGGGAAGATGCTCTTAAAAAATGTTCTCTCCTACAGGTGGATACAAAGGGAATAAACTGTAATTAATAAAAACAAAAAATTTTAAAAAGCAAAAAAGTAAAGTGTTCTCTCGGGCTGGGCTGGAGAGACAACTCAGCCGTTAAAGGCTGGGCTCACAACCAAAAATATGAGTGTTTTCATGGAAGTGAAAAAGGGGGGGGCAGAGCAGAAGCAACACACAGCATGGGGGCGCTGTTGCAGCAGACAACATGTTTATGCTGCTTGCCTTACCGTGGGGAGGAGAGCATGGTGACACTGCCTAAGGCCTGCAAGCCCAGTGAACCTGCTGGGCAGCAGGCACAAAGGACAGGGAAATGTGCAGCCAATGGCATGGAAATCTCAAGGATCCTAAGGATCCTACCCAAGGACTGGAAGCACTACCCAGCCACAAGATCACCCTGACTGTGGGCAAGAACAGGATATTTACTAGAAAACTTGAACCAGACAATGAATCATTGCAATAAGTATTTACATGTAAAGGTGTTTGGGCATTATATATATGCCATGTGACATACAGAGGTTTGCAATGCCACTTTAATAAACGAATGTGCCATAGAGGTGGGAAAGATGGTAGAATAGAGTGGGCATACAGAGAGGCAGAACTAGAGATACAGCAGAGGTCAGAGTTTTGGGAGTGTGGCTGCAGCAGACAAAGGAGGGCCCACAAGGGTGGTGTGCAAGATCAAAAACTCAAGGGACAACACATGCTGGAGAGGTTGTGGAGAAAGGGGAACCCTCCTCCATTGCTGGTGGGAATGTAAACTGGTACAACCACTTTGGAAGTCAACCTGGTGCTTTCTCAGACAATTAGGAATAGTGCTACCTCAAGACCCAGCTATACCACTCCTAGGTATATACCCAAAATTTGCTCAAGTACACAACAAGGACATTTGCTCAACCATGTTTGTAGCAGCTTTATTTGTAATAGCCAGAACCTGGAAACAACCCAGATGTCCATCAACAAAGGAATGGATACAGAAATTGTGGTATTTTTACACAATGGAATACTACTCAGCAATCAAAAAGGAGGAAATCATGAAATTTGCAGGCAAATGGTGGGATCTAGAAAAGATCATTCTGAGTGAAATATCCCAGAAAGAGAAAGACAAACATGGTATATACTCGCTGATATAGACCTACAAGATATGATAAACATAATGAAATCTACACACCTAAAGAAGATAATCAAGAAAGCGGTCACGGGCGAAAATGATCAATCCTTATTTAGAAAGACAAATGGGATGTGCATTGAATGTATGACAGGAGTCTACCGCAAAAGGCATCTTAAAGACTCTACCTAGCAGTGTTTCAAAGCAGACACTAAGACTCATAACCAAACCCTTGGCAGAGTGCAGGGAATCATATGAAAGAAGGGGAGTTAGTATGATATGGAAAGGATAGGAGCTCTGCAAGGACCAAATATATCCAGGCACAGGGTCTTTTCTGAGACTGACACTCAACCACGGACCATCTATGGATATAACCTAGAACTTCTGCTCGGATGTGGCCCGTGGTAGCTCAGTAACCAAGTAGTTTTCCAAAGTAAGGGGGACAAGGACTATTTCTAACAGGATCTGAAGGGCAGGCTCTTTGACCTCCCCCCCCCAGGGGAGGAGCAGTCCTGTTAGGCCACAGAGGAGGATTTTGCAGCCAGCCCTGAAGATACCTGATAAAACAGGGTCAAATGAAAGAGGAGGAGGTCTTCCCCTATCAGTGGACTTAGAAAGGGGCAGGGAGGAGAGCAGGGAGGGAGTGTGGGGTTGGGGAGGGAATGAGGGAGCGGGATACAGCTGGGACACAGAGTTAACAAAATGTAACTAATAAGAAAAATAAAATTAAAAAAATGTTCATAAAAAGTAAAAAAAGCAACGTAGTATTGACAATATAATAGACTTCAGTCAATGTAATAGAATAGGGTCTTATAAATAGATACAGATTAATACAACTAACTTGTTTTTGACAAAGAAATATAAACCTTTCAATAAATACTACAAGAACAGGATGTCCAAGTGAGAAAACAGAAATGAATATAAAAAGCCAGGCATGGTGGTTATTCATCTTCAGTTCTAGCACTTGGCAGAGGCAGAGGCAGGGGCAATCTGTGACTTTGAGGCCAGCTTGGTCTGAAAACCAAGTTCTACAGCAGTCAATTCTTTATAGTGAGATCCTGTCTCTTTGTAATGGGTAAATCATTTAGAACATAAAAGCAGAGGACAGGACTGTTGAGATTTGAGTGGACCTAGATGTAACTAGAAAGCCAGTAATACTGTTGGAGTTAAGAGAGCTGTCTTAGACAAGATAGCAGAAATAATCAGACCAAGCTGATTCAGCAATTAAAAACAAAACTCATGGAATTTGCAGGCAAATGGATGGAACTAGAAAAGATCATCCTGAGTGAGGTAACCCTGAGGCAGAAAGACACACATGGTATATTCCCACTTTTAAGTTGATATTAGCCATATGATATAGGACAAACATACTAAAAATCTATAGTCCTAAAGAAGGTAAACAGCAAGGAAGACCCTAGGGAAGAGGCTTAATCCTCATTCAGAAGGGCAAACAGGATAGATGTCGAAAGTAGGAGACAAGGAACAGGACAAGAGCTTTCCACAGATGGTCTCTGAAAGACTCCACCCATCAGGGTATTGAAGGGGGCACTGAGACTCATAGCCAAACTTTGGGTAGAGTGCAGGAATCTTATGGAAGAAGGGGGAGACAGAAAGACCTGGAGGGGACAAGAGCTCCACAAGGAGACCAACAAAGCCAAAAAATTCTGGGCTCAGGGGGTCCTGCAGAGACTGATGAATCAACCTTGCATGGAGAGGACCTTGACCCCATGCTCAGGTGTAGCCCGTGGGCAGCTCGGCTCCATGTGGGTTCCCTAGTCAGGGAAGCAATGGCAGTCACTGACATTAACTCAGTTGCCTATTCTTTGATCACTTCCCCCTGGTGAGGTGGCCTTATTAGGCTATACAGAAAAAGGATCCAGACAGTCCTAATGAGATCTGATAGGCTAGGGTCAGATAGTAGGGGAGGTTCTCCTCTATCAGTGGACTAGCGGAGAGACATTCGGGGTTGGGGAGAGAGAAGAAGGGAAGGTGGGGCTGGGAGGAGATGAAGGAGGGGCCTACAGCTGGGATACAAGGTGAATAAATTATAATAAATAATAATAATAAATGAAAAAAGAAAAAAGTTATTAAATTTTAAAAAAATACAAAAGGACTCCTTAGCTAAAGGCTCAAACCACCTTAAGATTCAGGAGTACAACATAACATAGGTTGCAGTTTTCTTTAGTTATGTTAACTTTTAGTAAATAGCACCTAGTGAGCTGCATTCATTTTTAGTATTCCCTAAATTCAAGTAGCACCTTATTTATGTCTTTCTGCACATGACAAATTACACACTCCTGTGTGTGCACTGACTATTCACTAGCTTTGGTCTCTTCTACAATGTGTGCTTTTATGATCTTCATTTTCCCTCTTGTCTACAGTTTTTACCCCTTCTTTATGATTATAAACTATCTCTAACACATGAGAATATATCTATGTTCTCATTCTTTATCCATATTATCTATATTTAGGAAATGTTTCCTAAATATTAAATAAGTTCAAAATTAATTCTATTACTTCATGACTTATCTTTCTAATTGCACTTAATAATATGCAACCATAAATTATTGGACACTTACCATAGACAAGGCAGCCCTATTATTTGGGTAGCAAGAGAAAAAATAAGGTTAGTGCTTTCAAATAAACAGTTAAAGGATGACTACTCCTGAAGCAGTTGGGAAATTTTTGGAATAAGTTAATTAGCACGAGTCTGAAGTATGAATAGGAGTTCACTAAGCTCTTAGAAAAGTTGAAAATATCCCCCTTCCAATTTTGATAATATTATTACAAATATCATTTGAATAATCGGAGAAAAAATAAATAAAAATAACAAGAAAACCAAAAGAAGGTCTGCTTAATTTATTTCATATCTTGAGAGTAAATGTTTAGTTCTTTTCATTTCTTTTTTTTAAAGATTTATTTTATTATGTATACAATGTTCTGCCTCCATGTATACTCCAGAAGAGGGCCAGAAGAGGGCACCAGATCTCATTATAGATGGTTGTGAGCCACTACGTGAATGCTGAGAATTGAACTCAGGTATTTGGGAAGATCAAGCAGTGTTCTTAACCTCTAAGCCATCTCTATAGCCCAAGAGAGTAAATGTTTATAAAGCAGGGTTTACAATCAAGGAAGAGTTGTGGAGAAGGAAGTTCATTTTGTTATGTTGTATTAAGTTAAAACAAATGAGTTAAAATTTAAATGAAATCCTACGGGCTTTTATCTAATTTTACAATACTTTCCCCTAATGTTTTATATTCTTAAAATCATTTTTTCTTTCTTTTTTTTTTTCCAAGACAGGGTTTCTCTGTGTAGCTTTGGATGTCCTGGACTCGCTTTGTAGACCAGGATGGCCTTGAACTCACAGAGTTCTGCCTGCCTCTGCCTGGGATTAAAGGCGAGCACCACCACGCTAGGCTCTTAACATCATTTTTAAAGTTTCTAAAGTGAGGCTGCCTAAGTATCTGGAAGTCTTCAACAAAACAATGAACAATAATCTAGCTAAATTTACTGACTTGCACACCTTCACATTTTTCAAAGTCGTGCCTTACACTGTGACTATCAAAAAAGAATTCATCTAGCTCTATCTTGCCACTCCACATCTTCTCCCTTTCATTCACATTCTCTTATTTCTTCTCAAATTCCATTAGTTTTGTTTTTTTCTCGTTTGAATTCTTAAAACGTATGTGAACAACATAATCACACACACACACACACACACACACACACACAGACACACAAATATCCAGTCACATTCCCATGGGGAACATTCTTACTCTCAAAATCAACAGACCAGGAAAAAGAAAACAGTCTCCTCAGGAACTTGCTATGTCTTTCCAGAAGCTCCCCCCAACTTTAGGCCCTCATAGATTCCCCACCCGTAGCGCGGCAACTTGACTGACTTCTGAAGGGAGTATGCGCACACTCCCGTATACACACACATACACACACACACACACACACACACACACACACAAGTGTACACACACACGTGCACGCTCGTCCCCTCCCCCCTCCCTCTGTCAGCCACCACTGCCTACAAAACAGCTATAGCCTTTGTTAAAAATGTCCAGGCGCAATGAATCAGAAGAGGGACACAGTCCAGTCCCGAGGAAAGGAAAGTCTGCAGGAACGCCACACCCTCTATTGCAACAGCTTAGTCAGACAGCCCACTTCCCCCATATCCTCTCCCCAGCAGGAGGAAACGCTCCTGCACACTGTGCACACCCAGAAAGCAGCGCGAGGGTAATGAGTAAGCTCAGGGGCACCAAGCAGGGGGCTGAACTTGAAGCTGGGCCACCCTCCAAGGCTCTCGGGCGAACCTCCTGTCTGGCCAAGACCAAGTGCGGACTTGCAGCTTCCACAGCTTTCTTCCCCTTCCAGTTCAGCCGCCCCTACACACCTTCCTGAGTCCCGCCACCGCTCACTCCTGTCCGCACGCCCACGGAGCCAGACAAGCGCGGGCAGCCCCGCCACCGACAGCCTGCAAGAGTTTCCCCTAACCGGGTCAAAGTCTTCCATACACACCCGGGTCCCTCTGGGGCTGCAACCACGCTTTCTCGTAAGAGTCCTGCGCCGCTACCCCACTCACCGCGAGTCTGGCTCTGCTACGAGGCGCTAGAAGAGCCTTAAGCCACGCCTGCGCACTCACGCTACTGCCCAGCGAGGACAGGAGCGGGAGCCAGCTGCTGCTGCAAGGAGGAATAGAAGCTGTGGCGCTGCCTCCAGTAGGGTTAAGAAAGAAGAGGAGGGGCCAGGAATGGTGGGAAGCAAGGGGCGGGGCCGGGCTGGGCAGGCAATGGAAGAGTGGAGCTTCCAACAACCCTGTACCTTAGGCCTTTGAGCTGGGGATGGGGGTGGGGGTAGGAGGTAGCCGTTGCCCCATCTGTGCCTCCCCATACTCATCCCCAGTAAACCTTGCTTGAAATAGGACCAAACAATTGTCAGAGCAGCCGGTCTCTTGTCTCACCACCTCATTATTTCTTTTCCTTTACTATTTCTCATTTCAAGTTAGTGGAGTGGAAACTTCTCATCTACAGGCCTTCTGAGAACACATGTATGGGAGCCTACTGATGACCAGACAACCATTTTTTGAGTGTTGTTAATAGCTCAGGAAATTACCCTTTCCCTGGAGGCAAACTTGCTGTACTGCTTCTGAACAACTTTTGGGGCCAACATTTTCATCCTCTTCAAAACAGATTTTTTTTTTTTTTTGAGAGGAATACTGGGTGGGGGGCAGGGTCTTGCTTCGAGGCCCGGGTGTTTTCATACCTCATGACGATCCTGCCTCAGCTTCCCAAGTGCTGGTATTATATGTGTCTATCACAACAACCTTCTCTGATTAATTGGTAAAATCCATCCGAATGCCTAGGGAAAGGGGAATGCACGCTGTCAAATAAGTCTATTTTAAAAACATTTTTTAGGTATTTGTTTTATAATTTGAACACTGGTAGTCTAAAAGCCAGGACCATAAGGCCAAGTTGTGAGGTAGGCGCTCTTCTGATGTTTAGCAATTCAAGAAGTCTAAAGTGATTATCATTCCATGCTGCATGCATGCTTAGTTTTAAGTTCTGAGCTTTTGTGTTTAGGCTCTGTTCAGCTGTGGCATGGCATCTCACATGCTTTCAGATCAGCTATTAAAATAAACACACCGCAGTGAACCCAAAGTGAAGTGGGTGTGGCCTTGAAGTGATTTGTTCCAAGCTAATTTGTCTCTATCCCCCCATCCACCTCCTTTTTTTTTTTTTTTTTAAACTTTAGTCCTGATGGAATTAGGGCCACACTAGTAGACCCTTCCCAATATATACTTCACTTCTGACTGAAACTTTTTTGTTTCTTGTTTGTTTGTTTTGATATTTTGAGACAGGGTTTCTCAAGCTACCTAGAACTTGCTCTGTAGACTAGGCTGGCCTCTAATTCAGAGATCCTGCCTCTACATTCAAAGCGCTAGGATTAAGGGCTTGTGCCACCACCACCTAGCATGACTGGGACATTTTATGGGGCAGTATGATCATTGTCACAAAAGATCTAAATAGACTGAAATTCCTCCCATTAACTTTGTGGTTCTTCTATCTGTTTATTTTAGAAAGTAGATTTAAAAAAAAAATAAAAAGAAAAAGAAAGACTTTCTTGAACTCACTTCTACCTTTCATTTGTAAAATAAACTTAGGGAGACTGTAGGAAGTGCTTATTGCTGAAAGGTATGCTGGCAGGTTTTGCTGAAGGAATCTTTAAATGACTGAGAATGTAACCTTATCCTATTCATTTCACTAGGAAAACACTCCCTGTAAAGAAAGCGCTTTAAAAATACAGTAGGTCAATAATGGTCATTTTTTTAGATTTCACTTTAAATCTGACTGCTGTCTTCTTCTTCTTTTCCTTTAACGTATCAGGTTATTTTAGGGGACGAATACTAATTTGAAATAGCTTAAGCGAAATGACAAAGTTATGGTGTAACCCACATTGTGAAAGGGTAGGTCTGCTATTAGCCTTGGGAAGAAATGCAACCAGAAAATAGAATGTTTGACATTCCATCTCCGGCCCTCAATCTTCCTTCTCTCAGACAGGGTTACCTTTCAGAACCTTTCAAAGTCAACATGCTATAGGCTCCAAGTCATAGCCTCTGAGCAACACTGGGTTCACACCTCTCAAATCCAGCCAGAAAGGTCTCTCTCTTCCCTTAGTTCAGTTTTTTTTTTTTTTTTAGCACCAGCTTAAAGAGTTTGATTGGGTAGATTATCATAACATAAGATATAAATGGGACCCCTACACACATCACACACACACATACACACACACACACACACACAACCACATGATTAAACAAAATAAAGAAAAATTCTAAATGAAAATATAAGATAGGGAGAGATATTTCCAGACTGTGACCCATAGATCTAAAGAATGACAGAGCAGTGGATTTTGCTTTGCTTTAAATTTTGTTTTAGTTGTATGGTTTTGCCTGTATGACTGTCTATGCACCCCGTGCATTCAGTGTCCATAGAGGTCTCAAGAGAGAGAGAGCTCCAGTAACTGGAATGACAGTTGTGAGCTGCCATATGGGTGGTGGGAATCAAAGACTGGATAAAGAAAGTGTGGTACATTTACACAATGGAATACTACTCAGCTATTAAAAACAAGGAAATCATGAAATTTTCAGGCAAATGGATAGAACTGTAAAAGATCATACTGAGTGGGGTAACCCAAACTCAGAAACACACTTGCTATGTACTCACTTATAAGTGGAAATTAACCATATGATACAGGATAACCTTACTACAATTCACAGACCCTAAGAAACCAAGGGGAGCTTGAATTTCACTCAGAACAAAAAATATAATAGACAACCTGAAGTAGATGGGGCTGGGAGATGGACTGGAGGAGGATAACTGGAGTGGAGATCAGGTAGGCAGAGAGAGGAGGAAGAGAAGAACTAGGAGAGAAAAAAATCCGGGGTTGGGGCAGAGAGAAGGGTCGGTGATGGAAAGAACTGGGAGAGAGAGAGAATAGAAATTGGTGTGGGAACATCTCCAAGAAAGGGAGGCTTCTGGGACTCTATGGGGGTGACTCGAGCTGAGACTCCAAATAACAGATGTTAAGGAGCATAAAGTTGCCAATTCCTGTAACTAGGTGGGACTCCCAGTAGAAGTAGGGGATCACCAACCTACCCAAAATGAGTCTTATCTACAAAAGGCTTAAGTGCAAAGTTGGAACAGAGTTTGAGAGAATGGCAAACCAGTGACTGGCCCAGCTTCGAGATCCAGCCCATGGTACAGGGCCAACCACTGTCACTATTAATGATAATCTGCTATGATTGCACACAGGAGCCCAGCATAACAGTTTTCTGAAAGGCTTCATCTGGCAGCTGATGGAGAGGGATGCAGAGACCCAAGACCAAGCTTGGTGATTGCTATGGAAAAGTGGGAGGAAGGACAGAGGGAGCCAGAGGAGTCAAGGACACCACAAGAAGACCTATAGAGTTATCTCACCTGAGCCTATGGGACTGAACCACCAACCAAAGAGCTTGTATGGACAGAACCTAGACCCCCCCTTTGCATATGTAGCAAATGTGCAGCTTGGCCACCATGTGGGATCCCTAACAAGAGGAGTAGGGGCTGTCTCTGAATCTACTACCTACTTTTGGGTCATTTTCCTCTAGCTGGGCAGCCTTGTCACTCCCTGGTGGGAGAAGATGTGTGTATGTGTAGTCCTGTTGTGACTTGAGATACCAGGATGGATTGGTACCAAATGGGGCTTCTCCTTCTCTGGGAGGAAGGAGAGTGGGGAATGGGAGGCAGGGTGAGGTACGAGGAGAGAAGTGAGGGATCAGAATGTAAACTGATTAAATGAATAAATAAATGGAGAAAAAAGTAAAAAAGAAAGAAAGAAAGGAAAGAAATAGAAATATGGGTAGCTGGACATATGTGATAAGGCAAGTGACCTTATTTGGTATTGGCAGAATCCAGATTATAGTTCACTACGCAATCCTCCCCAGTATTTTGTATGTTTGAAAGCTTTTAAAGAAAAATACTTAGCAAAATATGTACATAAATATGCAAATGTCCATTTTCTATCCAAATTCATTGAATTAGAAGAATATAAAAGGTTTCTTTTGGCTTCAAAATTAAGAGGTTTCTTACATAACTCTGACTGTAATTTATAATTGACTACATTTTTAAATCTTTATATTGTTCAGAAATTCAATATACGTATTTCTTAAAATGAATCATAAACTGCAGTGTATATCTATAGAATTCAATCTGTTGTTACATATGTTTCTGTAAAAAAGTATGTGAGATAATATCCCTCTCTCATAGTGAACAATAAAAGTACTGTTTTACATTTCTAACATTTTTGTAGGACAGCATTTATTCTATCATAAATAAATCCAAATCCACAGTCTATATCATTCTGGATTAAGTAAGATAGAAGGATATCTATAAAACATTTCATTTTAGATGTGTGATTTATTTCACTAATATGAAATGTATATTTTAAATAACCACTTATCACATTATAGAAATGTGAAAGAATTTTCTGTGCATTATAATTAGGCAGCTCAGATCTTTAAACATACTTGACAATATGGATTCAAATTCTGTACTCAAATAACTGGAAAGTTGAAGTTTAATGGATAATGTTTTTGCGTCAATCATGTGCTTACATGAACAAAAACATGTTTTCAACAGGCTGAGCTTGGGGAGTTTTGTGGAAGAGTGGGAGGAAAGATTGAGGGAGCTGGAAGGGTCAAGGACACTACAAGAAGACTTATAGAGTAAACTAATTTGGGCCCATGGGAGCTCACAGATACTGAACCAATAACCAAAGAGCTTTCACGGGCTGGACCTAGACCCCTTACACATATGTAGCAGATGTGCAGCATGGTCAACACGTGGGTCCCCTAACAAGGGGTGTGGGGGCTGTCTATGCTCTGTGGCTTGCCTTTGAAACCCTTCCCCTACCTAGCTGGGCTGCCTTGTCTGGCCTCAGTGGAAGAAGATGAACTTAATCGTGCTGCCACTTGAGGTACTAGGGTGGTTTGGTAGCCCTTTGGGTCCTTTCTTTGAGAAGAAGGAAAGGGGAAGTGTAGAAAGGTGGTGTGAAGGTGGGAGGGGAGGAGGGAGGGAGCTAGGATCAGGCTGTAAAGTGATTAAATAAATGAAAAGAACCCATCTTTTCAAAGTCACAAATCTTAAATCAAATGTATACAGTGAAATGTTATCGTTAAAGTAGCTCTGTGTTTTAGATGCCAACTTCATTGTTATATTTGGAAGAACAAGAACTTATTATTCTACTTAGTTGCTGGATAAAAAAGATCAACTTAACATACAGGTGTGTGTCTATATATACATATATACATAGGCATCCAAATAATAATAATAATAATAAGATAAAACAAAAGAAAAACAGAATAGGACATAATAAACAAGAAAAGAGTAAAAAAAAGCACAAAAAACATATAGGGACACATTCATACATGAAGAGATTCCATAAAAACACAAAACTAAAAACCATAATATTTACTGTAAGGTGAAAACAAACAAATAAATAGCATTACAAAGAACCTCCAGATGGAAGGGGAGGAGGACTTCCCCTATCAGTGGACTTAGAGAGAGGCAGGAAAGAGATGAGGGAGGGAGGGTGGGATTGAGAGGGAATGACGGAGGGGGCTACGGCTGGGATACAAAGTTAATAAACTGTAACTAATACAAAAAATAAATAATTAAAAAAAGAACCTCCAAAATTGCCATTGAGTTAATTTTGTGTTGGCTGTCTACTGCTTCCTGAGCCCTAAAATCAGTTTTTATACCCAGTGAGACTTCATTGGAGAAAACTAATTTTTAATAAAAAAAATAAATAATAGAAAGAAAAAGGTATATCTTTAAGGGACACAATTAGTTTGTAACTTCCAGTTGTATCACCTTTAGGGTGAGCAGAGCACAGGTGAGAAACACTTCCTGTGCTTTAATCATTAAATGATTACGTACCATGAAGCACTGACACCTGGTCATTTTTGCCCAATGAAGGACACTCCTAACAGCAGTATTTGCTCTGGATATCCTGCTTAGATTTACTGATTCATTGTAGATGTGCAGCCTGGTGCTGTTTTGTTTTGTTTTTATGCCTAATTCTCTTTAAACTTGCTTTTCAGTTCCAAATCAATACCTCAGACTTAGGCCTTTCTCTACTCAATCCTTCCCCCTCATTTACCTTTAAAGATGTTGCTGCTGCACAGTCCTCAACCCCACCTCAGTTTTAAATCCTGACTATCTCAGTTACTACTTCCAGAAGTAGCCAAACTGGCCTATAAAGAGATTTGTCCTTTGTTACCATCGTTTCTCTAGAGGGAGACAAAATATAAAACTAATCTCAGATAATTTTGCCAAATATGATACACATTTCCTCACATCAGTCTATTTAACCTTCTCCCTGGTAAGTGAAAAATATGAACTTCAGCTAATCCATTTTAAGCATATTTATTCTGGATACAATCTTATACTTCTTTTGAGGTGAACAAAAACTCATGATTTTATTTTATTATCTTCATAACCAAATCACCTTAGAGCTGGATCACTTGGCGTTTTCTCATCTTACCACCACCCAGTTCAAAATGCTTGCGTCTGTTAATAGCCAGTGTCCTCTTAAATCTGCAGTTGGGCTCAACACACTCAAGTCTCAGCACAATCTTTGTAGTTTTAGACTTTTTGCGGAAAATTGGCTAAGTCTGCCCACCATAGCCACTCTGTTTCCTGTCATAATGCCGATTCCCCCAGGCATTCAAAGAATCCTTTTCATTCTTGTACTATGTCACTTTGTAGGGCTGGTGCTAGCTACATTTCTTGCAGAATGTCTGGTGGGCAAGTGATACCAGCTCAGAAAGAAAGAGGAAAGGCCCTATACATTTTAGATATGTAAATATTTACCATTACATAATGGTATGCACTATTACTAAGAATTTAAATAAAATTTTAAATTATACACTTATATATAATCCTAAATTAAGCACATGATACTTTGGTTCTATTATTATCCTTGATTTGTAAATAGTAAATCAAAAGGAGGAAAATATCCAAGGTTCTAGAATACCTCCATGGATGTAGATTAGAACCTAGTAAAGTTCCAGTTCACTCATTTGTACAAGATCAAAATTCTTCATCCTTCTTACTTGAAGTCATGATGAAATCAAGATGAAAATTCAGGTCTTCAGATACCTCACTATATGCTCTTATCTCTAAATCATGAATTTATTTTGATGCTAAAAGCTATGATCCTTACTTAATCAGATATTTGATTGAATCCCAAATTTGATTACTCAAATATCCAGTATGCAAAACAGAAAAAAGTAGAGGAAAAGTTTGCTGTGTTCCCTACACTTGGTCATATAATTTACTGTCCTTTCAGTGTGTTCAGCTCAATTGCATTGGTAGTTACATCACAATCCAAGTTTATCCCCTTTAATTCATTACAACAAGAAAAAGACAGGTGAATTTATTTAATTAACATCTCTGATGAATCTCAACAGAGACAAACCATAATATATTTTAATGATCATTTCTTTCTTCCTATTACTCTTCCATTTTGGTCAAAGGCTCTAGATCTTGAGGTGGAAGATTCTCCCAAAGTGGAGAAATATTTTTGTCCCCAAATAATTATGGGTTTCCATAATAAAGCATTTGAGGACCAGGAAGATTGTTCAGCTAGCCATGTAAGCTTGATAACCTGATTTCTATCCCCCAAATCCACATAACAATCTGTTTTTATATAATTCCAGCATTCCTCCTTCAAGTAGGGAGGCAGAGACAGGATAACTGCCAAGAAATACTGCCCTGAAATAAACAGTGCAGTACAGGACACAGAAGGCCCTTGCCTGAATACGGTAGAAGGTGAGAACTTACTCCTGAAAGTTGTTCTCCAATGTCAACAGCCATGGGCATGCAAATGTGCAGATACACACAGATACCAGGCACACACACACACACACACACACACACACACACACACACACACCACTGCATCAATAAACATATTTTGTAAAAATTGAGACAGTTCAGTTCCTAAATACTAAAATCTTTATCATGTCACCAGGCATAGTTATATCAATCTCAAAGAAAAAAAAAAAGATGTGTTTATTTTGACAATAGTTAGCAATTATATACCTAATCTATTCTCACAAAGGTTCCCTAGGTGACACAGAGCAATTCGATAGGTGTCGAGATAGCTATAACATTACATACTTCAATATGATTCTATAAGGTAAGATAGCAGCCTCTGTTTGAATGTAACAACATTGAAATTTGGTTTGGTAGGAGGAGTGCTACTGAAGGCAACCTCAGTTTGAAAGGATATTGGCTGTTATATAAATAGTGCATTGATATAGAAGAGCAGAGTCAAACTAAGACAAAATGTTGCAGGTTGCAGGAAAATTGCTTTATTGTTTTAGAGTCTTAATCTAAGAAATGCGTGAGAGACTAGATACAGCTCAGTGGTAGACTGCTGATCTACTCAAAGCTTTGTCTTCAATTAGTGATTGTACAATTGCAATTGTACATGTGCAACTGAAATAAAGAGGTCTGGAAACAAATACAACCATTCTTAAAACAGAAGACTGACCTGGAATGGACCAGATGTAGGCTTAAAATATTACTGTCCAAGTATGTAAAGTTGCAATGTTTCAGTATTCAAATGGAAGTTATTAATTGTTCCACAAGTCTTTCAAGAGATCAGTTAAGTTCTGCTATATTTAAATTCATTTATTTTATTGGGGTTTGTTGATATTAGACATTATAATAATACACTCATATGATTCCAGAAGAAATATCCTCTAATAATTCCAGTCAGCAGAAAAAAATGACCGTAAAACAAAGGAACTTTCTTACTTCTATGGACTTTAGACCTATAATCTTTAAGCCAACCCTATTGTCCCACCCTACCTTGGAGCTATTACATGCTTGAGGTTCAGCAGCTCAGAAAAGATCCTAGATAGGATACAAGGCATAGCAGCTCCCATCCATAGGGATAATAGATGTGATCTAACAATGTTTTAATTATTAAAAAAAACTATCAATACATTTCTACTACTATTCCTTAGGATGACAACTATATAATACATTTGTGATTTTTAAAATTGCTATTTGAGATGCTTGTTTGGGTGTCATTAAAATATACTGTATACAGTCCTTGGCAGCTTAGTTTCCAAGTGAATTCCTAGTAAGGAACATAGGGTCTGTCTCTGACATGAACTCAGTGGCTCCTTCTTTGATCACTTCCTCCTGTGGTTGGATGAGAGCAGCTGTACCAGGCCACAGAGGAAGACAATGCAGCTAGTCTTGATGAGATCTTATAGGCTAGGGTCAGATATAAAGGTAGGAAGACTTCCCCTATCAGTGGACTGGGGGAGGGGCATGGGAGGAGAAGATGGAGGGAGGGTAGGATTGGGAGGGGACAAGGGAGGGAGCTACAGCTGGGGTACAAAGTGAATAAATTACAATATTTTAAAATAAATTATATCATGTATATTAAAAAATATCTTGTTGATTTTGGGAGCTCCAAGATGGCCTTATCTGAGGGACAGAGGATCCGAAACTCTGAAACTGAAGAATGGAGGGGCAACTGAAGCCAGAACATCAACTTTGAGGCTTCCCAGGCTAGAGGGAACAACCAATGAGTTAGGACAGATTGGATCCAGGTCTCCTGGGTCTGAGATTGGCAATCACCTTGCTCCAGTGTCAGCAGCCCCAAGTTGGGGCCTCCCTGCTCTAATGGCCAAACAGTGGACAGCACTGAAGGATCTCCTACACTTTCACTTTCCCATGAAGGCCCAAAATCTGAGAGTAGAGAACCATGGGCCCCCTGTGCTTTCCACATAGACCTGCGAGTGAATACAGCATTGAGAGAGAGCATGCAGAGCCCCAGATCCTGGGTCCCTTTACCCTAGCAGCCAGACATATGATTCCTCCTACCCCCATCCCCACTGTGGGCAACATAGGGATCCCTGGGACAGCATTGTCAACATTGAAGCCCTAATTCTGTGGGCCTCCCAGTGGAGTCCAGGCAAATAATTCTTAGAGCCAAGATGATGCAGCCCAGAGAGATCTGAGTGCCTGGAGCACAATACTGCAACAGGTCTGTGGGCCACTGAGCCTTTCAGGGCACCAGCACATGTGCACTGTGCCTGAGAACTGCCCCAGCACTCCCACCTGCGCTTACACTCTACCCTTCCAGGCATCTTCACACCCTATCACCTGTTCCTTTAAGGCACATGTAAATACATGTGGACTCCTGGGCTTGCACACAAGCACCGGCAAACTTCCTTCCTTAACTACATTAGAAACACCAACATCCACTCTCAAACCGGTGGACCTGTTTGAATCTGTCTGAAGAATACTCCAGATTCCAGAGACAGATAGACACAGCATGCTGTAAAGGCTCCAGGAACAAACAGTGAAGGCTAAAGAAAAGCATATGGCTAAGAGGCAGGCTTAAGAACACATCTGACAAAAACCAGGACATCATAGCTTCACCAAGAACCCCAAAAATCAATACATATTTTAATCCATCAGAAACACAGTTGAAATTATCACAAATCTATGCTTATCCAGCTACTAGAGACATATAAAGAAGAAACGAGTAAAGCTCTCAAAGAAATACAGGCAATTACAAGAAATGCAAAGAAATAGAGGCACATAAAGAGGAAATGAACAAAAAAATTGAGGCCATCATGAACTGACAGGAATCCAAATATAAACATTCTGCTGCATCCAAGAAACACACCTCTGCAACAAAGAAAAACACTACTTCAGAGTAAAGAATTGGAAAAAGATTTTTCAAGCAAGGGAACCCACAAAACAAGCTGAAGTAGCCATCATAATATCTAATAAAATAGGCTTTAAACCCAAATTAATCAGAAAAAATGAGGAAGAGCACTTTGTTCTCACCAAAGGAAAAATCCACCAGGAGGATGTCTCAATCCAGAGCATCTATGCCCCAAATACCAGAACACTTACATTTGTAAATGAAACATTATTAAAGCTTAAATTGCACATCGACACCAATACCTTAATAGTGGGAGATTTCATCACTCCACCCTCACCAAGGGACCGATCATCTAGAAAGAAGATAAATAGGGAAATAATAGCACATACAGAGGTCCTAAGTCAAATGGACCTAATACATGTCTACAGAAAATTTCAGCCAAATTCAAGAGTATGCCTTCTTCTCAGCACTCATGGAACCTTCTCCAAAGTAGTCCATATAGTTGGTCACAAAGCAAGCCTTAACAGATACAAGAAGATTGAAATAATCCTTTGTATCTTATCAGACCACCATGGCCTAAAACTAGACCTCAACATAAACAAAAATAACCAAAAGCCTACACACACATGGAAGCTAAGCAACTCTCAATGACAGCTGGGTCAGGGAAGAAATTAAAAAAAAAGTTAGAGACTTCCTAAAATTCAATGAAAATGAAGGCACAACATACCCAATCTTATGGAAAATGAAAAAAAAAAAAAACAGTCCTAAGATGAAAGTTCATAGCACTAAGTGCCTTCAGAAAGAAGTTGAGACATCTCATCCAAGGAACTTAACGGCTCAACTGGAAGCCCTAGAAAAAGAAAAAAGAAGCAGACACACTGAAGAGGACTAGATAGCTGGAAATAATCAAAGTCAGAGCTTAAATAAATAACTTAGAAACAAAGAATCAGTGAAAGCAAGAGCTGTTTCTTTGAGAAAATCAACAAGCTAGAAAAACACTTAGCCAAACTAGCTAAAAGGCACAGAGAGCTTACCCAAATCAAAAAAATCAGAAACAAAAATGGAGACTTAACGACAGACACTGAGGAAATCCAAACAATCATTAGGTCTTCCTACAAAAACCTACATGCCACATAAATTGAAAATCTAAATGAAATGGACAATTCTCTTCATAGATTCCATTTACCAAAATTAAATCAGGATCATGTAAATCGATAAAGCAGTTATCAAAAGTTTCCCTTAAAAAAAAAAAAAAGCCTGGGGCCAGATGGTTTCAGCACAGAATTCTATCAGAGCTTCAAAGAGGAGCTAACTCCAACACTCCTCAACTATCCCACAAAATAGAAAAGGAAGGAATGTTACAACTCATTCTATGAGGCCACAGTCCCCTTGACACCTAAACCACAGAAAGACCCAACAAAAAAAGGAGAGCTTTAGACCAGACCTGTTTCTCTTATGAACATTGATGTACAAATACTCAATAAAATACTAGCAAACTGAATCCAAGAACACATCAAAGATATCATCCACCATGACCAAGTAGGCTTCATCTCAGTCATGCAGGTGCAATTCAATGCATGTAAAACCATCAATGTAACCCACCATACAGACAAGCTCAAGGATAAAACCACACGATCATCTCCTTAGATGATGAAAAACCATTTGACAAAATCCAACACCCATTCATGTTTAAAGCCTTGGTGATATCAGTGATACAAGGCACATGCATAAACATAATAAAGGCAATATACAGCAAGCCTATAGGCAGCACCAAACTAAATGGAGAGACACTTAAATCAATCCCACTGAAATAAAGGACAAGATAAGGCTTCCCACTCTCTCCACATCTTTTCAACATAGTACTTGAAGTCCTACTTAGAACAATAAGACAACTGAAAGAGATAGAGGTGATAAAAATAAGGAAGGAGGAAGTCAAAGTATCACTATTTGCCAATGATATGAGAGTATATATGAGTGACCCTAAAAATTTTACCAGAGAATTCCTTCAGCTGATAAACACCTTTAGCAAAGTGGTTGGATACAAAATTAACTCAAAAAATCAGTAGCCCACCTGTATACAAAAGACAAAAGTGTTGAAAAAGAAATTAGGGAAACAACACCCTTCACAATAGGCACAAAATAATATAAAGTACCTTGGAGAAAAACATAAATAACATAAAATACCAAGGAAATGAAAAACTTGTATGAAAAAAACTTCAGTCTCTGAAGAAAGAAACAAAAGGTGTTGGTCCAAGTAGAAGTCTACATGTATAAAAACGCACAAACAGATACATATTTATCACCCTGCACAAAACTAAAGTACAAGTGGATCAAAACCTCAACATAAAACTAAACACACTAAATCGGTTAGAAGAAAAAGTGGAGAAGAGCCTAGAACTCATTCACACAGGAGACTACTTCCTGAACATTACACTAAGAACAGAGGCTCTGAAATCAACAATCAATAAATGGGACCTCATGAAATTTAAGAACTTCTGTAAAGCAAAGCACACTGTCATCAGAACAAAACGACAGCCTTCAGACAGGGAAAGGATCTTCACCAACCCTATATCTGACAAAGGTCTAATATGCAGAATATATAAAGAGCGAAAGAAGTTAAACAGCAACAAATCAAGTAATCCAGTTAAAAAAGGGGTACAGAGGTAAACCGAAAATTCTCAGTAGGAGAATATAGAATGGCAGAGAAACACTTAAAGAAATGCTCAACACCCTTAGTCATCAGGAAAATGCAAATCAAAATGACCCTGAGATTTCACCTTACATCCATCAGAATGGCTAAGATCAAAAATTCAAGTGACAATGCATGCTGGAGAGGATGTGGAAAAAATTTAAACTTGTACAACCACTTTGGAAATCAATCTGGCACTTTCTCAGACAATTAGGAACAGTGCTTCTTCAAGATCCAAATATGCTCAAGTACACAACAAAGACATTTTCTCAGCAGCTTTATTAGTAATAGCCAGAACCTGCAAACAACACAGATGCCCCTCAGTTGAGGAATGGATACAGAAATTGTGGTACATTTACACAATGGAATACTACTCAGCAATTAAAAACAAGGAAATCATGAAATTTGCAGGCAAATGGTGGGTTCTAGAAAAGATCAGCCTGAGTGAGGTTTCCCAAGAGCAAAAAGACACACACTTATAAGTGGACAGTAGACATATAATATAAGATAATCATACAAAAATTTGGACACCTAAAGAAGCTCAGCAGGAAGGAGGACCCTGAGTAAGATGATCAATCCTCACTCAGAAAGACAAATGGGATGGATATTGGAAGAGGGAGAAAACAGGAAACAGGACAGGAGCCTACCACAGAGAGCTTCTGAAAGAGACTACCCAGCAGTGTATCAAAGCAGATGCTGAAACTCATAACCAAACTTTGGGCAGAGTACAAGGAATCTTAAGAAAGGAATGGGAGATAGTAAGACCTGGAGGGGACAGGAGCTCCACAAGGAGAGCAACAGAACCAAAAAATCTGGGCACAGGGGTCTTTTGTAAGACTGATACTCCAACCAAGGACCATTCATGGATATAACCTAGAACCCTGGCTCAGATATAACCCATGACAGCTCAGTATCCAACTGGGTACCCTAGGAAGGGGAACAGGGATTGTCTCTGAGATGAACTCAGTGGCTGCCTCTTTGATCACCTACCTCTGAGGGGGGGACCAGCCTTGTCAGGACACAGAAGAGGACAATGCAACCAATCCTGATGAGACCTGATAAGCTAGTGTCAGATGAAAGGGAAGGAGGACCTCCCCTATCAGTGGAGTTGGAGAGAGGCATGGGATAAAATTAGGGAGGGAGAGTGGGATTGGGAGGGAATGAGTGAGGTGGCTACAGCTGGGCTACAAGTGAATATACCATAATTTTCATATATAAAATAAAAATTTAATTAAAATAAAAAGAAATTGAAGAAGATATCAGAAGATGGAAAGATTTCTCATGCTCATGAATTGGTAGGATTAACATAGTGAAAATGGCCATCTGTCCAAAAGCAATCTACAGATACACTGCAATACCATCAAAATACCAACATAATTCTTTATGGAACTTGAAAGAACAATTCTCAACTTCATATGGAAAAACAAATAATCCAGAATACCTAAAACAACTCTGTACAATAAAAGAACATTTGGAGGTATATCTGTCCCTGATCTCAAGCTGTACTATAGATCAACATTAATAAAAATGGCATAGTGCTGGCAAAGAAACAGACTACAGTATCAATGGAATTGAATTGAAGTCCCAGAAATAAACCCACACACCTACAGACACATGATTTTTGACAAAGAAGCCAAAGCCATTCAAAGGAAAAAAGACAGCATCTTCAACAAATGTTGTTGGTTTAACTGGATGTCTACACATAGAAAAATTCAAATAAATCCATACTTATCACCCTGCACAAAAGTAAAGTCCATGTTGATCAAAGACCTTAAACGTTAAAACCAGACACACTGAATCTGTTGGAAGAAAAAGTGGGGAAGAGCCTTGACCGCATTGGCACAGAAGACAGCTTCTTGAACAGAACACCAACCCCTCAGGCTCTAAGATTGACAATCAGTAAATGGGACCTCATGAAACTGAAAAGTTTTTGTAAATCAAACAATATGGTCAACAGAACAAAATGACAGCCTATATGTCCAACCCTACTTCAGACAGAGGGCTAATATCTAGAATATATGAAGAGCTCAAGAAATTAAATACCAAAAACAACCCCACAAAAATCAATTAAAAATGGAATACAGAGCTAAATAGACAAGTCTGAACAGAGGAATATCGAGGCACAGAAGCACTTTAAAGAAGTGCTCAACATCCTTTGTCATCAGGGAAATGTAAATCAAAACTACTCTGACATTCCACCTCATACCCATCAGAATGGCTAAATTAAAAAACTCAAGTGACAACACATGTTGGATAGGATGTGAAGAAAGGGGAATCCTCCTCTATTGTTGATGGGAATGTAACCTTGTACAACCACTTTGGAAATCAATCTTGTTTTTCCTCAGAAAACTAGGAATAGTGCTACCTCAAGACCCAGTTATGCCACTCCTGCGCATATATCTGAAAGATGCTCAACCATGCAGCAAGGACATTTGTTCCACTATGTTCATAGTAGTTTTATTTGTAATAGCCAGAATCTGTAAACAACCCAGATATCCCTCAGCTGAGGAATGGATACAAAATTGTAGTAGATTTACACAATGGAATACTACTCAGAAATTAAAAGCAAGGAAATCATGATATTTTTAGGCAAATGGTGGGAACTAGAAAAGATCATCCCGAGTGAAGTAACCCAGAAGCAGACAAACATACATGGTATATATTCATTTATAAGTGGATATTAGTCATATAATATAGGATAAACATACTAAAATCTGTACAGCTAAAGAAGCTAGAAAACAGGAGGACACTTGGAAAAATTCTTTATTCTTTTTCAGAAGGGAAAGCAGGATAGATACCAGAAGGTGTAAAAGAGAGGGAACAGGATGAAAGTCTACCACTAATGTCCACTAAACTCTTCACCCATCAGTGGATTGAATCAGAGGCAGAGACTCACAGACAAAGTTTGGACAGAGCCCAGGGAGTCTTATGGAAGAAAGATGAGATAGAAGGACCTGGAGGGGACAGGAGCCCCATAAGGAGACCAACAATGTCAAAAAACGCTGATCCCAGTGGGTACTGCAGAGACTGCAAAGACCATGCATGGGAGGACTTATACCCTCCTGCTCAGATGTAGCCCAGACACAGCTCAGTCTCCATGTGGGTTCCCTAGTAAGAGGAGAAGAGACAATCTCTTACATGAATTTGGTTTTCTGATCCTTTATCACTTATCCCTGTTGGGATGACCTAGTGAATCCACAGAGGAAGAGGATCTGGGCAGTCCTGATGGGACCTGATAGGCTATGGTCAGATGGTATGGGAAGAGGACTTTCCCTATCAGTGGACTAGAGAAGATGGATAGGTGAGGAAGAGGCAGGGAGGGTGGGACTGGTAGGCAATGAGGGAGGGGGCTACAATTGGGATACAAAATGAATAAATTATATAATAATAATAATAATAATAATAATAATAATAATAATAATGACAACTAGCATCAAAAAAGGAAAAGAAAAAGCATTACATCCAAATCTCTTGGAGCCATTTTGTCAATTAAGGCTTCCTGTTTCTGATATCTCCAGTTTGTGCGTCAAGTTGACATAAGACTGTCCAGCACAATTGATCTTTTGTCAACTTCACACACAGAGAGAGATTTTTAAAAGGTTATTAAGCCATACTTTCACCTTTTTATCATCCCCTAGATCTCACAGTAAAAACATAAATACGTTTAAAAATCCCACAGTCTTCATAAATTCAAGCACATTTAAAATTAAGTCTATCCAATCTCTCTAAAAATTTCAAATCTCTTAAAACTTCAAAGTGTTTCAGCTGTTGGTTCCTGTAGAAATCAAAAGAAAACCAAAATATCTGAGCCCAGGGGTCTTTTCTAATACTGATAATCTAACCAAGGACCATGCATGGAGATAACCTAGAACTCCTGCACAGATGTAGCCCATGGCAGCCTAATATCCAAGTGGCTACCCTAGAAAGGAGAACAGGTGCTGTCTCTGACATGAACTCAGTGGCTGGATCTGTGATCATCAACCCATGAAGTGAGGGAAGAAGCCTTACCAGGCCATAGAGGAAAACTATGCAGCCAGTCCTGATGAGACTTGATAGGCTAGAGTCCGGTGGAAGGGGAGGAGGACCTCCCCTATCAGTGGAATAACGGAAGGGCATGGGTTGAGAAGAGGGAGGGAGGGTGGAGATGGGAGGAGATGAAGGAGGGGATACAGCTGGCATATAAAGTGAATAAATTGTAATAAATTTAAAAATAAATTAAAAAGAAAAGTAAAGTAAATACCTTCTTCAAGAAGGAAGAACCAGGGCACAATTACAGTTTGAACCAAGCAAAACAAAACTCTAATAGCATAATAGCTCAGTGTCCAATCACTCAGAATCACTTGGCTCCTCCAAGGAGCTTGATTCACTTCTCCAGTTTTGTCCTCTGCAGCATAGATGGCTTGTGTTCTAAGCTCTGGTTGTCTCCACTCCACTGCTCCTGCTGTTCTTGGTGGTCATGCCCTGGTACTGGCATCTCCAAAGCACTAGGGTCTTCTGCTGCAACTGAGCTGCACTTTCACCAATAGTCTCTCATAGGCTCTTCTCAACCAATGCCAAATTCTCAACTCCAGCCAAGCAGCACTGAGTAGCCAAGCAACTCAAAGATTTTATTTTAATAGTTCTAATATCTTCTTAATCACATCTTATTTTCTAACCCCATCTAATCAGAATGTCAAAATCTTAAATCAAAACATCAAACAGCCTAATAGAGTCTTTAAATTTTTCTCTAAAACTTCACAAGCCAGGCCTCCATCCTCTTGCATTGCACACAGCATTCTTAGCTTCCAAGCTCCTACAGAACATCCCACTGAACTCTCAACACTCAGTGGCTTTTCTATCTTAACATTCCAAATTCTTCCACAGACCTCCCCCAAAAACATGGTCAGGTCTGTCACAGCAATGCCTACTATGCTGGTACCAACTTGTCTTAGGTTTGCTATTGCTGTGATGAAACACCATGATCAAAAAGCAAGTTGGGTAGGAAGTGTGTGTATCTCTAGTTTGTGTGTCAAGTTAACATAAGACTAACCACCACAGACATAGAAGCATACCCAGGTGTTTTAGAGAAAATTACAAGCATAATCAATAGTGAGAAATATAAGAACATATCCCCATAATTATTCCAATAATGTGGAAAGGATAGTATTCATAGTTACTGAGATTTTTTTCTCTGCCTCAATCAGCATACCTGCCATTCTAGGCTAACACCCAACTTTACAATGCCATAAAACAACAACAAACTGCTTCACTTTCACTATTTTTATAAAGGTTTTCATTAGTAGATTTATTTTTATCAGTGAGATTATTTAAATTGTTTTATTATAGCATTCCATATGCAAAAAATACATAGAAACCTGTAGACTTATTCACAAAGTTCACTTAAACTGTAATATGGGAAATTATACTGAGCTGTAGAATTTGGATAATTCGTTTAATTCTAACAGAGGAAATAATTTAAAAGTTGGTAAAGAATCCAATGTTATGACTCAGAGACATAGAAGAACAAATAAAAACAGCTAGATACTGTAAAAGACAAAAAGAAATGGAAAGAAGCCTTAGAGTGCAGAGGTTAGTTTTGTAGCCTGAGGGTGTACTGAAGATGGCCCCATACTATGTAGCTAGAGCTTTGACAAAAAAAAAAAAGCCTGACACATCTGCTCTAAAGACCCTTAGAACATAGTTCAGAAAACCCAAGGGAACTGAAAACTGAAGTAACACTAAAAAGCAAAGATAGGAAGAGTTCACCAAATTTCCTTTATAAATTTTCAATTTGATGGCTAACCTCTGAAACACAAATTAACACAGTTCAATCAAAACAAAATGAAACTTTAAATGTTGCTACATCAAGATATTTAGACTTGTCTGAGACCAATACACAAGGTGTCTGACTAAAAACAAAAACAACAACAAAAAAACAAAGTCATATCAGAATCAGCTTTTTTTTTTTTTAATTGTAGTCCAGGTTGACTTTGGAGTCACAGAGATCCTCCTGCCTGTCCCTCCCTAGTGCTGGGATTAAAGGTGTATGTCAATGTGCCCAGCCTCCAAAACATTTCTATCTTAATATCAGATGATGTTTATAGGGATACCATGACAATTACTCTATACTTATGGTAAAAATCTGCATTTCTGAAACTATTCATTATTCCCATTTTCTTTCTTCTTCCAATCCTGTATTATTGTCATTTTCATTTAAACCTCATTTCTCTTTAAGGGCAGTTTTTTTTAACTTCTATTAGGTCAAGAAGTCTCTTAATTTACACAGGAAAAGAAAAAAAAGTTGATTAAGAAGTTTAAAAATCAAGAATGCACATATGTCACAAGAATCTTGGAGAAAGGGAACACAATTTGTAGTCCCGGTCTCAATAGATTAAAGCTCTTAAATGAGTACTCATTTTCTGGAAACACTGGGAAATAACAAAACATGTATTCAACTGTCACAACATTGTGACATTCTTCAAGCAAGTCTGGTTGTATAAATGGATGTTACAAAGATGATGTACTAGGACTTATTGTTTTCTAACATTTTATTGGACTTGCTTTTTTATTCTCGTAGTAGAATGTGATAAATATTCTAACAGATTTAGACCTTTTACCTTTCTTTTCTTCTTTTTTCCAAACATTCAATGGCTGCCCAGAAGTTAAAAAGAAAAGCTGAAAAACACGCCAATGTTAGAAAACAAGACTCTCTCTTTTTTTTTTTTTTTTGCAGTTTTGAAAGATGGCATTCATTAATAACATGACCCCTCTCTGTTTCTTTCCATTTTCTCTTTCCACTGCTGTTTTTGCATGTTCACAACAGATCTTTGCATGCCTTCTTAGATTATTTCTCACAGTTCTCAGAACAAAGAATAATTGTGCCCCAAGGGCTAATGGAACAATGACAGTTGTGCTTCTTTTGATTTAAAAGTGCATCATTGTTTCTACTTTGTGCATTTGCTGCCTTTCTGATTTCCTTCCAGAGTTTCTTATATGAAATGTTTGCTCCAGAGTTACTGAAATACACATTGTAAAGAAGAGATTTTTTTTTTTTTATCTCATCAGTACAGGTACAAAATACAAGTCGTTCAACAATTCTGTGATGAAACATATTAAACATACAATGCTATTTACAGTATCCATGGAATATTTGGTCAAAGGTCTATATTTAAAGATTTACCTGAAAGGTTCACAAGATTCAATGCACAAGATTATAACTGAATATAGTAGGGTGACACCGCCAGATCACAAAGAGAATGTTGAATAATTTGTGTATAGACCTTCGTGTCTCTGTTTCTGTCTATCCCTCTCTCTAAGACATCATACAGCATGATATAAACTTCCATCACCCACAAATACTTGGCAGTCTTTGCAAGGTTATTCTGCTCCTGGAATCCTAGTATAAACAATACCCAGGATTTTTACTTATAGTTGTCCATGTACATGTTCTCTATTTGTCATATACCAAAATACCAAACTCCCAAAAGACAAGCAAGATTTCAGTATTAAGAACAATGCTTGATACTGATGAGATGTCTCAATATGTAAAGGCAACTTCCTGATGAGTTTGCTGTAACGAGGTATCAATTTCTGAAACACACATGATAAAAATTCCTGTAAGTTACCCTCTGACCTCCACATGTAAGCTCTGGCATATATATCCCATTCCAAACTCTTCCCACAGAAATAAATAAATGTAATAAAAGATTTAAAAAGAACTGTTTATCTCCATGCATTGTCCTTGGTTGGAGTATCAGTCTCATAAAGGAGCCCTGGGCTCAAATTTTATGGTTCTGTTGCTTTCCTTGTGGAATCCTGCCCCACTCCCAGGTCTCTCTCTCTCTCCTTGCTTTCATATGATTCCCTTAACTCTGCCAGAGGTTTGGATATGAGTCTCAGCATCTTTGATACCCTGTTGGGTAGAGTCTTCCAGAGGCCATCTGTGGTAGGCTTCTGTCCAGTTCCCTGTTTTCTCCTACTTCCAATGTCTATCCCATTTGCCTTTCTGAATAAGGATTGAGTATCTTATCCAGGGTCCTCCTTCTTGCTTAGCTTCTTTAGGTGTACAGATTTTAGTATGTTTATCCTATATTATATGTTTAATATCCACTTATAAGTTAGTATATGCCATGTGTGTCTTTCTGCTCTGGATATCTCACTCAGGATGACCTTTTCTAGTTCCCACCATTTGCCTTCAAATGTCATAATTTCCTTGTTTTTAATTGTTGAGTAGTATTCCATTGTGTAAATGCACTACAATTTCTAATTCTATTCCTCAGTTGAAGGACATCTGGGTTCTTTTCAGATTCTGGCTATTACAGAGATAACCTAGAACGCCTGCACAGATGTAACCCATGGCACTTCAGTCTCCAAGTGGGTTCCTTAGTAAGCAGAACAGGGACTGTCTCTGATATGAACTCAGTGACTGGCTTTTTTTTTTTTATTAACTTCCCCTGATGGGGGTGGGCAACCTTACCAGGCCACAGAGGAAGACAGTGCAGCCAGTCCTTATGAGACCTAATAGGCTAGGGTCAGATGGAAGGTTAGGAAGTCCTCCCCTATCAGTGGACTGAAGGAAAGGCATAGGAGGAGAAAATGGAAAGAGGGAGAGATTGAGAGGGGGTGAGGAAGGGGGCTACAGCTGGGATACAAAGTGAATAAATTGTAATAAATGAAAAATAAATATATATACATCAGAAAAAAGCATTGTTTATACATATTAGGTACAGTGAGCCACTTGATTTTGACAAAGCAGCCAAAATCATACAATGAAAAAAAAAAAAAAACATCTTTAACAAATGGTACTGGTTTAACTGGATATCTACACATACAAGAATGTAAATAGATCCATATTCATCACCTGTCACAAAATTCATGTCCAAGTGGATCAAAGATCTCAACATAAAACCAGATACACTAAGTCTCATAGAAGAGAAAGTGAGGAATAGCCTTGAACTCATTTGCACAGGGACAGCTTTCTGAACAGAGTATCAACAGCTAAGGCTTTAAGGTCAACATTTAATAAATGGGACCTCATGAAACTTGAAAATCTTCTGTAAGGCAAAAGACACCACAGATAAGATGAAAAGGCAACCAAAAGAATGGGAAAAGATCTTCACTAATTCTACATTTGAAAGAGGCTCATATGCAAAACATATAAAGAACTCAAAAATTAAATACCATCAAATCAAATAACCCAATTTAAAATGGGGTATATAAAGGCTGATCAAGATGAGTCTTCTCTATATGCATCCATGTTGACAGCCCAGGACATCGTCCAGAGGTCCAAGGAGCTAGGCATCACTACTCTGCAATCAAACTCCAGGCCACAGGAGGAAACAGAGCCAAGACCTCGGACCTCAGAGCTCTTGTTTGCTCAGCGATGAAGATTGGGTGGATTGAGGATGTCACTCCCATTCCCTCTGACAGCACTCAAAGGAAAGGAGGTCATTGTGGTAGCCATCTGTAAACAAGACTTCTCAAATTATTTTTTTGTTAATAAATGTTTTGTGTAAGCTAAAACAAAAAGGGGTATATAGCTAAACAGAGATTTCTCAAAATAGGAATCTGAAATGGCTGTGGAACACTTAGAGAAATGTTTAATATCCTTAGTCATCAGGGAAATGCAAATCAAAATGACCCTGAGATACCATCTTACACTTGTCAGGTTAGCTATGACCAAAAATTCAAGTGAGAGTTCATGCTGTCTAGCATATGGAACAAGGGTTAACATTCTTCCATTGCTGGTGGGAATGGGAGTGCAAACTTTTACAACCATGTTGGAAATGAGTCTGGATTTTTCTCAGAAAATTGGAAATAGTTCTACCTCAAGACTACTGGTATATCTAAAAGATGCTCCACCATACCACAAAGACACTTGCTCAACTATGTTTATAACAGCTTTATTCATAAGACAGAAACTGGAAACAACTGAGATACTCCACAGAATGGATAAAGAAATGTGGCATATTTACACAATGGAATACTACTCAGCAATTAAAAATAAGGATTTCTTGAAATTTTCAGGAAAATGGGTGAGTGCTTACTGAGTGAGGTAACCCAAACCCTAAAAGACCTGCATGGTATATACTTACTTATAAGTGAATATTAGCCATCAAGTAGAGGATAACAATCCACAGACCCAAAGAAGCTAAGTTACAAGAAGAGCCCAAGAAGGATACTCGAATCTAATGCAGAAGTGGAAATAAAATAGACCTCTGAAGTAGATGGAGGGAAGAAGATGGGTGAGAGACAGGGAGGGGAGGGACGGGGGAGAGATGAAGCTTAGGAGTAGGGAGAACAGGGGAGAGAGAGCCAGATGAGAGGATGGAAAGTAGAGGTAAAGGGGTCATCTCTGGGACTTGCCAGAGATCTGGGGTAGGGGAGGTCCAAGGAAGTCTATGTGCTACCCTAACTGAGTCTCCTCGCAGTTTAGCATGAAGTGACTTCCAGTGGAGGAATAAAGACACCAACCTACCCACAAAATCTTTAACCTCAAATTTGTCCTGACTACAAGATGTGTAGGGAGAAAGATGGAGGAAAGTTTGAGGGAATGGCCAACCAAAGACTGGCCTTACTTGAGACCCATCCCATGGGAGAGAAATAATTCCTGACACTATTAATGAGATTCTGCTATACTTCTAGACAGGAGCCCAGCATAACTCCTCTGAGAGGCTTCACCAAGCAGCTGATGGAAACAGATTCAGAGACTCAGAGCCAAGCATTAGGTGGAGCTCAGGGAGTACTATGGAAGAACTGGGGGAATGACTGAGGGAGCCAGAGGCATCAAAGACTCCACAACAAAACCTACCAAGTCAACTAATCTGGGCCCATGGGGGCTCACAGAGACTGAACCACCAACCAGAGAATATGCATGGACTGATCCTAGGCTCCCTGCAAATATGTAGCAGATTCTCCGCTTGGTCTTCATGTGGATCCCTCAACAATTAGAGCAGGATCCCTCTCTGACTCTGATACCTCCCTTTAGATCAAGTTCTCCTCACTGGGCTGCCTTGTTTGGCTTCAGTGGGAGAGAATGTGCCAGAGTGGGGGATGTCCCCCTTCTCTGAGGATAAGAAGAGGGGAGATTTGGGGGGTGATGTGTGTGAAGGGGAATGGGAGAAGAAGAGGGAAGACTTCGGGATGTTAAGTGAATAAATTAATTAACAACTAATGGAGAAAAAAATGTTCTGAAAATATTGGGAGCCTACCTGCCATTTGAGGGGTAACCCTTACAAATACATTTCTTTTTTAAAAAGTAGTGTCTTTATTTCTTCTTTGAAAATTTTATATACTTATGCACTGTATTTTTATATTTTATTTTATTTTTTGAAATTAAATATAATAATATCATTTCCTCTTCCATCCCTCCAATATATTTATTCTATCTTTCATGTATTTTTTCTTTATCCTGGCTTGCTTTCAGAATTCTTGCCCCCTTTTTCTTGAATTGTTGTGATATATTTTATTATTCATATATATGTACAAACATGTATACATTTGTGCATATATATGTATATATACATACATACATACATATATATGAATGATATAGATAACCAGTTAAGGGGCTATTTCTGAAGGGAGATTATTTCTTTCAATTTCAGCATCCTTTAGTTACCTGTAGTTCTTTGTCTAATTCTCTTTCATGTTAGAATGTCTACTGGTGTTGTCCTTGTTTAGGTTTTGTTTAGGTAGTCATGTTGATGAGATTTCATAAGTGTAGCTTCTCTGACATCTCTTGTAGGTGCAAACTACCTATTCTGTAAAACTTTATTACATATTCTTATTTTGGGCTCACCCACCCCTTACCTCTTCATATTTAAACCACACCCCATACACTTAGTTTTTCAAGACAGAATTTCTCTGTGTAGCCTTGGCTGTCCTGAACTCACGTGCAGACCAGGCTGGCCTCAAAGTCACAGAGATCTACCTGTCTCTATCTCCCAGAGTGCTGGTATTATAGGTGTGGGCCACTGTACCTGGCTCCACACTTAAACGTTTAATCCTAAGAAGTGTCCCCACTTCATGCTGCTTGTACTCTATTATTCTGTACATTATATATTTTGTTGTTGTTCCTGGGGTTGGGAGACTGCAGATTATCTTAAGCATTTTGGTTAATCCTTCTGCTACACCCTCGCTTCCTTATCTCTTACTCACTTCATGATGGCTTATTTCTCTATGGTGGCCCCTAGAAAGTGTTTAGTATGAAATGCTTTTCCAGTATTCCCTGTAGAGATTGCCTTGTAGTCATAAATTACTTTAACTTGCTCTTATCACAGAACGTTTTTGTCTTTCCCTCAATTTTATAGATAGCTTCGCTAGGTACATAGTCTGGTTTGACAGATGTAGTCTTTTGGGACTTGGAGTGCATCTTTCTAGTCCCTTCTGGCTTTAAAATTTTCTGTTAAATAAGCAGGTGTTACTTTAATAGGCCTACCTTTATAAGTGACTTGACCTTTCTCTTTTGCAACATTTAATATCAGTTATTATTTTGTGTATCATGGATTGATGCCCTCATTTCATCCAGCCTTTTAGTTAGAGTTTTATTGGTGTGAAGTGACACCACGACAAAGGCAACTCTTTAAATGAAAACATTGCATTGGGGCTGGCTTACAGTTTCAGAGGTTTAGTCCATTAACACCATGGCAGGAAGCATGGCAGAATGCAGGCAGACATGGGTCTGGAAAGGTAGCTAAGAGTTCAACATCTTGATCTACAGGCAGCAGAAGACGACTGTGTACAACTCTGGCCATAGCTTCAGCATATATAAGATCTCAACCCCACCTCCAAAGTGACACACTTTCTCTAACAAGGCCACACCTCTTAACAGTGCCACTCCCAATGGGCCAAGCATTCAAACACATGAGTCCATAGGGGATATACCTAGTCAAACCACCAAAACAGGTTTAATTATAAGTTTTATTTATTTATTTTATGTTACTATTCCTTGTTTTAAAGGAACTTGCTTTGCAATGACTGCTATCAAAATGAATCATTTGTGTATCATGGTAAATGATTGAAATGATTGAATAAAAATAAAATTTGAAGTTTATGGAGGTTATGAGGATCCAAGGCATTGCTTTAAGGTGTGTAAATGCAAATTGTAAAGATCTAAGAAAGTTATTTAAGGTATGTAAAAAATAACAAATGTTTCAGAGTTCTTTTTTTTTTCTTTGCTATTGTTATACTGTATCAGTTGGGTTTCTGATGTTGTGAAGAAACCCCATGCCCCATGACCACAGAAAAGCTTATAAAGAAAAAACATTTCATTGGACTGGCTTGTAGGTAGAGGTTTAGTCCATTATCATTATGGCAGGAGAGGTACCTGAAAGTTTTATATCTTGATATGCAGGCAGCAGAAAGTGATAGTGAGCCACTAGGCCTGGATTGAACTTCTGAGACTGCAAAGTGACACATGTTCCCCAACAATGCCACACCTATTCCAGTAAGGCCATGCTTCTTAATAGTGCCACTCCATATAGACCTATGGAGTCCATTTTTATGTAAACCACAACATCCAGCTATTTATTTTTGTTCTTTTTGAGTGTATTTATATCTTCTTTGAGTTTGGTTGGAGAGAGTGGGCCTAGTCAGAGGAATGGGAATGAAACTTTATGGAAGAGTTGGGCATCCTGGTATAACAGGGAAATGATCTTCTGGAGGATCAGGGCATGAAATCAGGTGATCTGGAAGTGTAAGGAACGAAAATGTTAGCAGCACGTGGAATAGAAGTGTCAGAGTGTCTAGAAAGCCTATGAAGTATGGAAGAGTTTGATTTATCTGATAAAGTAGGCAAGCAAGATATTAGAAGAGTTGAGTAGTCTATAGAGTAGAGAGAAGCGGGACCTACCTAGTGGTGTATGTGTGTTTGTGCTGGAGAGAGAGAGAGAGAGAGAGAGAGAGAGAGAGAGAGAGAGAAAGAGAGAAAGAGAGATGACCTATGAGTTATTATATAGAAGGTCCCCATCCACTATGGCCAGTGCCCATCCCTTGGCAGCTAGTCCTGAGTGGTATAAGAAAGCAAGATGAGCAAGCCATAAGGAGCAAACCATTAAGAGGCATTCCTGTGTTCCTGTAAAGTCTTTGCTTCAATTCCGGCCTCCAGGTTTCTGCCTAAACTTTACGCTCTGACTTTATATCTGTTGTAAGTCAAAATAAACCCATCGAACCCAAGTTGCTTTTGATCATGGGGTTTTTATCCCAGCAATAGAAACCCTAACTAAGACATCATACATGTAACTTTTTCATGTAACTTATCAGCTTTATGAAGAAATATAAGCTGAAAGATCACAATCAAAATATAATTAAAAACACATTCTTCTGCCAATGGTTTAATACTAACCATATTACCAAGATAGTCTATCAGTAAGATACTAGAATTAATTTGAATAATAATATAATTCATGTTTTATCTTACTGAAACCTAAAAGCCTATTATTAGCATGTTTGAGTGTTCACTGTTCACTTTTTAATAGATGAAGCTACAGGATGCTGTTTGCTATTCAGTTTCTACTTTTAGTAAAGATGATTTATACACAAATATAAGTTTGACTTAATTCATTTTCTAAGACATGGTCTTAGTATGTAGCTCTGATTGTCCTGAAACTCACTATGTAGAGCATGCTGGCCTCCAACTGACAGATCCATATGTTTCTGTTTCCCAAATGTTGGGAGTAAAAACATGTGCCACTACTCCAGGCTTTTGATACACTTTTGTAGTTATTTCTCATTTAACATTAAGAACTTAATGCTATTTTAACCTAGTAGTGCATGCTTGTATTCTTAGTACCTCTGGAGTTGGGGTAGGAGGACTAAGAGTTTGAGACAAGCCTGAGCTACAGAGTAAGTTCTAGGCTAGCCTGGGCTGCATTTCAAGAGATCATCTAAAATATAAAAAATAAAAAAGGCATAAAGAAAAGGAAAAAAGAAATAAAGAGAGGAGGGACACGGAGAGAAAAGTTCCAGAGAAATGGATTGATCAGTCAGTAGTTAAGTGCATTTACTTCTCTAGCAGTGGATCTGAGTTCAGGTCCTAGCACTCATGTTGAGCAGCTCACAACCTTCTGTAATTCCGTTCCAAGGAACCACCTTCTTTCTTCCATGGGCACTGACACTCATACCCATGTATTCATAAATGGACACATACAGATGCACACACACACACACACACAAAGAGGAAGAGAATTAAAAATGAAAAAGTTTTTAATTGAAAAAGAAAAGAGTCAGCACTTATATTATATCCCATTAAAAAGCAGGAACAAAATCTGTACACTTAAAGAAGCTAAGCAAGAAGTAGGACCCTGGGTAAAATGAGCAATCCTCATTTAGAAAGGAAAATGGGATAGACATTGGAAGAAGGAGAAAACAGGGAACAGGACAGCAGCCTACCACAGAAAGCCTCTGAAAGACTCTACCCAGCAGGGTATCAAAGCAGATGCTGAGACTCATATACAAACTTTTGGCAGAGTGCAGAGAAGCTTATGAAAGAAAGGGGAAATAGAAAGCCCTGTAGTTGACAGGAGCTCCACAAGGAGAACAACAGAACCGAAAAATCTGGGCCCAGGGGTCTTTTCTGAGACTGTTACTCCAACCAAGTTCCATGCTTAGAGATAATCTAGAACTGTACAGATGTATCTCATGGCAGCTCAGTGTCCAAGTTGCTACCCTAGTAAGAAGAACAGGGACTGTCTCTGACATGAACTCAGTGGCTGGCTCTTTGTTCACCTCCCCTTGAGGTGTGTAAGGGGGAGGCAGCCTTAACAGGCCACAGAAGGAGACAATGCAGCTAGTCCCGATGAGACCTGATAGGCTAGGGTCAGATTAAAGGGAAGGAGGACCTCCCCTATCAGTGTATTAGGCGAGGGGCATGGGTAGAGAAGAGGGAGAGAGGGTGGATTGGGAGGGGATGAAGGAGGGGATACAGCTTGGATATAAAGTAAATAAATTGTAATAAAAATTAAATGCTGGGGGAAAAATAGGAAGAAAACCCTCAAAGGAGATAGAGGATGACTTAGAGTGCTAGAATAAATAAATCATGGCTAGTAGAATAGCAGCCATCCTATCATCTGCGTGACAGTCCAAAACACATGTTTCAGAAGGAAAGAAAGAACGGAAACTTAAAAAAAATGAAATCCAATCCAGAGTCTATTCTAGAGGGTTCAGTGTGATTTTGAGAGTGTTGGTCTGTCCATGTAGAGTACATGCAAGTGCAGAGAATTGGAACCACAACTTAAACCAAGAAGGGATCTTCAGAAAAATCTGACTCTACTCTCAGTCTCTCAGTACTAGATAATTTCAGGAGAAGGGGGGAAAGAAAGGGACAGAGAAGAAGAGGAGCATGCTGGAGGAGGCCAGAAAAGGCATTAGATCTGATGTTAAAGATGATTATGAGCTGTCATGTGGGTGCTGGGAAGTGAAGCATGGTCCTATTCTCTGCTAAAGCAAAAAGTATGGAGGCTAAAGAGGAGACTCAGCAGATAAGAGCACTTGCTGCTCTTGCAGAGACCCTGTGCCCATATAGTGTTTATATTGTTCTATAACTCCAGTTCCAGGGGAAACTGACAGTTTCTTCTGACCTCTGTGGGCATTACAGGTGTCACACATATACGAAGGCAAAACACTGGTACATATCTTGTAATCTCTATAGGCAAAAGTCCCCCTATGCACAAGCCATGCTTAAAATTCTGGGCAAGGTTCAAGGGACTATTGTCTGAGTTCTGATCTGAACAATACCTTTACTAAGAAGTAAAAATGACAAGTCAGCACCATATAATGTTTTATATACTGGAAACTCAATAAACTTCCAGAATAACAACTGTATTAGCAGGTGCTTAAAAGTGCTAGTGGACTTGGGGAGTGGCATGCATGCAGAAAGGGGAGGGAGGGTGGGATCAGCAGGGGGGGAGGGAGGGGCTTATGGGGGGATACAAAATGAATAAAGTGTAATTAATAAAAAATTAAAAAAAGACAGAAATAAAAGAAAATTTCGAAAAAAAAAGAAAAAAAGTGCTAGAATCTTATACTTATTTTGAAGGTGTTCACCTCTAATTCCAGCACTTGGAATGTGGAAACAGGGGCATCAGAAGTTCAAGGGCACCTTATACTTAGGGAGTTAAAGGCCAGATTGGCATACAGGGGACAGTGACTCAAACAAACAACAAAGTAGCAAATGTGCTTGGTAGGTCTAAGGCATTCCAGTGGAAAGCTTACAGTACTCCCTAAAGATTGAAAGATACTTTGATAGGATACTCACTGCCTGGCACTTGAACTACATCCTCTGATGTAAGGCAAACAGCATGAAGACCAACACACAAAGCTTAATTTTACAATGTCTGTGCTACATGAAAAGATACTAACTCAAATAATGAAAGAAGGAAAAGCATGAGATCATAAAGATGGTCTTTTCACTTGTGTTCAGGCAAATGATAAGGTAAAGAAAGTCTTACCTAGACCTACATGAGTGACCACAGACAGTCTGATCTGCATAGCTGGGACTGAGCACATAGACACATACTGTACCTGCACTCAGATGATTGACAACACAGTAACCAATACTATTTGGTATCTAATTTTAATTTTGTCAGTTTTATTTTCTGTCTCTCTTTCTTTGTCTCTGTCTCTCTCTTTCTCTCTCCTTCCCTCTCTCCCTCCCTCCCCTCCTTCCTCCTCTTTCCTTTGTCTCCCAGCAAAGGGCACAGGATGGCCTGGACTTAGAGTTATCCTCTAAGTCAGCCCTCTGTGTGCTGTGATTACTGCATTTTTGTATGATTGTTTGACTGCAATTTTTACCCCACATTTTTCTCATTCTGTTTTTCATTGGAACTCCTTTCTTATTCCCCATTCTCTTTACTTTTCTCTTTTATGTTTCTCTAATCCTTTAGTAATACTTATCATTCTTACTTGATTTATTTTTTTTCACTTCCTACCCAAAGAAATTATACTACATTTTACATTTTCCCTTCATTTTTGGGAATCTCATACATATGAGTAAATCTACTCCATATTTCCCCACTCATTTTTTTCCCCCCAAATACTCCCAGTACCACATCCCCTCCCAATTTCATGTCCTTTGTTGATTGTTTGTTTGGTAAATCACTATGTCCAATTAGTACTGATAATCTATGTCTGGGTGAGGGACACTGGGGTTTCCAGTGTCCACATCTTCAAAAAGAATGTGTCCTCTCTCTCAGCAGCTATTAACAGCTAGTATTTCCTCAGTAAAGCATGGGAACTAACATCACCTTCCCGACCTGTTGTTAATATTTAATATTGATTTACCTTTTAGTTAAACATAGATTATTCCAAACCCAAATGAAAACACAAAGACTAGGATTTATTTAATTAACCTAGAACACAATACTGGGCAATAGTTACTCCATACTAAAGATCCAAGCCCACATAGTTTCCTACCATTCAGATTCACCCATTATACTTGCTTTTAGTCATATCTTAGGTCCTGTTCATCTCTCCTTGTGGTTCCAAGTTCTCTTCCCCTGATTTCTTCTTTTTGACTGCCCCCACTCGCTTCCTTCTCCTCTCTGGACCAGGGTGTATTCTCTCCTTTGCTCAGCATTGACTGCTTGTTTTATTGACAATACAGAGAACAAATGGTGGCATGTTTACACAAACTTGAGACAAGTGATGCTTAGAATAAACATCACAATGCAATGTCCAGATTGAAACCAGACAGTGGGGAGAGAGAAATCAGCATTTGAATGAACAAGGGTAAATTGTATCATTCCACAAGAACATCATACCACCATTTCCACCTTTAACTCAAATAAAAGGCTCCTTTTCTTTCAATACAATAATAATTATAAAAGTTATGAAAACTGTTAGGTAAAATTTACGTGTGCAATGCCAGTCCATGTGTATTTTGCAACTTAGCAGAAAGTATTTGATTATCCTATCTTTACAAGTTTACACTTCGGGGGTGGCAAAATGGCGGCGCCAGGAGAACACTGTGTCTGAGAAGCAGCGACCAGGAGACTGAACTCTGGGCCCTAAAACTACAGCGATCGTGTTTCCCAGGTAAGGGGAGGCTCCCACAGTGTGGGAATTGGTCTGGTCCACTCTCAGGCCGTATAGCCAGAACCCGGAAGAGATCCTGGGTAACGAGGGCTTTGGGTCTCCAGGCGGGAGCTGCAAGCCTGCGTGTCCCGATCACTTTCCCAGGCTGATTGGTGGGCACAAGGGTTCCAGAGACTGAGAGTCCCAGTCGCAAAAAACCTCACGGGGAAGGAAAGTTGCCAGACTGGTCAAGGGTCACCCAGTCTTTCCCTGGAAGGTCTCGCTGACCTCTGGTACCCACCACCATCACAACTGAGCTCCCACCACACATGAAGAGCAGCTGCGTGCCCAGCTCAAAATCCCTACTCCCTCTTCGGAGGAGGCAGGAGGCGGCCAGCAGAATCTGCCACAGACCACATTGTCTGTACCCAAACCCGAGATCTGGGCTGAGAAAACCCAATCCTTTCGGGCACTCCCCCAAATGCTGCCATAACCCTGCTGCAGAGGAGCTCAAAGATAAAGAGGCGCACAGCAGCTTCACAGTGCTGGGACCCCAGTGCTGCCGGCTGCTCCTAGAAAACAAACTTCAGCTCGGGATCTGGGACTGTGGTCATTCAACACATCCTGAGACTCTTCTGTGTCCAGCACAATAAGGTCTAGCACCAAGTCCTATCACCAGCGGCCCCCAACCCCTGGCAGAGAAACCCCGGCTCAGGATCGGGACTGAAAAGTCCCAACCACTTCTGGCACCCCCCTGAGAGCACCACCATAAGCTTGCCCTAGCGGAGGGAAAGGTCAGAGGGGAAGGACAGAGAGGCAGCCTGCCAAAAGACACAGCACCCCCTCTCCAGCTCACCCAGCGGCCCCTGGCAGAGAAACCCAAGCTCTGGATATGAGGACACTCAACCATACCTGGTACTCTCTCAGGATCAGCAAACATAGGTTCTACTGCCAGGCTGCTTCTGGCAGAGAGATCTGGGCCCAGGATCTGGGATTGAGAACACTCAACCTAACTCCCGCGCTACCCCGGGACCAGTCAACATAACCCCTCCTGGCAGAGGGAAAGGACAGAGAGGCAGCACACAGGAAAGGTGGACACCAAGTCCTGCGGCCACAGTGTCACAGAGCTGACTGTTAGCCTACCCACGCATTTCTCACAGCAGGACCAAATCAGAGAGTAGTGAGCAAGGGGAACCCCTGTGCATTCCAACTGGTCCTGCAAGAGAGTGAGTGAGCCTTCTAGGGAGACTTTGCCCCAGACCCAGGGCCTCTCCACAGAAGCAACCAGATGGAATCCCTGCTACCCACACCCCTAGTGTGGGCATCATAGGGATTCTTGGGATAGCGACCCCAACGTTGAAGCCTCTGCCTTGAGGGTCCACCAGTGTAATCCAGGCAAACAATCCCTGGATCTCAGACAGAACTGCATAATAGTGGCCTGCAGGCCACTGCAATAGTCAAAGAATCTGCACATGCACACTGCGCCTGCTAAAAGTGCATGCGAATAGCGCCAGCGTCACATTCCTTACTTAGGCAAAACTGAAAACACAACGTACACTCCCAAACCAGTGAACCTTTCTCATCTTCCTGAAAAAACAGTCCAGAAAACAGAAAGAGATGATCATAGCCCAAACTATAAACTCAAGGAGCAAACAGTGAGGGTTATAAATAACCAGATGGCTAGAGGCAGATGTAAGAACAAACCCAACAAAAATCAGGACATAATGAACTCACCAGCAACCCCACAAACCAATAGACACTTCAATTCACTAGATATACAAAAAAACGACCTCAAAACTATGTTTCTCCAGCTATTAGAGGCCCCTAAAGATGAAATGAAAAAAAGCCCTCAGAGAAATAGACAAAGAAATCGAGACGAACCAAGAGGAAACAAATCGAGCTCTCAGAGAAATGACCACAAAAATTGAGGCAAACAAAGATAAAATGAACAAAGCTCTCAAAGAAATATCCACACAAATGAAGGCAAATAAAGAAGAAATAAACAAAGCTCTCATAGAAATATAGGCAATTATAGCCAAAGAAGTAGAGGCACAAGTAGTGATACATAGAGAGGAAACAGACAAAAAAATAGAAGCTGTCATTGAAAAGCAGGACTCCACATTCAAACAGATGAAGGAAATGGTACAAGACATGAAAACAGAATTAGAATCAATAAAGAAAACACAAATAGAGAAAAACCAGGAGCTGGAGAACATAGAGAAAAGATCGGGAACTACAAAGGTAAGCATCACCAACAGAATACAAGAGATGAAAGAAAGAATCTCAGGAGCTGAAGATACACTTGCGGAAATTGACATGTCTCTCAAAGAAAAAATAAAATCAGAAAAGTTCCAAACACAAAACATCCAAGAAATCAAGGACACCATGAAAAGACAAAACCTAAGAATAATAGGAATAGAAGAAAAAGAAGACATCAGGCTCAAAGGTCCAGAAAATATTTTCAAGAAAATTACAGAAGAAAACTTTCCCAACTTAAAGAAGGAGATGGCCATAAATATACAAGAGGCCTACAGAACACCAAGTAGACTAGACCAGAAAAGAAATTCTTCACGTGACATCATAGTCAAAACACTGAACCTACAGAACAAAGAAAAAATTCTAAAATCAGCAAGGAAAAAATGCCAAGTAACATATGAAGGTAGACCTATCAGAATCACACCAGATTTCTCAACAGAAATTATGAAAGCCAGAAGGGCCTGGACAGAAATCATACAGTCCTTAAGGGACCACAGATTCCAACCCAGACTACTATACCCAGCAAAACTTTCAATCAACATAGACGGAGAATTCAAAATATTCCATGACAAAACCAAATTTAAACAATATCTACATAGTAACCCAGCTCTACAGAAGTTACTAGAAGGAAAACTCCAAACAAAAGAAAACAACTACATCTAAGGAAACAGAGGAAATAGATAACTACACAACAAAAAAACCAAAAGAATACAAGCAATGAAACTCAATGACACCACCAACCCCACATCAAAAGTAAGTAACAATTGTTGGTCACTAGTATCTATCAACATCAACAGACTCAACTCCCCAATAAAAAGACACAGATTTCTCGACAGAGGAATATCGAATGGCAGAGAAACACTTAAAGAAATGCGCATCCTCATTAGCCATCAGGGAAATGCAAATCAAAATGACCCTGAGATATCACCTTACACCCATCAGAATGGCCAAAATGAAAAACTCAAGGGACAACACATGCTGGAGAGGTTGTGGAGAAAGGAGAACCCTCCTCCATTGCTGGTGGGAATGTAAACTGGTACAACCACTCTGGAAATCTATCTGGCGCTTTCTAAGACAATTAGGAATAGTGCTTCCTCAAGACCCAGCTATACCATTGCTAGGTATATACCCAAACTTTGCTCAAGTACACAAAAGGGATACTTGCTCAACCACGTTTATAGCAGCTCTATTTGTAATAGCCAGAACCTGGAAACAACCCAGATGTCCATCAACGGAGGAATGGGTACAGAAATTGTGGTATTTTTACACAATGGAATACTACTCAGCAATCAAAAAGGAGGAAATCATGAAATTTGCAGGCAAATGGTGGGATCTAGAAAAGATCATCCTGAGTGAAATATCCCAGAAGGAGAAAGACAAACACGGTATATACTCACTTATATAGACCTATAAGATGTGATAAACAAAATGAAATCTGTACACCTAAAAGAGATAATCAAGAGGGCGGACATACTCACTTATATAGACCTATAAGATGTGATAAACATAATGAAATCTATACACCTAAAAGAGATAATCAAGAGAGCGGACATGGGGTAAGATGATCAATCCTCATTTAGAAAGACAGATGGGATGTGCATTGAACATATGACAAGAGTCTACTGAGCGCATTTGAAAGACTCTAACTAGCAGTGTTTTCAAAGCAAAGACTCATGACCAAACCTTTGGCAGAGTACAGGGAATCATAAAAAAGAAGGGGAGTTAGTCTGATGGGGAAAGGATAGAAGCTCCACAAGGACGAAATATATCTGGGCACAGGGTCTTTTCTGAGACTGACATTCAACCAAGGACCATCTATGGATATAACCTAGAACCTCTGCTCAGATGTAGCCTGTGGTAGCTCAGTAACCAATTGGTTTCCCATAGTGAGGGGAACAAGGACTATTTCTAACAGGAACTCAATGATTGGCTCTTTGGCCTCCCCACCCCCCAAAGGAGGAGCAGTCCTGTTAGGCCACAGAGGAGAGCTTTGCAGCCAGTCCTGAAGATATCTGATAAAACAGGATCAGATGAATGGGGAGGAGGTCCCCCCTATCAGTGGACTTGGAAAGGGGCACGGTGGAGATGAGGGATGGAGGGAGGGACTAGGAGGGAATAAGGGATCGGGACACGGCTGGGATACAGAGTTAATAAAATGTAACTGATAAGAAAAAAATAATATTAAAAAAATATATATATATGAAAGAAAAAGAAACCAAATAAACATTTTCTAAGACTGTCAAAAAAAAAAAAAAAGAAAAGAAAAGACACAGACTAACAGAATGGTTGCGGAAACAGGATCCAATATTCTGTTGCATCCAAGAAACACACCTATGCAACAAAGATAAACACTACCTCAGAGTAAAGGGCTGGAAAAATGTTTTTCAAGCAAATGGTTCCAGAAAACAAGCTGGAGTAGCCATCCTTATAACTAATAAAATAGACTTTCAACCCAAGTTAATCAAAAAAGATAAGGAGGGCCACTATATTCTCATCAAAGGGAAAATCCACCAAGAGGACATCACAATTTTGAATATCTATGCCCCAAATACAAGAGCAACTACATTCGTAAATGAAACAATATTAAAGCTTAAATCAGCAAAGGTGATTAATCCTCATTTAGAAAGACAAATGGGATGTGCATTGAACGTATGACAGGAGTCTACCACAAAAGGCATCTGAAAGACTCTACCTAGCAGTGTTTCAAAGCAGACACTAAGACTCATAACCAAACCCTCGGCAGAGTGCAGGGAATCATATGAAAGAAGGGAAGTTAGTATGATATGGAAAGGATAGGAGCTCTACAAGGACCAAATATATCCGGGCACAGATTCTTTTCTGAGCCTGACACTCAACCAAGGACCATCTATGGATATAACCTAGAACTTCTGCTCGGATGTGGCCCGTGGTAGCTCAGTAACCAAGTAGTTTTCCAAAGTAAGGGGAACATGGACTATTTCTAACAGGATCTCAAGGGCAGACTGTTTGACCCTCCCCCCCCCCCAGGGGAGGAGCAGTCTGTTAGGCCACAGAGGAGGACTTTGCAGCCAGCCCTGAAGATACCTGATAAAACAGGGTCAAATGAAAGGGGAGGAGGTCCTCCCCTATCAGTGGACTTGGAAAGGGGCAGGGAGGAGACCAGGGACAGAGTGTGGGGTTGGGGAAGGAATGAGGGAGCGGGATACAGCTGGGACACAGAGTTAACAAAATGTAACTAAAAAGAAAAATAAAATTAAAAAAAAAAGAAATAGAAAAAAAAAGCTTAAATCACACATTGATCCTAATACCTTAATAGTAGGAGACTTCCACACTCCACTCTCACCAAGGGACAGATCAAATAGACAGAAAACAAATAGGGAAATAAAAACACTTACAGAGTCCCTAAATCAAATGGACCTAATAGACGTCTACAGATCTTTTCATCCAAACTCAAAAGAGTATACCTTCTTTTCAGCACTGCATGGAACCTTCTCCAAAATAGACCATATAGTTGGTCACAAAGCAAGCCTCAACAGATACAAGAAGATTGAAATAATCCCTTGTATTCTATCTGAACACCATGGACTAAAGCTGGACCTCACCAACTACAGAAATAACAAAAAGCCGACACGCACATGGAAACTGAACAACTTGTTACTCAATGACAGCTGGGTTAAGGAAGAAATAAAGAAAGAAATTAAAGACTTCATAGAATTCAATGAAAATGAAGGCACAACATACCCAAATTTATGGGACACATTGAAAGCAGTGCTCAGAGGAAAATTTATAGCACTAAGTGCCTGCAAGAAGAAATTTGTAACATCACATACAAACAACTTAATGGCCCAACTGAAAACCCTAAAAAAAAAAAAAAAAAAAACAAAAAAAAAAAAAAAAAAAAAAAAAGCAGATAAACGCAAGAGGAGCAGATGGCTGGAAATAATCAAACTCAGGGCTGAAATCAATCAATTAGAAACAAATAAGACTATTCAAAGAATCAATGAAACAAAAAGCTGGTTCTTTGAGAAACTCAACAAGATAGACAAACCCTTAGCCAAACTAATTAAAAAGCAGAGAGAATATATCCAAATCAGCAAAATCAGAAATGAAAAGGGTGACATAACTACAGACACTGAGGAAATTCAAACAATCATTAGGTCATACTACAAAAGCCTATATGCCACAAAATTTGAAAAAACTAAATGAAATGGACAATTTCCTTGATAGATTCCATCTTCCAACATTAAGTCAAGATCAGGTAGAAAGACTGAATAGCCCTATATCCCCCAAGGAAACTGAAGCAGTCATTCACAGTCTCCCCTCAAAAAAAGCTCTGGGATAGATGGTTTCAGCATGGAATTCTACCAGACGTTTCAAAGAAATGCTAACACCAATTCTCCTCAAACCATTCCACAAAATAGAAACAGAAGGTACATTACCAAACGCATTCTATGAAGCGACAGTCACCCTGATACCTAAACTATACAAAGACCCAACAAAAAAAAAGAAAACTTCAGACCTATCTCTCTTATGAACATTGACGCAAAAATACTCAATAAAATACTTGCAAACTGAATCCAAGAACACATCAAAGATATCATCCATCATGACCAAGTAGGCATCATCCCAGGCATGCAAGGGTGGTTCAACATACGGAAATCGATCAATGTAATCCATCGCATAAACAAACTGAAGGAGAAAAACCACATGATCATCTCCTTAGATGCTGAAAAAGCATTTGACAAAGTCCAACACCCATTCATGTTTAAAGTCTTGGAGAGATCAGGGATACAAGGCGCATACCTAAACATAGTAAAGGCAATATACAGCAAGCCTATAGCCAACATCAAAATCAATAAAAGAAACTTAAATCAATCCCACTAAAATCAGGGACAAGACAAGGCTGCCCACGCTCTCCATACCTCTTCAACATAGTTCTTGAAGTCCGAGCCAGAGCAATAAGACAAATAAAGGAGATCAAGGGGATACAAATAGGAAAGGAAGAGGTCAAAATGTCACTATTTGCAGATGATATGATAGTATATATGAGCGACCCCAAAAATTCAACCAGAGAAATCCTCCAGCTGATAAACACCTTCAGCAAAGTGGCAGGATACAAAATCAACTCAAAAAATCAGAAGCCATCCTGTATACCAAAGACAAAAAGGCCGAGAAAGAAATTAGGGAAACAACACCCTTCACAATAGCCACTAATAACATAAAGTACCTTGGGGTGACACTAACCAAGCAACGAAAGACCTGTTTGAAAAAAACTTCAAGTCTCTGAAGAAAGAAATTGAAGAAGATCTCAGAAGATGGAAAGATCTCCCGTGCTCATGGATTGGTAGGATTAACATTGTGAAAATGGCCATCCTGCCAAAAGCAATCTACAGATTCAATGCAATTCCCATCAAAATACCAACTCAATTCTTTACAGAACTTGAAAAAAAGATTCTCAGCTTCATTTGGAGAAACAAAAAACCCAGCATCTCCAAAACAATCCTGTACAACAACAGATCATCTGGAGGTATCTCCATCCCTGATCTCAAGTTGTACTACAGAGCAATAGTAAGAAAAACTGCATGGTATTGGCATAAAAACAGAAGGAGGATCAATGGAACTGCATAGAAGACCCAGAAACAAGCACACACACCTATGAATACTCGATTTTTGACAAAGAAGCCAAAACCATTTAATGGAAAAAAGACAGTATATTCAACAAATTGTGCTGGTCCAAATGGATGTCTACATGCAGAAAAATGAAAATAGATCCATATTTATCACCCTGCACAAAACTAAAGTCCAAGTGAATCAAAGACCTCAACATAAAAGCAGATACTCTAAATCTGTTAGGAGAAAAAGTGGGGAACAGCTTAGAACTCATTGGCACAGGAGACAACTTCTTGAACAGAACACCAACAGCACAGGCTCTAAGAGCAACAATCAATAAATGGAATATCATGTAACTGAAAAGCTTCTGTAAAGCAAAGGACACTGTCATCAAAACAAAACGACTGCCTACAGATTGGGAAAGAATCTTCATTAACCCTTTATCTGACAGAGGACTAATATCCATTATATACAAAGAACTGAAGAAGCTGAAAAGCAGCAAACCAAGTAATCCAATTAAAAAATGGGGAACAGAGCTAAACAGAGAATTCTTGACAGAGGAATATCGAATGGCAGAGAAACATTTAAAGAAATGCTCAACCTCATTAGCCATTAGGGAAATGCAAATCAAAATGACCCTGAGATTTCTTCTTACACCCATCTGAATGGCCAAGATGAAAAACTCAAGTGATAACACATGCTGGAGAGGTTGTGGAGAAAGGGGAACCTTCCTCCACTGCTGGTGGGAATGTAAACTGGTACAACCACTTTTGAAGTCAATCTGGTGCTTTCTCAGACAATTAGGAATAGTGCTTCCTCAAGACCCAGCTATATCACTGCTAGGTATATACCCAAACTTTGCTCAAGTACACAAAAGGGATACTTGCTCAACCATGTTTATAGCAGCTTTATTTGTAATAGCCAGAACCTGGAAAAAACCCAGATGTCCATCAACGGAGGAATGGGTACAGAAATTGTGGTATTTTTACACAATGGAATACTACTCAGCAATCAAAAAGGAGGAAATCATGAAATTTGCAGGCAAATGGTGGGATCTAGAAAAGATCATTCTGAGTGAAATATCCCAGAAGGAGAAAGACAAACACGGTATATACTCACTTATATAGACCTATAAAATATGACAAACATAATGAAATCTATACACCTAAAAAAGATAATCAAGAGAGCGGACATGGGGTAAGATGATCAATCCTCGTTTAGAAAGACAGATGAGATGTGCATTGAACGTATGACCGGAGTCTACTGAGCGCATCTGAAAGACTCTAACTAGCAGTGTTTTCAAAGCAGATACAAAGACTCATGACCAAACCTTTGGCAGAGTGCAGGGAATCATATGAAAGAAGGGGAGTTAGTATGATGGGGAAAGGATAGGAGCTCCACAAGAACCAAGTATATATGGGCACAGGGCCTTTTTTGAGACTGACATTCAACCAAAGACCATGTATGGATATAACCTAGAACCTCTGCTCAGATGTAGCCTGTGGTAGCTCAGTAACGAATTGGTTTTCCATAGTGAGCGCAACAAGGACTATTTCTAACAGGAACTCAATGGCAGGCTCCTCTGAAGGAAGGAGTAGTCCTGCTAGGCCACAGAGGAGGACTTTGCAGCCAGTCCTAAAGATATCTGATAAAGCAGCGTCTGATAAAAAGGGAGGAGGTGCTCCCCAATCAGTGGACTTGTAAAGGGGCAGGGAGGTGATAAGGGAGGGAGTGTGGGATTGGAAGGGAATGAGGGAGCAAGATACAGCTGGGATAGAGTTAATAAAAATGCAACTAATAAAAAAAATAAAAAAGAAAATACAGAAAAAATGTCATATTTACATAGACTGAAGACAGGTGATGTTTAGAATAAACATCACAATGCAATGTCTGGATTGAAATCAGATAGTGGGGTGGAGAAATCAGCATGGTCCTTGGTTGGAGAAACAATCTCATAAAAGATCCCTGTGCCTGATATATTTGGACTTTGTGGTGCTCCTAACATCTCCAAGTCATACTAACTCCCCTTTCTTTCATATGATTCCCTGCACTCTGCTGAAGTTTTGGTTATGAGTCTTAGTATCTGCTTTGATACACGGCTAGGTAGAGTCTTTCAGAGATCCTCTCCGGTAGGCTCCTGTCCGACTGTTTTCTCCTATGTACAATGCACCTCCCATTTGTCTTTCTAAGTGAGGATTGATCATCTTACCCCGGGTCTTCTTTCTTGTTTATCTTCTTTAGGTGTATAGAAATCATTATGGTTATCATATCTTATAGGTCTATATAAGTGAGTATATACCATGTGTGTCTTTCTCCTTCTGGAATACTTCACTCAGAATGATCTTTTCTAGATCTCTTTTCTAGATCCCACCATTTACCTGCAAATTTCATGATTTCCTCCTTTTTGATTGCTGAGTAGTATTCCATTGTGTAAAAATACAACAATTTCTGTATCCATTCCTACTTTGATGGACATCTGGGTTTTTTCCAGGTTCAGGCTATTACAAATAAAGCTGCTACAAACATGGTTGAGCAAATGTCCTTGTTGTGAACTTGAGCAAATTTTGGGTATATGCCTAGGAGTGGTATAGCTGGATCTTGAGGAAGCACTATTACTAGTTGTCTGAGAAAGCGCCAGATTGATTTCCAAAGTGGTTGTACATGTTTACATTCCCACCAGCAATGGAGGAGGGTTCTCCTTTCTCCACAACCTCTCCAGCATGTCCTGTCATTTGAGTTTTTTATTTTAGCCATTCTGATGGGTGTAAGGTGAAATCTCAGGATTGTTTTGATTTGTATCTTTCTGATGGCTAAGGATGTTGAGCATCTCTTTGTTTCTCTGCCATTCTATATTCCTCTACAGAGAATACTCTGTTTAGCTCATTACTCCATTTTTTTAATTGGATTACTTCATTTATTGCTTTTTAACTTCTTTAGTTCTTTATATATTCTGGATATCAGCCCTTTGTCAGATATAGGGTTGGTGAAGATCCTTTCCCAGTCTGTAGGCTGTCCTTTTGTTCTGACCACAGTGTCTTTTGCTTTACAGAAGCTTTTCAGTTTTATGAGGTCCCATTTATTGATTGTTGCTCTTAGAGCCTGTGCTGTTGGTGATCTGTTCAGGAAGTTGTCTCCTGTGCCAATGAGTTCTAGGCTCTTTCCCACCTTTTCTTCTAACTGATTTAGAGTATCTGCTTTTATGTTAAGGTCTTTGACCCACTTGGACTTTAGTTTTGTGCAGGGTAATAAATATGAGTCTATTTTCATTTTTCTGCATGTAGACATCCAGTTGGATGTTGGACCAGTTGGACCAGTTGGACCAGGACCATTTGTTGAAGATGCTGTCTTTTTTCCATTGAATGGTTTTGGCTTCTTGGTCACCCATCAAGTATTCATTGTTGTGTGGATTGAATTCTGGGTCTTCTATTTGGTTCAATTGATCATCCTTTTTGTTTCTTTGCCAATACCATGCAGTTTTATTACTATTTCTCTGTAGTACAGCTTGAGATCAGGGATGAAGATACCGCCAGATGATTTGTTCTTGTACAGGATCATTTTGGAGATTCTGAGTTTTTTGTTTTTCCATATGAATCTGAGAATCTTTCTTTTAAGGTCTGTAAAGACTTGAACTGCTATTTTTATGGTAACTGCATTGAATCTGTAGATTGCTTTTGGCAGGATGGCCATTTTCACTATATTAATCCTACCAATCCATGAGCAAGGGAGATCTTTCCATCTTCTGAGATCTTCTTCAATTTCTTTCTTCAGAGGCTTAAAGTTTTTTTTTTTTCAAACAGGTCTTTAACCTGCTTAGTTAGAGTCACCCCAAGGTACTTCATGTTATTTGTGGCTATTGTGAAGGGTGTTGTTTCCCTGATTTCTTTCTTGGCCCTTTTGTCTTTGGTATATAGGAGGGCTTCTGATTTTTTTGAGTTAATATCGTATCCAACCACTTTGCTGAAGGTGTTTATCAGCTGAAGGAGTTCTCTGGTTGATTTTTTGGGGTCACTTATGTATACTATCATATCATCTGCGAATAGTGACACTTGGACCTCTTCCTTTCCTATTTGTATCCCCTTGATCTCCTTTAGTTGTCTTATTGCTCTGGCTAGGACTTCAAGTACTATGTTGAAGAGATATGGAGAGAGTGGAGAGCCTTGTCTTGTCCCTAATTTCAGTGGGATTGATTTAAGTTTCTTTTATTGATTTTGATGTTGGCTATAGGCTTGCTGTATATTGCCTTTACTATGTTTAGGTATGCGCCTTGTATCCTTGATCTCTCCAAGACTTTAAACATGAATGGGTGTTGGATTTTGTCAAATGTTTTTTGGCATCTAAGGAGATGATCATGTGGTTTTCTCCTTTTGTTTGTTCATGTGGTGGAGTACATTGATGGATTTCCTTACTTTGAGCCAACCTTTCATGCCTGCTATGAAGCCTACTTGGTCATGATGGATGATATCTTTGATGTGTTCTTTGATTTAGTTTGCAAGAATTTTATTGAGTATTTTTGCATCAATGTTCAGAAGAGAGATTGGCCTCTAATTCTCTTTCTTTGTTGGATCTATGTGTGGTTTAGGTATTAAGGTGACTGTGGCTTCATAGAATGAGTTTGGTAATGTTCCTTCTGTTTCTATTTTGTGGAATAGTTTGGAGCGAGTTGGATTAGCACGTCTTTGAAGGTTTGGTAGAATTCTGCTCTGAATCCATCTGGCCCAGGGCTTTTTTGGGAAGGGAGACTGTTGATGACTGCTTCTATTTCCTTCGGGGATATAGGACTATTCAATCTTTCTACCTGATCTTGACTTAATTTTGGTAGGTAGAATCTATCAAGAAAATTGTCCATTTCTTTTAGATTTTTGAATTTTGTGGCATATAGGCTTTTGTATTTAAGTATAGGTAATACCAATAAGGATAAAAATTAATTTAGGTGTAGAACTGTAAACTTGTAAAGATAAGATAATCAGATACTTTCTCCTCTGTTGCAAAATACACATGGACTGTCATTGTACATGTAAATTTTACTTAATAGGTTTCATAAGTTTTTGTAGTACGACCTAATGATTGTTTGGATTTCCTTGGTGTCTGTAGTTATGTCCCCCTTTTCCTTACCGATTTTGTTGATTTGGATAGTTTCTCTCTGCCTTTTAGTTTGGCTAAAGGTTTGTCTATTTTGTTGATTTTCTCAAAGAACCAGCTCTTGGTTTCATTGATTCTTTGAATAGTTTTATTTGTTTCTATTTGATTGATTTCCACCCTGAGTTTGAGTATTTCCAGCCATCTGCTCCTCTTGGGTGTATTTGCTTCTTTTTTTTTTTCTAGGGCTTTCAGTTGGGCATTGAAGTTGTTTGTATGGATATGTCACAAATTTCTTCTTGAAGGCACTTAGTGCTATGAATTTTCCTCTGAGCACTGTTTTCATTGTGTCACATGAATTAGGGTATGTTGTACCTTCATTTTCATTGAATTCTAGGAAGTCTTTAATTTCTTTCTTTATTTCTTCCTTAACCCAGCTATCATTGAGCAGCAAGTTGTTCAGTTTCCATGTGTTTGTTGGCTTTTTTCTAATTCCATTGTTGTTTAGGTCCAGCTTTAGTCCATGGTGGTCAGATAGAATACAGGGGATTATTTCAGTCTTTTTGTATCTGTTGAAGCTTGCTTTGTGACCAACTATATGGCCTATTTTGGAGAAGGTTCCACGAGGTGCTGTAAAGAAGGTATACTCTTTTGAGTTTGGGTGGAAAGTTCTGTGGACATCTATTAGATCATTTGATTTAGGACCTCTGTAAGTGCCTTTATTTTCAATAAAACATCCAACCAATTCTGTGCAATGGAGAGAATAGGGTGGGATATCCTGGTGCAGAGGAGAGGAGAAGGAAGTGAGTAGGAGAAGTCAGAGAGCAGAGATAGGCAGGAGAGGGCTTGTAATCACCAAGAGAGATGAATCAGACCTAAGATTTGGCTAAAAGCTAGCATAATGAAGGAAATTTTGAATAGGAGAAAGCTATGCAGGCTTTGAGGTTTAAGATGGTGTAACTATTGCCCAACATTGTGCTCTAGGTTAATTAAATAAATCCTAGTCTTTGTGTGGTGATTTGGGTAGTTAGCTAGTTTAGGAATAAACACTGTTTAACTAAAAGATAAATCATAATAAATATTAATATTCAACAACAAATGGTATACCATTTTGTGGCAGAATTTATAGTAATTTAGCAAGAACTTACATAAAAAGTAAAATTATAGAGCAGTTTTTTTAGTTCTGTTCCTGAAGAACAAAGAAAAGGAAGTTCCTAAACTAGGAGCTCACAGATTCTTTATTAGACAGACCCCCTTCAGAACAGCAAGTCCTACAGCAGGCTGCAAAACAACAACAACAACAAAAACCCAAAAATTGATACATACAAACCCCAGAGAGGCAATTTCTTTAGGTATAGAAGAAAATATGGCTTTTTAACAAGGATGCTTCTCAAAGCCAGACTCATTTGCCAAGGCAGAAAGAAAAATCCTTTTGAGAAGGGATTCTTACAGATCTGTGGAGCAAACATTTGTGGAATTTGTGGACCCAATAACTTTCCAGAGTGAGGAAGGGATCAGGATCCAGTGAGTGAGGCAGGAAAAAATACCTCTTCCTGGAAGCAGGAGCCAGAGACAGACAGAGAAGCCTCAACCATCTGAATCGGTAATGTCTGAAAGGGAAGCTGGGTCTAAGAAAATAAAGTCCTTAGGGGAACTTTCAATCAACATAGATGGAAAAAACAAAATATTCCATGACATAACTAAATTTAAACAATATATGTGCAGCAATCCAGCCCTAGGGAAGGTACTAGAAGGAAAATTCTAACCCATCGAGATCAACTATAACCAAAAAACACAGGATAAATACAACAACAAACAAAACTGCAAAAGAAAACAAGCACACAAAACACAATCACTAATAACTCCACAATAAAAGGAACTAACAATCATTGGACACTAATATCTATCAACATCAAAGTCTCAACTCTCTAATAAAAAGACACACTCTAACAGAGTGGTTGCAGAAGCAGAATCCAACAATCTACTGCATGCAAGAAACACACCTCTGCAACAAAGATAGACACTACCTCAGAATAAAGTGCTGGACAAAGGTTTTCCAAACAAATAGAACCAAGAAGCAAGCTGGAATAGCCATTCTAATGTTTAGTAAAATAGCCTTTCAATCAAAATTAATCAAAAGAGATGGAGAAGGACACTTCATTTTCATCAAAGTAAAAATCTTCCAGGACATTACAATCCTGAACAGCTATGCGTCAAACACAAGGGTTCCTGCATTTGTCAAATAAACATTATTAAACTTAAATTACACTTTAATTCTAACAGCTTGATAGTGGGAGACTTCAACACTCCACTGTTACCAAAGGACATATCATTGAGACAGAAGGTAAATAGAGAAAAAAAAAAATGACAGATACAGAAGTCTTAAATTGAATGGACCTAATAGATGTCTACAGAACTTTTCACCCCAACACAAAAGAATTTACCCTCTTTTCATGGAAACTTTTCCCAAACTGACCATATAGTTAGGCACAAAGTAAACCTTAACAGACACAAAAAGATTAAAATAATACCTTGTATCCTATTAGATCACAATGGACTAAAGCTGGACCTCAACAATAGCAGAAATTTCAAAAAATTTTTTGCTAGGTATAGTAGTTTGGTTTGGCATTTGTGGTCTCTAGTATCTGAAAAATAATCACCCAGGCCCTTCTGACTTTCATAGTCTCTGTTGAGAAGTCTGGTGTGATTCTGATTGGTCTCCTTTGATATGTTTCTTGGTCTTTTCCCCTTGACACTTTTAATAATTTTCTTTGTTCTGTAGATACTAAGTTTTGACTATTATGTGATGTGAGGAGTTTCTTTTCTGATCTAGTCTACTTGGTGTTCTGTAGGCCTCTTGTATGTTTATGGACATCTCTTTAAGTGCGGAAAATTTTCTTCTATGATTTTCATGAAAGTATTTTCTGGACCTTGGAGCCTGGAATCTTCTTTTTCCTCTATTCCTATTATTCTTAGATTTTGTCTTTTTATGGCGTCCTTGAAGTAATGCAACTAAAATGGGATACAGAGCTAAATAGAATTCTCAACAAAGGGATATCAAATGGCAGAGAAACACTTAAAGAAATGCTCAATGTCCTTAGTCCTCAGAGAAATCTTAACCAAAAAGATCCTGATATTCCACTTTACACACATCAGAATGGCTAAGATCAAAAACTCAAATGACAACACATACTGGAGAGTGTGTGGAAAATGGGGAACCTTCCTCCATTGCTGGTGGGAATGTATCCTTCTACAACCACTTTAGATATCAATTTGGTGATTTCTCTTAAAATTAGGAAAAGTGCTACCTCAAGATCCAACTATATCTCTCCAGGGCATATATCCAAAATATGCTAAACTATACAACAAGGACATTTGCTCTATTGTGTCATAGTAGGTTTATTCATAGTAGCCAGAGTTTGGAAACAGTCTAGATATTCTCTCAACTGAAGAATACAGAAATTGTGGTACATTCACACTTTGTAATACTACTCATCAAGTAAAAACAAGAAAATTATGATATTTGCAGGCAAATGGGTGGAGCCAGAAAAGATAACCCAGAAGCAGAAAAACACACATGGTATATACTCACTTCTAAGTGATTATTAGCCATATAATATAAGATAAGCATACTAAAATTAATAGTAGTAAAGAAGCTAAATAACAAGGAGAATCCTAGGGTAGAGGCTAAAACCTCATTCAAAGGGGCAAATTGGATAGACATGGGAAGTAGGAGAAGACAGGTACTAGGACAGGAGTCTTCCACATGGGACCTCTGAAAGGCTATACCAAGCAGGGTATTGAGGAGATGCTGAGACTCAGAGCCAAACTTTGGGCAACGAGCAGGGAATCTTATGGAAGAACTGGGAGATAGAAAGATCTGGAGGCGACAGGAGTTCCACAAGGAGACCAACAAAGCCAGAAAACTTTGGGCTCAGAGATTCCTTCAGAGACTGATGAATCTACCTTGGGGAAGCATGGAGCAGACCTAGACCCCTTACTCAGATTTAGCCATGGGCAGCTCAGTCTCCAAGTGGTCCTAGTGAAGGGAGCAGGGGCCGTCTCTTGTATGAACTCGTTACTCATTACTGACTCTTTGATCACCTCCCTCTGGAAAGATGGTCTTACTAGGCCACACAGAAAGAGGATTCAGACAATCCTGATGAGATCTGATAAGCTAGGATCAGATAGTATGGAGAGGAACCTCCCCTATCAGTGAACTAGAGGAACGATTTGACTAGGGGAGAAAGAGGGAGGGTGAAACCACAAAGATATGAGGGAGGGAGTTATAGCTGGGATACAAAGTGATTAAATTGTGGTAAACATTAATAAAGTAAAATTAATAATAAAGAGAGTAATAAAGCTGATTCTGGGAACAATATATCCTCTTCAACAGCATATCTCCAAAAACCTTATTCTCCAGTTAGGTCCTACATCTTCAAGTTTCTATCTCTTCTCATTAATCCAGTAAGCTCTATATCCACAAACAAATCAATCCAGTAAGTCCTCATCACTCCCCCGACACACACACACACACACACACACACACACACACACACACACACACA